>NC_073249.2:84159015-84462045 GCF_029289425.2 Pan paniscus | reverse complement strand
TCAGACCACCAGCCCTCTGGGTCCCAGGGACGCAAAGCATGATGGGAAGTAGGCGGGTACTGGACAGGAATGTAAAGGGCCAAGGTAAGACCAGGAAGGAAGCCACTTCCCCCAGAGTCAGCCTCCTGCTAGATCCTAAGACCCCTCTGCTCTAACAATTATTTTTCTAAACAGCCTCATTCCAAGCTGTGGAGGCTGGGGTGGACTTTAAAGCAGTAGGAACAGAGCATAAAGCTTTCCATATCTTCCACGCAGATATTATATCTGGTATATGGGCGGGATTACCCCACGCCAGAGATTGTTGTTTTCTTAAATTGCAAAGTTTATTACACCCTTCATCTAAGGTGCACAAACCCTGGGCCTGAGAAAGGAAAGGGTCACGGTGGTCACTACATTACACATTGGTTTAATCCTCAGTTCTACTGGTTCTACTGATCCTCAGTTCTGGAGGTGATCAGAACGGAGGTGGTGAAGCCAGGCTCCACTCTTTACTAATAGGGTAACCCTGGGAAAGTTACTTAACCTCTCCAGGCCTCGGTTTCCTCATCTATAAAGTGGGAACAATAATAGAGCCCATCTCATGGGATCAGAAAGCCCATGGTATGTGCCTGGCTTAGGGCAAGTGTCATATAAACTTTAGCCTCTCCCACCCCAAAAATATCTTGTCCTCCAAGATTTTAGTCCAGTCTCAGAAAGAAAAAGGAACTCAATAACCATGAGAGTTAGTTCAGTCTTCTCTCAATTATTTATATAAACAACACATTTCCTGTTTGGGGACTATGTCACCCAAGATATGCCACTTCTAAACTTGGTCATCAGGAGCATGCAGGACTGGTTTGGATATACAGTCAAAGATGAAAATCAGTTATGATTGGGTCTGCTCATTTCTACTTATTTCTACTCCCTCGACCCAGATAATTAAGAATTAACTGCACGTGGTTAATGTTCTTATATAAACACAATGCAAATCTTACCATGTCATTCCCCTGCTTCAAGCTTTTCAAAGATCCCTAAACCCAAGTCCCTTCCATGATATCCAAGGATCTCCATGATCTGACCCTCATTGCCCTTCCCTGCCTCATCACCTGCTAATCCCTGTCTGGACCTTCATAATCTAGCAATGCTGAACTTCTTTTTTCTCCTTGGTGCCTGGCATCCTCTTCCTTGTCTGGTGCCTTTACTCAGATTGTCCCATCAGCCTGGAAAACTTCCCCTCTCCTCGTCTGCCAAATCTGCTCAGGCATCATCTCCTTCCAGACACCTGTCATGCACCTTCCCCCATCACCTGCCCCATAGCAGGCTGGGTGCATCTACCTCATGCTCCAGTTATAACCTGCAGATTGTTTCATCACTCTACACTTACCACTTTGCATTATAAGGATCTCTATTCCTTGTCTCTTGGGCCTTCTAGAGAGTGCCCCCTCCCTGAGATCAAGGAGTGTGTCTGTCTCTCTTGCGTGTGTGTGTCTGTGTGTCTCAGGTGCCCAGCACATAGTAGGTGCTAGTGAAAGGAAACACAGAAAGGAAGGTGAGAGACATGTGCAGTTGGACTAGTCAACAGGTAGCGATAATTTAGCTAAATAGCACACTTCCCAGGTAATGGGGTCGATGGACTCGTCGACACATATTGCCACCCAGCAGTGGCAGGATCCTGGAGAAAGGGCCCCTCCACTGGAAATTTATGACTGAGCAAAGGGGAGAGGAAAGAGAGATGAAGGGAGACAAACTTATGACATACAACACCATCTGGGATGGAATGTTCTAGAAAGCAAGCATGAGAGGGAACAAAGACATCAAGCAGAGAATCTTGAAGCTTAAGTATGAAAGGACCCAGTAGGCCAAATATCACATTTTAAAATAAACCTCTCCACTCAGGGCCAAAGCAAGAAGAGGGGCTAAGTATCATGAAGCAGAGGAGTCCCTACAACCACTGTCCTTTCTAACACAGCTCCTGGGCAGAGCTTAGCTAACTACACATTCCACAGTGAAAACGTCAAATTGGATATCCATCAGTTGCTCCAAAGAAACACAGAGATACAGAAATCTGACCCAAGTACTGGCAGTATCCAACTTGAATCTGGCTTCTTTTTATCTTTATTATTGGTCTCACTCATGGGCACACAGCCCACATTCACAGTTCTTTGAAAACCACAGCAGGTTAAGTACCAAGACTCCAGAGTTAGGGCCAATGAGATATGATATGGTGAGTGAGCCAAGGAGTGACCAACCAAGAGCCATAGCACATGCAAAACGAGCACAGCCCTGGTCCTGACATTCTGCACACACCTCCAGAGAATTTCTATCCATAGGAGCCCGGACCACAGGTGGAAGGACCAAGGAGAAGTACAATGCGTTACTAGCATGAACGTCATTTGTGAAAACCATGTCCCAGACGTGCATACAGAAAAAGTCAGCTTTCTCATTGCCCAGCTCCTGTCTGAACCTATATACCTAAGCTCTCCCCACACTAAATTCATACCCACCCATCAGACATCCTTTACTCCTCCAACCTTCTTCCTTCCACCTGTTCATCTAGTCTCTAGAGCTCAGGTTAATGGAAACTGTAGATGTGTAACCTTGTGTGATATTTTAGATTATCACTTAATAAATAGTCACTCTCCTGTTGCCCCTCCCTTTGGATATAAATTTCCCTCTTCCACTTAGGTTGGGTTCACCATATGACTTGTTTGGGCAGTGGAATGTGAGTAAATGTGAGTGTGTGGTTTGGCTTCTGTCATTCTCCATGAGAACACATCTAAGTGGCTCTTGATCCAAAGAGAATGTGGAACAATACGTGGACCCCGCCTGAAGCCTGGGTAAGTCCAGGTGACCCATAGTCTGAAACAAAGTTGCCCCTGCCCACCCAGAGACCCAAGGGTGAGAATAAGTGTTTGGCTTTTTTAAGTCTTTAGTTCTAGGATGCTTTGTTATGCAACAGTCCTGTAGCTATAGCTAACCAATACACTCTCAGAAAAGCTCAACTTGATTGCTAGTTTGCTCTTTCTGTATTTTCCTGTATAACACAGTGATGGCTCCTTCCCAAATGTAGTCAGCACAGGATGGGCTCTGAATATCCCCAACAGCCTGTTGGTGGCACTCACACCACAATATATCCAGAATACACAGTGCCTGGTACCTCCCAGAGATGAGATGGCTAGTGGTTTGGCTGCCTCTGCCTGACTTCCTACCATCAGCAGGATTTCCACTCTCCAGTCCTTGTTGGAAGCTGTGTGTGCCATACCACCCTCCTCTGCCTCCCCCTGCCCAGGCAGCACACAGAGTAAAGCGGTCAGCAGGAGAGGGGCTCAGCCTGAGCTGCTGGCAGCAACTCTCCCCATGTCCTCTCGGGCAGAAGCCAGATGCTGCGTCTGTGCATATGGGCAGTGGTAATGAGAATTCCCTGTGGCTTCATGCAAGGGAATCAGGCAGTGCAGGCAAAGCAGGCCAAACTTCCCTTCTTTTTCCAGAAATGACAGTGAAACAAATGGCAGGAAACTCTTTGTGCTGACCAATACAGGAAGGATTGCCAGGGCACAGCTCTAGAAGTGGGAAGAAAGTGAGAGGAAAGATAAAGGGAGAAAGAGAAAAAGAAAGTGGGAGTGCAACTACAACTTTAGTGTGAATCACTCTATATTACATCATTGGCCTTCACAGCTCTGTCCATCAAACATTACCAAATCCAGTTCCAGAAAGGCTTAAAACTTATAAATATTTGCTATCCAGAAAACATGGTTGATGACATTCCACAAGCATTCTGGATAGCCAAGGTGCCAGATAGGTAGAAAAAAAATGAGCTGGTTTGAGTAAGCCCAAGGCCACAGTACAACTTGGGGTAGTTCTTAGTTACAAAGGGGCCTGTGCCACAGGCAGAATGAAGAAGAGCATCAGGATCCCCTCCCCAAGATTATGCTATGCCTAGAAGGGATTCTGGGAGGTGTGCAGTGCATACATGCTATACATATGTGCTGAGATTGTAGTAGATTCACTCCCATGACCTCCAACCCTCAATACCCTTACAACAGATCCATCTGAGTTTGCAACTAACCCCTACCCACGTCAGCTGGTCCTGGCATTCTGCAGATACCTCCAGGGAATTTTCATCCATAGGAGCCTGGACCACAGGTAGAAGGACCAAGGAGAAGTACAATGAGTTATTAGCATGACCGTCACTTGACCATATGTATTTAGACTGGCATTTGGACTCAGAATTTAAATGAAAAACAGTTCCTGAACAACAACACATTTTAAATTTTAACTTTATTTTTAAAAAGACTGTGTGAAGGCCACCAACCATGGCTACAAATGCTCCTCCCCCTTCCTCCTTGGTTCCATAAATGTTGAGTCAGAACAATTTCAGGAGGTCAAGCAGCCAGAGAAGGGCTTCTGGAACTTGCTTGACAACATAAGAAGAAAAAAAGAAGGGAAGGAATCACACATTAAATAAACAGTTTGGAGGAAAAATCAGTCAATATTTTCATAAGGAAATTATTAGTCCAAGACTGAAAGAGATACAGTGATGCTATCGTATTCAACATATCCACAGGACAGGAGGCTGGTCCCTGGACCACTGGGGAATACTCGCTGGACACCAAGGAACCACAGTTAGCCCTCTGAGAACCAGATGCCAGGGAGGAGAGCTGATAACACCTTCCATACAAGCTTTGTGGCCAAGTCACACCAGCCTTACTCAGGTTCCTCCAGTGCAAATGGAAATGGTAAGAATTGCAGCAAGAAACAGACAGAATCATTCTGAATTCAATAAGGCTCTATATACATTTTAGATACCATGTGTATGTGATTCCATGATTCTACAAAGTGTCTGCTAAGAACTGAAGAAAGCAAAGTCCCTAAGGTAACATGATAGGAAAGACATTGAATCTCTTTAATATAATTTTTTAAAACAGTACTGAGCACGTACTTGGTGATTCGCACTTTCTCAAAGTTGTATCATTTAGTCCTCACAACGATTCTATAAAACAAACATTATAATCCCCACTTTACAGGCAAGAAAATTGAGGCTCTGAAAGATTAAGTGACTTGATTGGTCCCCTGGACTTGTGGCTTTTTATTCCCTTGCATTACATTCCACAGCTTGGGTCTATGTGAGTGTAATGAGTGACTTTTCCTGGGCCTATTAATTTAGGGACAGAATCTGTGCCAGTGCATCCACTCCCAGTCTCTGCCTCAGAAGACACTTGAGAAGTCATGTGTCATCTGGAGGGGTGATCTGCTCATCTTGAAAGCACCTCCCAGGTTAGCCAAGGGGACCTGACACAATCCTGGATTATTGGTCCTTCCCCCTCTGTTTTGTTGACCTGAATATTATTATAGATGATGCTAAGAAAGGCTCATGGGTGTCTCGTATTCTATCTCCAGTCCCCTTTGGAAAGAAGAGATGCTTATGGAAAACCTCCCTTTCCGTCCTGAGTCAAGACATTCCTTGGGTGATTGGAGGGGAGCCCCCTCCCCGCCCTGCCACCATTTGGAAGTGATTACCACCGAGATACCCTGACAGAGTGAATGATGCTGAGGGCTCGCTCCTGGATGCTGAGCGAAGAGCTTGCTGCACGCTCCCCACCCCCAGCCCTTGGCACACGCTGCTACAGAGAGCCTGGAATCCCACTTGGATGCTGATTTCCAAGTCTTGCTTTCCATTTTCTGATACATGGGATCAACTTTAATAACAAAAACCTGGCAGGGAAGGCACCTCTGCCTAGCAAGAGCCCCCAGTGGCAAAACTGAGGAAGTCCTGGTCGGGGGCTGGAGGGCAGACTGTCAGCTCATTTGTTACCCTCCGCCAGAGATGCAAGGGCACCCTGTGACCTTCCCCCAGGCCTTCTGCCTCAAAGCCAACAACAGCAGCAACTGTCTATATAGTGGCTTCTTCTTTTCCTTGAGGAAGTCCCTCCCACCATCTCCAGCCAAGATCCGCCCAATCCTTCCTGTAGGTTCAGCTTGTGCTGTAGATTATTGGGGTAATTTGTACTCCCCACATGGCTCTCGGCAGCCTCTCCAAAAAGCAATGCAAAAACCACTGGGACCAGACATTGCTGGATGCTCAAGAAGACCAGTGAACCACCCACCTTCCCCATGAACTTTGTGTCTGGAACTGAAGGCTTGTTGGTAAGCTGGTCTTGACAAGCCAAATCATAGCACCGCAACCTCTACAACAGTCACCACATTGTAAGGTGCCAGAGAGAGGATGTATTCCATCCCACTGCCTTTACGAGAAAAAAAAAATGAGAAAAATGCTTATCCACTTGTCCTGAACAGTCATTTCCTCAAAGATGTCTCATTAGATGTTCCCAACAATCTTATGGCACAAATATTCTCCTCATTTTACAGATAAACAAAAGCCTCAGCTTTGTTATCCGATGCCCTACTGCCAATGAGTGGCAGTCACAATTTGAATCCCAGTATTATAACTAAAGGGCATAGCTCTCTGCTTCATTTCACAGAGTTTCAGTCTCTCTGAATTCTTGTCCACCACAGTGGCTTGATAGTTTTGTAAAGGCAGGGACATTTGACACCCCAACAAAATTCTTCCCAGCTCTATGCAGTATGAATTTGAATTCTTCATTAGTGATGGGTGACAAAATGATACTTCCTCTCTAACCCAGATTTGGTCTCTTTCCACCCTCCTAACTTTCTGTACCTTCCCTCCAAGCTCTTACCAGGCAGGAAGATTTGACAGGCTTCCAGTGATGAAATAAATGAGCAGGGTAAGGTGACAAAAAGCACCTTCTTTGTCTGTTTTCTTTGTGTTCTTAATAGAAACTCATCAGGTATAGTATTACAAAGTCAAAGTTGCCTCTATCAAAAGCCACAGGGCACTGAAGATAGAACAGTAAGTAAAAGTGAGTTATCATGCATAGCTAGCCATCATTATACCCCCTGACAAAACTGGAAGCCAAGCCAATCTGGCTCTCTGTGCAGTGTGAGCAACCAACAGAAGGCTCATGCATCCAATGGGGTGGAGATGCAGATGTTGCCTAGGCACTGTTATTCTCCCCGTTTCCTTCTCCATACTCCTTTATTTTGGGCATCGCTTCATGTTAGTGAATGATCCTGGTTTATTTGAGGTGTGGGTACTGAGGGCTGCTGGAAAGTAATTACCACTGAAAGTCGAACCACAAGTGAGGAGAGCTCAACTCTGCTTTCATCTGCATTGCTCAGGCATTTGCAATACAGAGGGAATGCGATGCGGACAAGGACTTAAGAAAGTATGTTGTATTTGATTATGATTCCCAGAATAATCTTGGATAAATGTGATCATCCACAGGACAATGAAAGAACTTTATATGCAAAAGTTACCATTATGACAATATTCGCCATGATGTCCCCCAGATCTGGGAGTCTATTTCTATTTTGACTTTCCCACTTCTTTAAGTTCTAATGTTCAAGAAGTTTAAGGCTTATCTGCAATCTCATCCACAGATGTAATGGAATTCCGAGAACTAAGTATTTCAATCAACAGGATTTACATTTTTTCTTCCGCCAGGGCCCCTTGCTCTTCCCTAGAAATGCCTGACTGGAATTGGAGTGATCAGAATAAACTGCATTATTCATCAGAGATTTTCAAAATAATGGGCCCAAAGGGCTGAAGTGATAAATACTTTATTGGAGGTTCCTAATTATATGAAAAATGATCTCCCATCTGTAAAAAGAATCTCAGGCCCAGTTATCCTTGGACCACATTCCCAGCTTTATGTGGGTTTGTGTGACAAGAAGCCTCCTCTCAACTGGATAGTGAAATCATCAGAAGTTCCCAAGCCCATTCTACTTCCACTGAAGGGATGACACGACAGGAGTGGCCTGCCCCTCAGAACCCCAGGTACTGCAGCTGTCGGCTGTGGAGGCCCAGCTCACTGGTTGGCTCTTAACACCCTCATGCCCCTGAAGCTACTGCATGGACATGCCTGAAGATAGGCATACCATACCAAGGGCCACACACTCCAAACTTTGAAGACCAACAGCCTCCTTCCCAGAATTGTCATCAAAGGTTAAGGGATGTCACCCTGAGTTAGGCAACCTCTAAACTGTAGCCCCAGCTTTGAAAGAGAAAGAGAAGGGTTTGTTTGCCCCAGAGGCTCCTGGAAAAGCAAGCTCTTCAGGCTTCTCCTGCACAAAGGCATTCAAGATCTTTGAAGGATGATGGAGCAAATTTTTGCTATAAGGCCCAATTCCCTCAGAGCATCTCAGAGGGCACTGATGTGTGATGTGCCGTTCACGATGGCTGAGAGCTCCTCAAAAGCCTTCAGTCTTAACTCGCAGCTTTGCAGTGACCCAAAACAGAGCTCCCAGTGCCACCATGGCCATTCTAGCAGATGGTCCTGAGCTACCCACTCTGCCTCTAGAAGAGCAAGAGGCAACCACGTACTGTTATATCCTCATATTCTTTATTCAACTCTGACAAATGATAATTGCTTCTGCTTTTAATGGTTTGGATGTTTTCCTTTGTTTTCAAATGCCTGGACTCTATTTTAGCAGTTCTAAAAAAGTACTGGAATTTCTCCCTTATTATTATTCTAATGGGCTTTGAGGTTGAAAACCAGGGCCATGAGAACAAGGAAGAGTTATTGCTGTGTATTAGATTAGCAAAAGAGCAGTATGGTATGATAGGCACAGTACAGTCTGGGAAATCAGGAGCTTATGAGCTCTAAGTCCAGCTCTGCCCCTATTTGCTGTTGCTCTGAGAAAATTTCATTGTGCTGTTACTTTTAGTTTTTTTCATACATAAAACAGGTATGCTTATCCAGATTAAAGACATCTGGTTATAAATTATTTGACTGTCTTCCCACCAAGAACTGGGATAATTTCCCCCTCCATGAGTCTAGATGGGCTCTATGACAGGGGAAGTCACACTGTGCCAGTTTCCCAGCCCAGGTTTTAAGAGATTGGTAGGTTCCACTTCCTGTCTCTTGGATCATTCATGCTTGGAATCCAGCCACTATGCTGTAAGGAAGCCCAAGCAACTCTATGTAGAGGCTCAGATGGAGAGGAAATAAGATCCCCTAGCCAACATCCCCAGCCGAGCTCCCAGGCAAGAGCCAGGACCAACTTAACGGCCCCATGTATGAGCCATCCTGGAAACAGATCCTCCATCCCCAGCTGGTCCGCCTGCAGCAGACACTGTACCAAACAACAACAAACCATCCTTGCTGAGCCCTACCCTACTGCAGATTCATTAGCAAAATAAATGGTGGTTGTTGTTTCCAGCTGCTAAATTTTGGCTTGGTTTGTTATGTGCCAATGAATGATAGGAATTTATATTTAGACTTCAGTGAAAGAAAATGGAATGGAACCAAATATAAAGGAATTATCTTTTTCAATTATACCTCTCTAGCTCACATAGAGAGACTGAATATCAGAGGGAAAAAAAAGTCCCCTGAAGAAGTGGCATTCTTGTCTAATGGCCTTATATCCTCATCATTGACAGAGGGTTAGTCATGCTCAACTTATGCCAATTGGAAACAATATAGAGTCTACAGGTAAGTTCATCCCAGCAGGATCAGCATAATTTATGGGGCCCAGTGGTGAAGTGAAAATGCAGAGTTCCATGTTGAAAAATTAATAATTATATATAAAAGTATAAATAATTTCAAGAGGGAGCAGCAGATGATTAAACCAAGAAGCTGCCCTGCATCCCAGCTTAATGGCCTAGCTGATCTGATCCATATCATAGAAACACATATCCTAAACCCTAGACGCCCATCTCCTCCACTCCTTACCTGATATTTCATTTAGAAAAAGCCAAAATCTGCCTGGTGTCATGAACCATTCTTTAAAATGATCAACCAACTTCTTCATACTTAGTCACACACACCTTCTTCCTTTTTTTTTTTTTTTTGTTGTTGTTGTTATTGGGGTCAGGGTTGGATAATAGAGATGAGTTTTTTAAAGGTGTGGGCAGGGCTTAAGGAAAGCAACAAAAAATGGTATGGAATCCCAGGCTGGAAACTTCAGAGAGCTATTGCCAGCCCTAGGCCTGAAGGGAGCAGTTACCAGAGCCCACGAAGGAGCTGGGGGAGTAAATTCCCAGCTCATTTCCCTTCTGCCTTCAGCTCTTCTGCCAGTGCCTCTTGCTGGTCAAACCAAGAGAGGCCAGAGGACAGATGAGTTCACTGAGGCATGGCATACAAGCCAGTCTCATAGGAGCATACATGAAAGCTAAGGTATTTTTAAGAAAGCTAGAAAAGCCCTCTTCAGAAAAACTCAACATTTTCTCACTTATCCCTGCAGGTAACAACAACAACAAAAACAGCATCGCAGGAGGAACCCCTTGGCTGACATTTCCCAAACTGCTTTCAGAAATCAGGGCTGAGCTGGGTAGCTGAGGTAATGAAGGCAGTGAGTGGTTATGCTAGAGATGGCAGGGGCCAGCCCTCACCCCACAGCTGTGGGAAGGAGTGTTAACAACAAACAGAGAGAGGCAACCAAGCCAGCTCCCTAAGCCAGGCAGCAAATAACTCCACAAGCTCACACCTCCTTGAGAAATAACTGCTGTCTCAGCCATTTGTATGGAACATGCCTAAGGGTGGCAGCAGTTGGGGGAGTGACAGCGTGAGGACAGTCGCCACATGTGGAATATCTGAGCTCCAGAACAAAGCAGAGAGCATGGCAAAGGGGGCCTAAGAACATCCCCCTACCCTCCTGGAACCAGCCTCTATGAATGCAGCATCCCAGATGCTTCAAAAAGGGCTAAAGCAACTTCACTTTTACGCTTGCATCTTAAGTGCAGGGTGCTCCCAGGTCAGTGGTAGCATTTTCACAAGTCACCCTTTTCTGCCTTTAAGATCTGACAGGAGACAGGGTGCAGTAGCTCTAATGTTAGATCAGTCCCCTTTCTAGCTGGTCCCCCATCTTATTGACCTTTTTCCTTCTTTACGTCTTAGCTTTTTCTTTCTTCATTTTGTTTCTTCTAGTTTTTTCTCTACCCTTTCAAAACTGTAATTTCTTCCAATATCTTTTTTTTTATTACCTCTCATTCTGTAGATCCCATCCCTTTTCTCTTTTTTTAGTCTCTCAGGGCTTGAACGAAGAGAGAACACAGATGTTCATGGTCTCCACATCCACAAGATTTCTAGGGTCCAGCATCTCTCTTTAAGCAAAACTGGCAGTTTCTGCTTTCTACAGTAGCCAGCATGTTGTCTTTACTCATACTAAGCACCCAATAATTATTAGAATTATCTGAGTAATGAGGGCATAACTGGCAGATAGTGGCGGATGGCTTCCACTTGGCATCAGATGGAGCACAGCAATCACAGGCAGCCCCACTTCATCCCAGGCAGAAGCCCTGAACACCAACACCCCAGAGGCTCCTACTAGACTGGTGACCTAGTTCCTTCTCTTGCTTCCCAGACCCTAGGTTAGGTGACTGATCAGATACCTATACAAGACAGGACAGTCTGGAGTTGCACTGTTTGTCTCTCTTGACATGTTCAGCAAGGCACGTCTTATCAATTAATTCTCTCATTAGGACTGTTCTCTATCTTCATCTTTCCCTTTCATTCTGTTCTCTACCCCTCCCTGTTTAGTGAAAGTCTTTCTAGTAAGTCACAACTTTTATGTTTATGAAGGGGATGTCCCCACGAACCACATCTACAACTCCCCTCTGGCCACTCCCTCCTTTGGGCTGATTCCAGCCACCTTCCTAAACTCCCCTCTCCCAACATCCACACTAACCAAAGAATATTCAGGAAAAGCCCTACTTCCTTTCATCTCTACCCATTCCAACCTTGGTTTAAAGCCCCCCAGGCCCAGCACATCAGCACAGGAACTTCGGAAATCTTAACTATAGCTCTGTACTTTGAATACTGGCTTTGAAGTATGTGCTAACAGCTGTAATTGGCATTATGGAAGAAGGTTAGAATAAATTACTTGTAGCTAAGGAGCCAGCAAAGTGGAAATTATCCAAGTCATCTTGTATTTGGTCCATAATCCAACACTGTAAAACTAAATCCTTGTCACCCTGACTCCTTGTTAGGCTGAAGTACAACACAGCATTTCACAATCCCACACTGTGTCTGACAGCCTTGAGATCTGGCCCCCTCTACCCCCAGGAAAAACCTCAAAACCATCAAGGAGGCACCATGCGGTTTCAGAGAGTCCCATCCACTCCTGACACATGTGACGCCTCAAATACCTCTGCCTCTCTCCTAGAACCTTGACTTCAGCAGCTGAGAGTTGATCCTTACCAGGGTTCTGCCTACAAAAACATTCAAGGAACACCTCTCTCAGCAGTACTGATTTTAAATCAGGGGTTCTGAAAATTGGAAATCTTAAAGACGCAAAGGGCTTCTTCTTTCTGGTAGGATTTCAGATCCTGTCATGGGAGGCAGGTGTGCACTGGTCAAGTAAGGACCTACTGGACGTCTCTTATAATAGAGTGCCAAAGTCAAGGTCAGGTGATGGATGCATAGACACCCCCTCACCCACAGTCTGTCCATGGGACATGGTATGCAGGGGACATTTTATTTTTTGACAGGAGGAAGGTTTTTCTTTCTTGGTTGGGTAGATGCCTTGGTGACATTCTGTCTTTATGTATGTGCATGTGTATGTTGTATGAGACACAGTGCACACAGGCATGAAGGACAGACAGGTGGACACTAGACAGCATCTGTCCCCTTCCCAGCCCCATGAACACATGCTGAGAGCTTACCACGGGGAGATGGGGAGGGCAGAGTGGAGAGGCCTGGGAGCACAGCGTTGCTGCCTCAGGGCCCAGGGACAGAGCAAAACGCCCAGCTGCCTATGGAACCAGCACCACGGTCACTTTGAGGACTGGAGGTCCTGGGGGCACTGATACCACCTGCTCCTTGGTCCCTACACTAGCAACCTCATGATGGGCACCCTTGGCAGTAAGACTTATGACTCCCTCAAGCTGCTTCACAAGCAGAGAATACTGCAGGGAGGCGCTGGGCAGGAAAAACTGGGGCTTCCTGGCTGGTACTGAGACATACACACAAGTGCTTTGTCGGGGAGGTGGTTGGAGCCACAGGAGAAATCTTTAAAGTTAACATGCCCTCATTTTCATCCACATCCACGTGGTTTCCCAGGGGCATCCGAGTTACACACAGGAGGCTGGCCATGAAGGCAGATGTACTTGTACTTTTACAGCACAAGACAAAAATGGCAGATGAGGAGGAGTTGGAGAGAAGCCCAGCAGTCCTGTTGCAGCAACACCTCCCCACCCGGATCCCACAGGGCACTCGGGCCCGGGCAAAGCTGCCTCCCTAAACAGGATTGAGGCTTCCCTTCCTTTTGAGACATGTACATTTTCTGATCAGGATCCGGTTCAGTGAGAATGAGTTTAGAAAACCTAGAAGGAAAAAGAAAAAAATCCAAAAGATAGGATTATTTACGGAATTGATACTTGTAAATGGCTTGAGAAGAAAGTGAACTCTCCTTCATACATTTCTGAACCCCCTCCATCATCACCACAATACCCAGCATGTCCATCATATACAGTGAGCCCTCAGCCCATGTTCATTACTCTGCTTATCTGAGGGGTGCTCTGAATTTGTGGAACCCACTCAGAACAAGAAGAGTAGAGAGGTGTAACCCCAATAGTTCCAAGTCTAGTTTATTTTTAAGCCCATAGAAATGCAACTATCCATAGATAGAATTAATACATATGCTCCAACGATTCCAACTACAGGATACATGGGAAATACCTGAATATTTTTACAGGGAAAATTATAAAGGAGGCAGCAGGATGAATAAATTGCATTCTAGATTTACCCTTCTCTTTGTATTAGTTAGGATTTTGGACTTCAGAATAAGGTGAAATTGAAATGTACATATTAATACAAAATAACTACAGTATTAAAAAGTAGAGGCAGAGCATACATGCACACCAAGGCATTTCAGATGTGTCAGCCAGGGCTCTTACCACATGGGGAAAAAATAAAGCCGTTCTGGGAACCACTGGGACACAGGTCCAGCCCCCAAATGTGAAGCCTGATAATAGAAGAGGACAAAATCCTTTTGAGTGGGGCTCCAGGCCCAGAAGATTTCTGCAAACTATTATCTAATTTGATTCCCCTCATTGCATTACAGGAGGATTTAAAACACATCACCTCCAGCTGAAATGGGTTCTGGTAAATTTCTTGAGAGCTCTCGCCGATCTCACGTCATCCTCTGGGTTCAGGGTCAACGCTACATTAATGACCCACCATTTATCCTCTGCGTAATTCATTCCCTGGCAACCTATTTTATTTATGCTGTATACATTCAGGAAGCAATTAATAGTTGCCACAAAAGCAACATGATTCAGGGTGCTTTTCTCAACAAAACTTCAGAGCACGGCACTTCTCATGCCCCAAGGCAGGGAAGGGAAGCAAAGCTGACTGAGGGAAAGCACTAAATCATTTCGCTTCATGTTCTATCCTCCTTCTGCCCCTGGCTGGAGAGAGGCTGAGGTAACTTTCTGGCTTTTTCTCTTAGCACTTTCTTTTCCCCTTTTAAAAAGAAATCATTCCTGTTGCTGACAGCTGTCCATGCTACCTTTTTTGGTATCCTGTTTACCTTATGGTTCTGTTCAGGCAAAAGTAATTTAATAATAACACCATAAAAATCATGAGGAAAGAGCAGTTTACTAATTAACCAAAAACAAATTATCCCAATGCAGAAAAGAAATGAAAATCGGAGTCCTTCCAGGATTTGACTTTATCTGCACTCCACAAGCATCCTCCCAGGTAGCTGAGACAGATATCAGCCAAAGAACGGAGAGGTGACTTGTTCATGTTGGCAGAGGGTCAAAAGAGAAGTCAGAATTCAAACAAAATCTGCTGGCTTCAGGTTCAGAGCATTTGTTAAGGCATTATATATATTTTTTTTCTCTGAGGACTCCAAGCCATTTGCTTGTAAGCTGTGGTAGATGCTGTGGATTGGTTAACCCAGCTCACATCCTCAGGCCCCTTCTCCCAGACAATTTTACTGTTAAGAGCTGCCCATTTGACTCAATGAGATGTAAGTGGAAGCCCCTGGGTGGCTTCCAAGACTGCTTTTTAAAGGAGACAAGACCCAGCTAGTGTGATTCTTTGGCCTTTTACCCTTCACCTTTTGGCCCTACACTCTTCTTGCCTGGAATGTGATTACAAAGCTGCAGCTGCAGTCTTCCTGTGGCCCTGAGAATAAAGACCTATGTGCTAAAGAGATGGAAAGGAAAAATATAGAAAGGGCCTGGATTGCTGATGGCATCGATGAGCCACCATACCATCTCTGTACTGCCTATCCTCAGAATCTTGTAATGTGGAAGAAACAAACTTACCTCCTGGTTAAGCCCGGGTTAATTAGGTTTTCTGTTATCTGAAGCTGAAAGTATTGCGGCTGAGATCTCCTCTCTCTCTCTCTCTCTCTCTCACACACACACACACACACACACACACACACACCAACTTCTCAGTAGGAACTAGACATTCCTTAACATGATAAAGAATGGCCATCTTAAACCTACAGCCAAAATTATACTTTAATCAGTTGAAAGACATTCATTTTCCCTTAAAATCCAGGAGAAAGACAAGAATGCTCCATATTACCTCTACTATTTAAATACTTAAGAAGTTCTGTCTTAAAAAATAGATAAATACATAGAGATACAACTGCTGGAAAGAATAAGATAAAATAGTTATGATGTGCAAATGAATAAACCCAAGAGAATAAAGGAAAGGCTTACAAGTATAGATTTATTAAAGTATAAGAGACACAAGACAATATATAAAAACTAAAAACACTTCTATGTTGCTAGTAACAAGCAAAATTTAAAACAGAGAAATCGAACCTTTAAAAATGTTAATATGCTTTATGCTATAATCCTCCCTCCAGTAATCTAAGGAAAAATCCAAGATATAATAAATAAATATATAATAAATATGTATTATC
Organism: Pan paniscus; assembly: GCF_029289425.2. Lineage (NCBI taxonomy): Eukaryota > Metazoa > Chordata > Mammalia > Primates > Hominidae > Pan > Pan paniscus. The sequence goes on along the minus strand of NC_073249.2, from coordinate 84,446,160 downwards.
AGGAAGGCCACCTAAGTGTCAGCAACATCATAAGTAGGTAAACAAATTATTCTATGACTCAAGTTCCATAATATTAAAACCATATTCTCAAAGACTAATGACATGAGAAAACATTAACAATATAATGTTAAATGAAAATAGATGGTTATGAGACTGTACACATCATATGAATAGGCAAAAGGCAGACAGACAGACACACATGAATAATGGGGGAGGGGAAAATACTAGGAACATTTGTTTTCTCCCTAGTGAAGAAGTAAAAATGCTTCTTTTATAAACACTAGAAACTCCTTTTACAAACACTTAAGAAAACTGGAATAGAAAATTGGGATCTTTTGATAAGTGTCTGTTCATGTCCTTTGTCCTTTGGTTTTCTAGGGGCTGACATTAAGTTAACAGGCAGTACTACTGATAAATATCTCATAACCTGGACTACTCAACCCAAGAAGTGCTGAATACAGTGAGGATGGCTAACACCCACACCATAGAGAGCGTGCCACAAAGAAGTCAATGTCTTTGGTTTGCTGAGGTCTTGAGCCCACCCCAATGTGATTGTTAGCTAAGACACTAAGCACAAATTAAATGTAGAGACTGAAATGTGTTTTTCCCCTAAAAATTAAGAGTCAGGATGTGAGTCTTGAAGGATATTCTGCAAGGCAGAAGGAAGAATGAGAGGAAAGAAGAGACTGTGTCTGCATTAAGCTTTGGTCACTGGCCATATGGGTCTTCTCAAGGGCAGAGCACCAGTACTCTAGTAGGGGGCTCCGCAGAGTCATCTCAAACCTAAAAGAGACGTTCATACATTCAGCAGAAACTTCAGAGGAATCCCTAAGATCAAATGTGTACCCTGTGAAATATTAATATTTGCCTGGTCTTGCTCATTGCATATCTTTCTAAATAGGATTGTCATCACAAGTAACCCAGCTTTTCTGGGATGCTAGGAGTATTGCCTAGAGATAAGGCCATCCACCTAAGAGGGAAGCCGGTAATTTTAGCTGCCTGAATAGTAATTCCATGTGATAAGTCAGATACATTGTAAGAAAAGATAAAGGTAGAAAACAATGACAAAATGCCATGTAGTATTACACAAAAGCTAAACATTATGTCCATACTAAAACTTCTACATAAATGTTTATAGTAGCATTACTCATAGTAGCCAAAAAAAGTTAAAACAACCCAAATATCTACCAACAGCTGAATGATAAACAAAATGTGGTACATCCATACAATCAAATACTACTCATCCATAAAAAAGAATGCAGTACTGATACGTGCTACACATGGACGAACCCTAAAAACATTATGCTGAGTAAAAGAAGTCAAATACAAAAGACCTCACGCTGTATGATTTCATTTATGTGAAATGTCCACAATAGGCAAATCCATAGAAACAGAAAGTAGACTAATGGTTGCCAAGGGCTGGGGCGTTATGGATAGGTAGTTACTGCTAATGGATACAGAGTTTCTTTGGAGGGTGATGACAGCATTCTAAAATGATAGTGAAAATAGGGGTGACAGTTGCACAACTCTGTGAACATACTAAAAAACCACTGAGTTGCACAATTCACTTCAAAAGAGTGAATTTTATGGTATGTCAATTATATCTCAATAAAACTACTACTAAAAAAATAAACATATGTTTTGATTCCTCTCTCCTCTGCAATAGCTTGCTTGTTTTTCTCTCAGTTTTTCTGTTTCACTCTAAAGATAACGCCAGAATAATCTTCCTAATACTGCCATCAAATAATTTCTACAGTCAAGAACCCACCATGCCTTACCTCACACCATATAAAACATCAACACAAAATGGACCAAAGACCTAATTGCAAGGGCAAAAACTATAAAACTCTTACTAGAAAATATAGGGATAAATTTTTATGACTTGGCAATGGCTTCTTGGATATAACAACAAAAGCACAATCAACAAAAGAAAAAATAAATCATTTGACTTTACCAAAATTGAAAACTTTTCTGCATCGAAAGACACAATCAAGAAAATGAAAAGACAACCCACAGAATAGGAGAAAATATTTGCAAATCATATAACATATACGGGTCTAGTATCTAGGATATATAAAGAGTGCAACCTGCAGAATGGGAGAAAATATTTGCAAATCATATATAAGAGTCTAATATCCAGAATATATAGAGTGCTAAACAATTCAACAACAAAAAGACAAACACAACTTTAAAATGGGCAAAGGACTTAAATAGACATTGTTCCAGAAATAGCAAACAAATGGCTAATAAACATATGAAAATATGCTCAACATCATTAGTCTTTAGGGAAATGCAAATCAAAACCAGAATGAGATACTACTTTATACCTCCTAGGATGGCCATAATATAAAAATGAAAAATAATGAGTGTTGGTGAGGATATGGAGAAATTGTAACCCTGATATATTGCTGGTGGGAAGAAAAATGGTACATCTGCTGTGGAAAACAGTTTGACAGTTCCTCAAAAAGTTAAACATAGAATTGTCATGTGACCAAGCAATTCCACACCTAGGCACAGGCCCAAGCGAACTGAAAATAGGTGTTCAAACAAAGCTTGTACAAAATCTTCATAGCAGCATTGATTCACAATAGTCAAAAGGTAGAAACAACCCAAATGTCTACCAAATGATGAATGATATGCCAAATGTGGTGTGTATATATATGGTGGAATATTACTTACCCATAAAAAGGAATGTAGTACTGATACATGCTCCAGCATGGATGAACCTCAAAAAGCTTATGCTAAGAGAGAGAAGCCAGACATAAAAGGCCACATACTGTATGATTTATTTTATATGAAATATCCAGAATAGGCAAATTTATAAAGATAGAAAACCAAGTAGGGGCTCTGGTAAAGGAAGAAAGGGGACTGTCTGCTTAATGGGCACAGAGTTTCTTTCAGGGATGATGGAAATATTCTGGAATTAGATAATGGTTGCACAAAATTGTGAATTTACTAAAAGCCACTGAATTATACACTTTACAATTTTATATGACTTTTATCTCAATAAACAGAAAAAAAATTACCCACTATGGTTCCTTAACACCTAGACTTTGAAATCACTTCTTCAATTATTCCTATCCCTTTCTTTCCTGACTTTTCCATTCCTTTTTATTCATGTCCTAATTCAGTACACCAGTGCTGTGCCCCTTAGATCAGAACACAATTTGCTGATTCCAAACTCTATTTCCTCAAATGCTATTTTCTTCACCTGGAATACCTCCCTTACTCCCCTACCATGTAAAAAATCTCAGAATCAAAAGGGCCAGAATGTAATTCCAGATCACTACTTACTGTCTTACCTTGAGCAAGTCAACTTTTCCAAGCCTCATTTCTTTATGTGTAAAATGAGTAGTCAAATTTCAATTAATAAATATATGTATCAAAATTCTGCTTTGCTCTAGAGTAATATTACCTGCCCAGCCCACTATACAGGTCAGTTAACCATACAAAATATACAGAAATGCTTCATGAATTATAAAGCACCAAATTTATGTAAGGTCATAATATAATCTATGCCACTGTTTCCCAAGCTTCAGGAATTTTCATATCACAAAAGTGGTGTATGCCAAGTCTCACCACCATAAAATTATAACTTAACATTTGTAATCAACTCACTCATTTTACTTAAACAGATTCATTTTAAAATAGAAAGCTTATATCACTGCCATGACATCATTGGTTTCATGTTATAATGTTTCTATACATGTTAAAAATAAAGACACTACCATAACAATATAAAATGCGGACCCAGATGCCATGTAAAGTCACCTTCTGTACCATCTCTAGCAGCACACATGGTAAACACTGATCTCTGCAAACTGCCTTTTTAAAGATCTGAATCCAAATTTACCTACTCTAGAAAACCTCCCCCTCCCTTGATCTACTTTTCATCCCATTTTAGGACTTCTTTGCTCCTTCATGATAAGTCCTTGCGTGTTTAATTTATACCCCATCACTTTTGTGTGTTTTAACTTCACTGTTCTCAATACTTTCACATCTGTGCTTTTTCTTCTGTACTAGATTGTAAAATACCAAAGGCAAAGACTTTGACTTGTTTCTTTTAGTTCCTCCCATAGGCCCAACTACAGCACAAAAACATTTACTGAACGAATAAAAGTTTGACTGGATGTTAATTGTCTACTAAATGCTTGTAGTTAACCTATCATCTCATTTCTAAAGATAGAGCAAAATTAACCCACATCACTTCCTACTCTATATGTAGCTACACTAATAGCCTAATACAGATACCAATCCATGAGAAAGGTAAAAATAAGACTCATGCCTGGCACATTGCAGGCATTCAGTCGATTCTGTGGAATGGATGTTGAATAAGTGAGATGATTACGTAGCAGTGCCTGCTTTCTCAGACAGACCACCTGCAGAAGGTGGGGGGCACAGACTAGTCAGCGTGTGAAAACTAACGCCCACCTAGGGCTGAACATCCGAGCTGTGAGCAGCTGAACTCAGGGCTCTGGTCAAAACCACCTTCCACCAGCCCAAGTGCAGCTCTACCCTGATGAGGGGCTCAGTCCTCAGCTTGCTACTCTACTAATTAGAAGTAAATCTCTATAATACAGGAGAGCCTTTGAGTGTCCACAGTGCATTTTGGCCATGAGTCTCAAAGCAGTGACAAAAGAAGCTGTGAGTGAAATTACTGATTGAATACATCGAGACCCAGAGCAATCCTTGTGTCAATGTTGACAGACCAGCTCTTTATCATCCAGCTCCAGGAGGACAAACGTAAAGCAAAACCACCAGAGATATAGGGAGAAAAGGAATGTTTGCAACTACAGGACCATGGAGTTTTGGATTAATAAAATAATAAATATTAATAACAACATGAATTGTTTTTAATCCTAAAGGAGCATAGCTCTTTACAGTCTACAAAGTGTTACTCAAATTTCATTATCCCATATGATCTTTATACCAGCCTTATCAGAGAAATAATTTGCCCATTTTTACAAATGAAGAAACTGAGGTTCAAAGGGCATCTTAAGCCCAGGTTTTCTGACTCCAAATACAGTGCTCTTTTGATCTCAGCATCATTTAGTTAAGCCAGCTTTCTTCTTTGTGCTGAAACATAGTAAGTAAATGTTTAATATAAGAAGATTCTAGAATGCCTTCTATACCAACGTTATAACAAAGATTCACTCCAAGTTTAAAGCACTGCTACAAAGTCTTCCTTATGTGAGCTAAATGTCTCTCCAGGGAGCCCCTGCCACTCCTTAGCCCCCAGATGACCACCACATCATCATCTCTAAAACCCTCCAAAGGCTACTGCACAGACCCTAAAAGAAACTCAAGCAAACTCTACCTACTAGATTCTTAATCACAACATCATCATGTCGGTCTCAAAACAAGACCCTGCTCCTCACCATAATTCTCGTTAGAAGATCTCTATCTGGCCTCCCCAGACTTGCATAATCAGTTTGTTCCCCTTACTTACTCTTGGATTATCTGTACTAGTGAATAACTGGAGAAACAGAACTATAAATTCTAATTAAACCACTCTATTGTTTTTATTTTTTTCCTTTTGTGTATTTTGTACCAATGATAACTAGATGAGGATAATATAATTCCTTTCCTTCATTGTTCAATTTAGATCACTATTTAAAAATATATATGTATATGTGTATATATATGTGTGTGTGTGTGTGTGTATACATTCTTTCCAACACTGCCTTTTCACAAGCTATCCAGTGCCCCCAAGATGAGGATTATCTATGACAGCCCCACAGTCCTTGGATGAGAGAGAACAGAGGATCCTCTTCTCAGTTAATTACCATTTCTTGCCTGTGCATTTGATTTCAATAAAGTCTCTCTAATTACTTCAAATATCACCGTGCCTCCCCCCTCCCCTCTCTCCTGTGCCCCTCTTTCTCTTTGAGAGCGTGAGACTGATGAACTCAAACACCAGCAAGCCTCAGGCATATGCTGCAACGAGCAAAGACTTCTCAAAGTTAATAAGCCAGGAGAGTTAATAAACCAGACTTCCCAAAGTTAATAAACCTGGAAAACACAATTATCACTACTTTTACTATTATTAAAATATTGCCATTATGATTGTTGTTGTTATTCTCAGCCTTATCTGCAGCTACCCTAAGACCCTCCCCCGTGCCTGCCTGCCTCCTCTTCCTTCCCCCATCCTCACCAGTGGCAGTAATATTGTGTGAGTAATCCCAGGGGGGCTCCCCGGCACTGCCCTGTTGGAGGAAGCAATATTGGAGCTCGTGCAGCCCCTGGTCCCTTCAGGCCCAGCTCTGCCCTTTTATATTACACACTGTTCAGTCAAATCCATCACTGGCCTCCCAGATCTTTCCAATAGGCATGAGAAGGCTGGGTGGAAATGATGATTAAAGGAGCTAGAGACGGGGAGGAGGGGAAGGGGGTATATGAGATAGGAGAGAAGATATTTGGGTTTTGGACATGCCTGAGCTGTCACTGAGTCCGATTTCCATATGATGGCTTCTGAGGATCAGTACTTCCCTGCACCCTCTAGGCAAGGCATGATTCTCCCAGGATCCACGAGGAATGTCTCAAATCAGGGTAATATTAACCGTAACTGCTTTGGAGACTCCCCACAAATGTGTTCCTCTCTCTCCTGCTTTCTTTCCCTTTGGAGGAATCAATGGAGACGGAATTCTTTTAGAACTGGTCAATGGTATTAAACAAGTGGGGAAAGGATCACAGGGCAGCAGGGCCTTACAATTCATCTAGGCCAACTTCTCATTTTATTCATGAAGAAACTGAAGCCCAACAAAGTCAAGTGTGCCTGGGCCAGCTGGTTAAGAGGAGATTCTAGACTGGCCGCCTGGCCTGTTGATCTCCAGCACACCTTCCTTTTGCAACTGGCTGCATCCTTTTCTTCCCCAGCTCTTCCTAGGCCCTCTTCATCCTGTTTCCTGTCAAACTCAACCATTTCCCCCAAACTTGCTCAGTTCCACGTAGTTGCTATTTCAGTGATTTGTATCACTATGCCCCTGTGATCCCCAACTAGGAGAGATTCTAGATGTCTAGAGATATACTTGATTGTTACAAGTGCAATCACAATTGGCATCAAGTGGGTAGAGCCAGGGATGCTGCTAAACACCCTACAATGTGCAGGGCAGCCCCCTCACCCCCAGACACACACACAGAACAAAGAATCATATGGCTTAAAATGGCAATAGTGCTGAGACAGAGAAACCCTACTACACCCACCATGGCTCAACAACTCAATTACCTTGGAATTTCCTTGATGGGCAGCTGAAAACATGCATCTAGAGACTAGGGTAGAGATGGATTTGGTAGGTTTGAGATCCAGAAGTCACCCTCTGGAGATGCCAGCTGAAAATGGGAGAGTGGACAAGTTCATTGGCTGGAAGAAGGTAGGCAAAAGAGATATAAGGAGAGGACTGTGGGAAAGGACGACAGAGGGACCGAAAGGAGGAAGCAGCAGTACTCCAAGGAGAGAAGAAATCCAAGTGCAACCCAAACAATGGGCTAACTCTACCTTTGCAATACAACCAAGCAGAGGCTCAAGCCATGTTTCAAAGGACTACTGCAGTAGACATGGACACCCAGAAAAAGCCCCAGGTCACCCTGATCCCAACAAAGCCAAGCCTGACTTAGAGAAAGAGCTACTGAAGATGGCCCTCTGAGCGTGCAGAACCACCAGAAGGCAAGGGCAGGACTGCTGCCAAATCCTGGAGCTGAGTCTTGAACTCCAGGTCCTATCCCAGAACCCATCCAGAAAGGACACAGACACAAAGGCAGCGATTCCTCCACTGCTCTGAACAACCAGCGCTTAGGAATCCCCTCCCAACTGACAGCCTCAGGTTTCTCGTCCCACAGCACTCCACCACCAGGGAATGAAGCTGAAGCTGGACTGTAGGAGCCACTTGGGTCTGGACACACCACCCAGGCACGAAGGGAGGGACTGCCACACTGCTCACAGCCCAAATCCAGTCCCTCTTCAACAAGGTAGCTGCTGCCAGCAGGAAGCTTCAGAAGGAGTCAAGTGTAATTAAAAGCTGTGAAAGCAGCATTGTCTCCATTGTAAATCCTTCTCACTAAGAGGGCTTTACCAGGGAATTCTCAAAGATGGGGAGAGGGCAAAGCTGTGACAGCCACCACCTTGACTTAGAGAGTCCAGGAAGGAACTTTAATGGAAAAATATTTCTATCTAATATGGAAACAAGGAAGTTGCATGACTTCACTCTGTCTCTGGGTTGAGACTAGTGGGGAAAGAAAGAACAATGTCAGTGGAAGGAGAGATAAGGAGGAGAGCATATGGCACAAGCCGGGAGAAAGAAAATTGCATTAATGAAAACACCAACCTGCACCCTTGTTTAGTTCTTTCTGCTGTTTCAAACAGAAACCTGTGGATTCTGGTCAGTTGCCCACAGGCAAAGTATCTGTTCTGTGACCTGTGTTGAGGTCACAGTGTTCACTCATCTAGATTTTAGCTCCAGTAACAACCTGTTAGCATGTGACATAAACAGATCACATAAAGATGTACATCTGTTGCTGGGCAGGAGGCTGTCCCATAGTGCTATGTCCACAGTGCGGAAAGTTCACAAGAGGGTACAAGTGAGCCTGATACAAGCCCTGCAGTCTGGAAGCAGGCTTTCTGTTTTACCTCTGCAGCACTCCCACCTACCTGCAACTCTGTCCCAGTATCTGGCCAGAAACCCAACAAAGACTGAACTATGTGGTCCACCCAACAGGGCCATATTTACAATGCACCTGTGCCCTTGATGGCTGGCATCCTGCTGGAGGCACAGCAGCATGAGTGAGACTCAGGGAGGTGGACCAACAGAGAGATTCAGCCCCATCCAACTCAGTCATATTCACAGAGGCACAACTAGAATAAAACATGAAGCAGACCTTAATTTTCCAGTGAGTCCTAGGTTTCCTCCTGCATAGCAAAGGCAAAGGCATGTCCCATTCATGTCTTACTCCTTTGTGTTTCTTGTCTTATCTCAAGATCTTATCCCACGTGGAAAGAACATGGCTTCCAGAAATAATCTCAGCTCACAGTGCAATTGTCAGGAAAAATGAAGCAATTTATCTCTCTGGAGCAGAAATCTCAAAATACAAAATGATGCTCATTGTGGTATCAATGTGCATCAGGGCATACCTCCCCCATGGCAAAAGAGAGCCCTGAGCTGAGAATTGGAGAGGTCTTTGTATTCGTTCATTTTCACACTGCTATAAAGAACTTCCCTGAGACTGGGAAATTTATTTTAAAAAATAGGTTTAATTGACTCACAGTTCTGCATGGCTGGGGAGGCCTCAGAAAAATTACAATCATGGCAGAAAGGGAAACAGGTATGTCTTACATGGTGGCAGGTGAGAGAAAGAGAGCGTATGTAACAGGAACTGTCAAACACTTATAAAATCATCAGCTCTTGGGAGAACTCACTCACTATCATGAGAACAGCATGGGGAAACCACTCCCATGATCCGGTCACCTCCCACCAGGTCTCGCCCTCGACATGTGGGGATTATGGGGATTACAATTCAAGATGAGATTTGGGTGGGGACAGGGAGCCAAACCATATCAGTCTCCCACACAGAGGAGATGTGCAAATACACTGCTTGATCTCCAAGCAAGACAGGGCCTCTCTGTTCCCAAAATATGTCAGCAAACCAAAGGCCATTCAGTGAAGGGCAACCAGCATGACACGGTCTGAGAAGGCTAATTCATGCATGCAGTAAAGGGAGTAAAATTGAACATCCCCACTAAATGGGAAAAGAGAACAGAACAATGTAGTTGAAGGCAGAGGCAGTAAGTGCCCACATGCAACCCCCCCACCCCCGTCACTGCAAAAAAAAAAAAAACCTTACAGTGATATGGGTGAATAAGAGGTTAAAAAAATCAGAGGATACAGAAAATTTTGGTGGAGTCTGACAGAAGAGGCTGTTATTAGTAAAACCTATCAGACTGTCCACTCACTCAACTCTCAAAAAATCAAAAACTGTGGAAGTATAAAATAATTTATAGAGTTATAGCACATCAAACAATCAAAAATGTTATTATTAGGCAAATAACTATCTCCAAGACTGACACATTGTTTGAGTATGTCTATGGACTATCTGTGTGGCCCAGCTGGGAATCAGGGTTCCAGTGCTGGCTCTGCCACTCATTAGCAATGTGACTTCCTTATATGCAAAATGAGAAGACTGAATTTATCCTACTGTTAACAACAACTGACATGGGGCAATTAGTCTGTACCAGAAATAACTCTAAGTGTTTTATATAATTGCACTTATTTCATCTTCCCAGCAATATTGTAAGGCAGGTATTATTATTCTCTTTTTACAGATAAAGAAACTAAGGCATAAGAGGTTAATAACAAGGTCACAAATGTGGCTGAGCCAAGATGTGAAGTCAGGCACGGTGGTTCATGCCTGTAATCCCAGCACTTTGGAAGGCAAAGGCTGGAGGTTCACTTGATCCCAGGAGTTCAACACCAGCCTGGGCAACATAGAGAGATCCTGTCCCTACAAAAAATTTCCAAGTTAGCTAGGCATGATGGCACATGCCTGTAGTCCCAACTATTTGGGAGGCTGTGGCAGGATTGGTTGAACCCAGGAGGTTGAGGTTGCAGTGAGCCAAGATCATGCCACTGCACTCCAGCCTAGGCAGAACAGAAAGACTTTGTATCAAAAATAAACAAATAAAAATCTGAAACAAGTTTCCTCTTCCAGTAATGGCTGAGTAGCTCCTATGAGACCAAGCTCCCCCAGATAATTACAAACCGTAGACAAAATATAGAAAACAACTATGTGAAGATAGCAGACAACGGACCGAAAGTAGGCAGATATTGAAAGGGAGTCACCACATGGAAGAAGGAACTGGAACTTGATTTTCCTGTTCTTACAGGCTTTAGTCATACAGGGTAACTAAGAAACTCAGATGGAAAACCCATAGTCTTACTGACTAGAACAACCAGGGCACCGAATCTGGGGTAAACACAGCAGCTAGAAAGTGAGGGAATAAACCTGGAAAGACACAGAGAAGAGGAGCTCCAAATTCTATATATAAGCTTTATCCAAATGTCCAGCTGAGCCCTGACCTACACACATACTCCAAGTAGCCCAATTCAGGATCAAAGAACTGAACTGAGATTCCCTGTAGATTCTTTCCCTATAGCTCACCACAGGGAAGAAAGAGTTTGCAGTTTGAGTTCAGCCAAGTTAACTGCCTACTGGCAATTTTTAAAAATAAGATATAAATATTCTTTGAATGAACATAACAATTCAGGTTATTGATAATGTGTCATGTCCAGGACACAATTTAAAATTATTAACATGACCCATACTCAAGAGGAAGGATGATCAACAGAGACCAACCCTCAAGTGACCCAGATGCTGGAATTAGCTGACAAGGATTTTAAAGCATCTATTATAACTATGCTCAAGGATATAAAGAAAAATATGTTCAAAAAAGGAAATGATAGGAAATACCAGAGAAATACAAACTATAAAAAATCAAATGAAAATTCAATAGCAATACTGTCCAATACAACTTTCTGCAATGATGGAAAAGATCTGTATCTTTGCTGTTCAATCAGTGTCATTAGTCACATGTAGTTATTGAACACTGGCAATGTGGCATGTAACTAAAGAAATCTTTTTAATTCATTTAAATTTAAATGAGCAAATGTTGCTAGTGGCTACTAGGCTGTAGAATTCTAGAACTAAAAAGAACAATATCTGAAGTAAAAATTTCACCAGAATAGCTTAACAGCAGATTGGAAATGACAAAAAAGTTTATGAACTTAAAGATAGATAAATAGAAGTTTTCAAATCTAAAGAACACAAGGTGGGGCCGGGCACGGTGGCTCACACCTGTAATCCCAGCATTTTGGGAGGCCAAGGTGGGTGAATCCCTTGAGCCCAGGAGTTCGAGACCACCCTGGGCAACATGGCGAAACCCCGTGTCTACTAAAAATACAAAAATTAGCCAGGCATGGTGGCAGGTGCCTGTAATCCCAGATATACAGGAGGCTGAGGCACAAGAATAGCTTGAACCCAGGAGGTGGAAGTTGCAGTGAGACAAAATTGTGCCACTGCACTCCAGCCTGGGCAACAAAGTGAGACACGGTCTCGAAAAAATAAAATAAAAATTAAAAAGTAAATAACACAGAGGGGAAAAGACTGACAACTATAATAAAAGGAATAGAGGAAGAGAGTAAACAGATGTATATAGTTCCAAGGCTCTTACATGTTATGTGCAATATTAACTCTAAGTATACTGTGAATTTTTAAGGAGGTATATTGTAATCCCGAGAACAACCACTAAAAAATTAACAATAATGTGAAGAGGTATAGGTTAAAAACAATAAGTAAATTAAAATAAAATTCTTTAAAAATTCCATAAACCAAAAGAAAGCATGAAAAGAGGAACAGAGAACAAACAACAGAGTGCATAAATAAAACGTAAATAGCAAAATGGTAGACCTGGCTCTGACTGTATCAATAATTAAATTAAATGTTAATGAATGAACTAGACACTTGAATTAAAAGAAAGAGATAAAATGTCAGAATGGATAAAAAAACAAGACTCAGCTATCTCCTGTCTACAGAAGATAAACTTTAAAAAAACAAAGATTAGGAATAAGGCAATCTTTCCTATTTTTAACTATTACACTATATATAATATATGAAGTACTTTCCATTTCTTAAGTCCAATGATTCCACATGTATATGAGTATATGCATATACGCATATATATACACACATAAGTATATAATGTATAAATATTTTTATGTTCAGGATACAATTACAATAATTAATTGTCAAATTAATGTGTGCCCAAACCCAGAAGAAATTGTGGAAAAGAAAATTTATCAAGCAAACACATCCACCATTGCTTATTTTGTTTCTCAACAACATTCATTCTAACAAGTAATAAGATGGAGTTTGGGGGTAATTGTATCTAGAAAAATCACTTCACTTATTCTTAGACAGTGACTTAAACCTATCTTCTCAGCAACAGAACTGTCTCAGAGCTATTTGCATTTAAATTTTCATGGAAACGGTTGGCATAACCTTTCCACATAGCTTGGTGACTGAAGCAGACAGCATCTCCAGGGCTTTGTCTTACACACAAAGCAGCTGTGACACAGTGCAAAGAGCACCGGACTTGCCACTGGAAAACCTGAGCCTCACTCCCATCTATGCCTCTTTTAGAAACCATGCGGCATTGGGACCATCACTTAGCCTCTTGGAGCCTCGATTTCCTTATCTCCAATAAGATTGTGGTGATAATTACATGATACAGAGTCTGTTTTCCTAGATTCACTAGGCCTTTATTCTTACCTCTTTGCCTGGACTGCCTTCCTTCTTTTTGTTTTGTTTTGATTTGTTTTGAGACAGAGTTTCACTCTTGTTGCCCAGCAACGGCGCATCTCGGCTCACCGCAACCTCTGCCTCCTGGGTTCAAGAGATTCTCCTGCCTCGGCCTCCCGAGTAGCTGGGATTACAGGCATGTGCCACCACGCCCGGCTAATTTTTTATACTTTTAGTAGAGACAGGGTTTCACCGGGTTAGCCAGGATGGTCTCCATCTCCCGACCTCAGGTGATCTGCCCACCTCCGCCTCCCAAAGTGCTGAGATTACAGGCATGAGCCACCGTGCTAGGCCCCCTTTTCTTCTCAATATTTGCTTTTTATCCTTCAAGGATTCACTCAAGGCCACTTTTCTCATGGTGATACTCCAAGTTTTGAACAGCATCAATCTCCCACTTTTAAATTTGAATTTAAAATTTTTAAAAATTTCCCATTGCATTCACTGTCTCTTCTACACAGTTTTTCTCTAAATGATAAAAATCATTTGTTCTATACATGTTTTATTTTTATACATCTTCACCCTCCAAAATACTTTATAGTTCTTGAAGCCCAAGGACATTGTTTATACACACACACATGCATACACACAAACACGCACACACACACAATGAAAACACCAGGCTCAATAATACTGATGACCGCCCTGGATCTTGGGTTCCTCATTCTAAAAAGAAGCAGTTACATTAGGTGTTTTCTAATATCCCTTGTAGGGATTGCCTATGAATCTTAAATATTAATGAGAACTCACAGCTGTATGGCTTTCTACAGATTTGAAGCACCTTTGCATAGAATGTCTCATTTGACAACCACCTGTGACATAAATTGATTAGTATCTCCCTTATAGAAGTGAATAAATTCAAGCTAAGGAAACTTAAACACAGTAACTGGCAAAGACATAGGTGAAGGGTAGCCTAATGATTGATAAATGGACTCACATAGACAGAGCTGGGTCAAGACACACAAAACAGTTGCACCACTAAACCCAAGATTGAGCTAGTATGAGTCATTTACTTGAGACTGCCGACTGACCCACAAATAATATGAACAAAGCAGTGAATAGATTGCGGGATAGATCAACTAACCAGCCTGCAATTCAGTTGAAAAGGCACAAGCAAAAATGAATAGACACAGAATATTCTAGCAATACAATCACTGCTGTCTCCAATTCCATAATGATGTTGATGATAATGATGAGTTAAGTTTTAACTCATCATCAGCTTAATAACAGTAAGTTTTAAGTTATTTACATTGATCATCTCATTTAAAACTCAAAACATTCCTTTGAGGTTGGTAATATATCATCCTAACTTTAAATGTGAAGGAACTGAGGCACAGAGATATCAAATACCCATCCAAGGTCACACAACTAATAAATGACAAGTTTCAAACCAGGTCTGACTCTCACATACCCTGCCACTATTTCAAAACTAAACATACATAATCACATGACTAATTATGAGGAAGCTAAATACTGTGCCATTTTGCTTAAATTAAATTCTTTTTATGCTGATGTTGTCCTGACCATGAAAGGAATTGAGAAGAACTTCACTCCTCTTTACACCCAGCAAGTCTATAACTGAAGAGGCATTAGTGCAACAAACTAAGGGAAGAGGTCTCTTTCAGGGGCCCAAGACCAGTCTCTTGATCTCCTGAGAGAAGGGCAGAAGCCCTCCAGGAATGCCCAGTCTCTGGCCACCGTGCCTGGGAGCTATAGCCCAACTCAGTCAGTCTCAGGAGGTCTAGAGTCACCCTTCAAGGGTGGCCAGGGAGGAAACTCTGTCCTAGAGTATTCCCTGATGCAGTAATTCTTCCCGCAAGTCCTGAATTTTTTTTACCTTGAATTGTATTGCTGAAACACCACCCCTTTGTTAAGAGGTTTACTGTGTGTTCAAATTTGAAAGAAAATATTTCTATGTAAATTAGTTTGGGTTCTGAAATGGAAAGACAGAATATAGGATTACAAATTAGGAATAATTTATATTATTTACTTAAAATATGACCTTCCTCTCTTTTAAGCTTTCAATATTCACTGCCCACAGTTTTGCATGGTACCTTCAAAATGAATCTTAAAAGGGTTGAGAGAAACTGTATATGATTTCCTTAAAAAATAAAAATTTGAAGACTTTGAACTTTTATAAAATCAAAAATACATAATGTATGCATAAATTAATAATTGTTATAGATACATTTGAAAATTTGAATGTATGTCCATTCACTAAATTAATAATAACAAATGGATTAATTAGGGAGAATTTTGTGGTCTTGTTTATAAAGGATAATCAATAACTCAGTAAGTCTTGTTATTATGCATACCTTCTGAGAGAAAGTGGGCCTCTTAAATACAGTATGATTTAAGAGGCCCACTTCCTTCTCATTATTTCCTTCCTGACAGCTATAATCAAGTCAGTGGAATACAGTTCAACATTCAGTTACCAACAAATGATCACAATTAGCAAAGAAAGGTAAACATAAGCCTCCTTAACAGATTTGCTAATTATTTTTCAGTTTGGGATTAATGTGCCAAATAAATACTGGATGATCACAGTTTAAGTTCATCAGTCAGTTTGTATAAATCAACAAGGGCAAGTATATTTTATCTTCTATTTGAAGCTCCAAACCAAGTATTTCTTGTTCTTGATTTTTTTTCTTGAATCTGATGTATGTTTTTACTTTATGAGGCAATCTGTCAGCTTTTACATCCTTTTAAAATATTAGGTATATCCACCGAGAATTCTTAGAAAAAGTAATGCTGAGGTTTAAAGGTAATGAAAGAAACAAACCACTGGTATGAGAATAAAATTGCCCACGTGAGCCTACTCTGCAATTGGTTGGTATTGCTAAACATTACCAAGTAAATTATTAGCATAATTAGCATCCATTTATCGAGGATCTTTACTAAATGCTTTATAACATACATATGTTTAATCCCTAAAACATATGTAAAGAGATAGTGCCTGCCTTTTAGAAATAAGGAAAGAGATTCCCCAGATGTTAATGGAGCTGGGATTTGAACCCATATCCCTGTTGTCAGGGGTGGGGTGGGGTTTGGGGTTAAGGGTTCTCTATGTATCTTCCTGTCCTTCCTTCTCACAGTGTTATTTCCTTGTTAGAATGTGCCTAATTAAAAGTACTTAATACTTTTCCTTTCTTCTAGATCACTAACCTTTAATCATTTCGGGATCACAGGACACTTTGAAGATCTACTCAAATCTAGGGACCCTCTTCCCCAGAAACAGACACAAACAGACACAAAGAGAGCCCGCAAATATCAGCATCACTGGATTTTTCACTTGCTTGCCTCCTTTACACTTCCCCTTCCTTTTTGGCCTCTGAAGTTTTTAAAGAATAAAGTAATGGTGCTAAGAAGCAGAATATTATCTTGTCCATATCCAAGAAAAGCCTTGCTCTACCCCTACTCCATAAGCCTCTTTAACAAATTTGCTAATTATTTACCCCTACTCCAACCCCTCCACCTACACCGTTGCCATCTCAGTACAGGGCATCACCGCACACCCAGCTCAGGGGGAATATCTTGGAATCATCCTTCTGTCTTCACTTTCATTCACTCTCACATTCAATTACTCCAGCCCTTCCTCAATGACCTAATGCCTATCCTATTCCAGGCATCAGACTTGTGAGCGAAACAATAATCCTTGCATTCATGGAGATTAAAATCTGATGGGGAGAACAAACAATATATTTAAATACTAAAGAAATAAACTACAGCATATTCTGGAAGATAATTAGTGGTCTGGGAAAAGAGAAACTATGCAGAAATTATGGGAAGATGGGGGGAGTAGAAGTGGGTTGCAATATTAAATAGGTGGTCAGAGTGGGAGAATATGGACATTTAGTACACACATGAGGGAGGAGTCAAACTTGTGGATATCTGGAGAAAGATATTTTGTTTATTTTCTTTCTTTCCATCTTGAATATAATCACTGCTGTATCCCAAGTAACTGTAACAATGCCTCATACATAGTAGTTGCTCAAAAAGTATTAGTAGACAAAATAAATGAATGAATTAAAATTTATCTTTCAAGCTAAAACTGAGAGTTAAGGCCACAATTGTAAATCTTACTCTAAACATAACAATATCTTTAATTAAATGATAATTTTAGAGCATAGAGAAAAGAAACTCAGTCACAATGGATTCACCTTTTGAAGGGAAGATTGAAAAGCAACTATGCATGAAAAATGATAATCATCTGCACTCCAACTCTAAAACAACCAAATAGGAATGGGTTTTACAAAACAAAGAAACAAATAGTAGATCCTATACCAAAACGAGCTTTAAAATTAGAAAGGATTCTTGAAATCTGGGGCCTCTCCATGCTAAGTGACTCACTAATAAGGCCGTCATGAGGTGCATTGTCTCTTGCCATGGAGACTTGGTAAGACAGATGCCACTAATCCAGAAGTACCATCTTCACCCCTGACTGCATTTCCTATTGCAGAGCTGCATTTCCAGAGCACTGACTGTGTACTGATGTCCTTGGATTTTAAAATAGCTTGCTTGTGGCTGGTTATCTCCGTTATTTACCTCTTGGTGCCCCTGAGTCTAAGGATATGGGTTGGGTTCTCAAAGACACCAAGAGGAGTTGACTCAGTTTTAGTTGGCCAGAAGCTACAGCTTTGACCTTGCCCACTGACCCGACATAGGCATATCCTCAATTATGCTAGTGGACAGAGTGTGTCTGTGCATCTGTGTGTGTGTGTTTCTGTGTGTGTGTGTGTGTGTGTGTGTGTGTGTGTTACTACCCCAGAAACGGCAACTCAAAGTACATGTTCCATGTTTAAGAAGGTTGCCAGCAGCTGTTGAGGATTGATTCACCCCTTATGCACAATTTAACATCAAACCAAGGTCTGGGACACATCTTTTTCCATTAGCATCTCTTAAAAATACTATTCAATCCTAAGAACGAATAAGTACTATCTGGACAGATGCCACACTAATTGGAAGGCTACCAGAAGGACATATTCTCCCTCCATTTTGTCCCCAGAAATTAGCACAATCTGGTAAAAGTCAGGAATATGAGCTCCCTGGATTCCACAGCATGTGACTTTATTGATGGTGGGCCTTACCACATTACAGGTAATGTGAGCTTCAGAACCTTCTTTCTCTCTGAATAGCCAGCAATGTCAGGGCAAAGCTGAAATCACTTCATCGTAACAGTTTGACCTCTGCAATACTGCACACCATTAAATTTTTAAGGGAGTTCATTGGGAAAGTCCTTTAATCCTTTAATAATTGAGTTGAGGGAAAGGGGCCAGTGATGGAGAGCATTTACCTGAGCTGATATTAACTAGGTTTGGCTACTAATGGCTTTCCAACAATCCCACTGTGTCCATGTTGCCATTTAAAAGAGTGCCTTTCATTTGGCCCTTGCTCTTAACTGTCAACAGGGAAATTGAAAAATAATACATCATTAAGTATTGCAATTTGTATTACAGTTCTCTACCCAAGTCTCCCTTCTAGCTCTATTGAGCGCAGTCCAAACTAAGGTCTAACAACCAGTTGACAAGTAGAAAAATCCATTCCATGAATTAGTTGGATGTCTATGATATCAAATAACCCGTCACTAATATATTTTCCACTGAATTTACTGGCCACAGAAGCAGAGCCATTGGAAAATACTTGGCTTCCTTGGTAGCACCAAGTTCAGTTCAATTCCCTTCTAAGCTCAGAGGTCTGGCCCCTTATGACCTTGTCACTGTTTCTTTTCTATGGTTATATGGATATGACAGCCCTAGACCTAGGGAAGTATTCCCACCTGACCATACACTGTTCTCCCTCTCCCTGTCAAAACAGTTAATTCTCCACCATTGCACACATCAGGCAGTTTGTGAGCATGTTCCACACCTCAGAGAGCTCAAGGTAAAGGCACTGCAATAAATGGGATCATCTCAAAGAGGTTAAATGATTTGCCCAGGCCCAGCCAGCCAAAGCAGAGGCAAAGACAGAATTAAAGCTCAAATATTCTGAAAACCCACTGTTATCCACTAGTCACCCTACTCTCCAGTCTAGGGAAGTAAACATATTAACCAACCAAGTGGACAACGCTACAAAACAGCAGTAGCTGGGTACAGACTGTGTCACTGCAGTCTGGTTAACAAGGAAGATGGTACCCACAGCCTGACCTCCCTTGCTTTGAGAGTCCTCCCAAGCATCACAGAAAGCGAAAGCTCTTCAACTGACAGGCATGCACATAGGCACAGCTGACTGGTTCCTGGCCTGAGGAGGCTTATAGACCTGTCTTGGGGAATTGGCCATGTGGTGGTATACTTCTGACAACATGCAATAGAGTTCTGCATGGATCAGGAGCAAAAACAAAAAGAGGTCAGGCCGGTGAGCTTCGCATTGAGATGACTGGTATCTGAAGAAGAAGGAAATGGGTGGGAGCCTCGCTCTACTGCCATTCCCAGGCCCATGACCCAGGAACGCATTGGCAAAGCAGCTCTGTGAGAAGCTCTCACCTACTGAGAGGCCTTGAGGAGTGATGGAAAGCAGACCCGCCTCTGCCAGCCCCTGTACTGCAGTGATCAGTTCCAACAAACCCACAGGGAAATGTACAAAAGAACAAAGGGAAGGAGTGGTTGGGAAGGAGCAAAGCAGGGGCAGAACCTGTGCCCCAGATGTGCCCCTCACCCTTCCCTAGGCTTCTCCTCTATCACATGGATGCCCCACTGTCCCTTCTGGATCTTCAACTTCCTTCCTTCCCTGGCTAAACTCACCTTAGCCATCAAGCAGGCTCAAAACTACCTCATCCCAAAGCATCTTCCCTTCATTCTATCTCTACCCCAATTGGTATCTTTGCCCCCCCATCTTTTTCTCACTACCCATCTTCTTGAAAGAGTGGCCACATCACTCCCCCTATTTCTTCAAATTCTTTTTACTATATAGCCTTTATATGGTATAAAATGCTGTCCTGTACCCTCTATGCCTCTAGCAAACCTAGTTTGTTTGGTTTTTTGAGACAGGGTCTTGCTCTGTTGCCCAGGTTAGAGTGTAGTGGTGATGGTTCATTGCAGCCTCAAACTCCTGAGCAAAAGCCATCCTCCTGCCTCAGCCTCCCGAGTACGTGGGACTGCAGACATGTGCCACCACACCTGGCTAATGTTTTTGTTTTTATTTTTTTAGAGGTGGGGTCTCACTGCTGGTCTCAAACTCCTGGACTCAAATGATCCACCCACCTCAGCCTCCCAAAGTGCTGGGATTACAGGCATGAGCCACTGTACCTGGCCAAAACTACTCTTGGTAAGGGCAAACAGGAAGCACTACTTCTTGAAATTCCCTACTACTGCCCTGCCTTCCAGAACTCCACTCACTCTGATGTTCTCCCCTGCCTCTGTGTCATCTCATTACAGAATCTCCCAAAGCTCTTTGAATTCTGGTGTTCCCCCACAGAGTCAACCTTTGCTCTCTTTTCATGTAGTACACCCTTGGGCATTCCCCCCTTTTCATATTTATGTGACAATGTATCCCAAAGCTTTGTGCCCTGGCTAGTTTCCAGATCTTCTTTCACAACTGCCTCCTGGACATCTCCACCTGACTGTCCCACCAGTAACTTAGCATAGCATGTTCACAGTTATCTCATTATCTGCTTCTGCCTGTCTCCTGCTCACTTCTTAAATTCCCTCTATCAGGTACTGATGTAACAGTCCACCTTGTCCCTTCTGGATCATCTTCAAATCTTCTCTCTTTATCACCCCTTTCCTCAGTCAAAAGTCATGATGTTCAACTTATCCTACGTCGGGAATATTTTCTAGGTCATGTTTGTCCTCTTCATTCCCAACGTCTCACCTTAATTCATATCCTTATTATCTCTTGTCTAGACTATAGCAACAACTATCTAAGTGGTCTCTGCCAGTCTCTACCCACACTCCTACCAGTGCCCCAGTTTGCCACCAGAATTACCTTTCCAGAAAATAAATATGGCCACAATATTTCATGCTTAGAAATCCCTGCTGGCTGCCTACTAACCACAGTATGAAACTGAATGTTCTTTGCATGTTACACAACACTCATAGCGACTTGGCATGATTTTGCAGTCCACAACCAGCCATACCCTAAATGCTCTTGATGTTGTGGCACCACCATGTCCATGACCAGTGACCACAGTGACTAGCACACTTTCTTTTCCGGGCTCCATCCATTTGCACATGTTTCTTCTTCCACTTGGAATTCTCCCATCATCTCCTCTTTTCCTACACTCCCACTCATCCTCCAAGAGCCAGTTAACATGTCACCTTTTCCATGAAGCTTTTTAAACAACCCCAAGCAAGTCACGTAATTAATTTATCTATTCAACTAACATGCATTCACTAAATACTATGCAAGATTATGGAGATGTAGGGATTATAAAACAAAACCAAAACAAGAAGTGTCTTCCTTCATAGAGCTTATGGTCTAGTGACATAGACAGACAATAAACCAAATATATATATATATATATATATATATATATATTTCAAATTGTAATATGTGCCTTGAAGATGATGAATAGCACATAGTAATACAGAACCAAGGAATTTAGATAACCTGGTTTTCTATCCCTGTGGCCATGCCTTTCTTAAAATAATGTTATTCTTTTTTCAAAGCATCTGCTTAATTTACATGTCTAAACAGTCTCTGCTAGACCTTAGTACATGAGTGATTTGTTTTATTCATTTTTACATACCTGACACATACAGGAATTTAATACGAATGTTTGATGATTAAATGAATGAATGAGTGATTTAATTAATGAACCAACTGTTTATAAGAGTCTGTTTAACTCTAAATTAGAAAATTCCACATGCAACTAGGTAAAGTACATTCCAGTTGGTCATGTGTTACCTGAAATCTCTAGTTTCATTAAATACCAGTTTGCAAACATTAAATTCAGACACATATTTCATCTCTCCAAAATGGACTAGAACTAGTTTTAAGAGAATAAAATTTCAGCAATGGTGAGAGAAATAATACAATACAGGAATACTCAGTTTCCTTAAAAACTGGGATTCCATTATCACTTTTTGATCCAGCTAGGCCAAGTAACAAACAAGAGGGATGTCAACAGTTCTGGAAATCAGCCTCCATTGGGGGCACAGTGGGATCTTTTCTAGCTAAGGCTGAGACTTGTTTGAAAATACAACACAGTTCAGAAGAAAACTTGGAAAGGGGTTATGCAAGGAGTGGATGGACAGCTGCCGGCTGGTCCCGATGGAAGTTATGCTGGAAGCTCCGGATATGATATTCAACAGTTCTGCTGCCAAATGTGCAGACAAGCTCCCAGGACAAAAGTCACCAATAGCAAACCCTGGGAGCTGGAGAGAAAGAAAATGGATTCTGCTTGCCCTTTTGTCCTTCTTCTGGGGGCTGGGGGGAAGAAGAGCTATGCTATATGCTAGAGGGGCAATAGAGATCAATGGGGTTGGTGTGGGATAGCAAAGGATGGGCTAGGACAGCTTTGTGTGTGTGAAGGAGTTTGACAAACAAGAGCAGTGACTGTATATGAGCTGATTTCTCATACACACAAAGAGGCAATCCCCAAATCCTAAAAACTTCCTTTAAAACCACAGAATACTATAAACAGCTGACCATCGGGAGGCTGCCTGAAAGCTCAAGTATCTAGCAGGTGGGGACTTGTTTTCCAAGAGCTGGTTCAACAGGACAAACTGAGAATTGTGATCTCACTGGGGTGTGAACACCAGAATTCAAGCAGCAGATGGTGTGATTTAGTGGAAAGGCCATTGGACCAGGAGTTAGAGGCTGGGGACAGCATCCCAGTTTCCTCTTCCCCAACAGCGTGACCTTGGGCAAGTTGTTAACTTCCCTGAGCCTTTATTTCCTCAGCTATAAAATGTAAGAGGAGAAAACTGAAAACCTCTCCTTACCTAACTTTTAAAACTGTTGTGAGGATCAATAGAGATAATATATGTGAAGGTTCTTTGAAAATTGAAAAGGACACATTTTTTCAGCAAATCATTTTACAGCATTTTCTATGAGCCAAGCATTGATCTGCATGCATTTCAAATATTAAACAAAAGTGAACCTTTGAGTTTGGTACTATCATTATCCCTGTTTTAGAGAGAAGAAATGGGCACAGAACAAGTAAGACCCTTGCCCATGGTAACACAGCTAAGGAACAGCGGGACAAGGATTTGATCCCAGATACTCTGGTTCTTAAGTCTATGCTCTTAACAACTACACTGTCTTGGCTTATCATACACAGCTTCTAAAACTGTGTATAAGCTTTTACTCATATATAAATAATAATAATAATAATCATAATAACACCCAATCCTGTAGAGTACTCTACACTTTACCAAAAGGCCTTTCAGGTTAATTATCTTCTTTAATTCTCTCAATAACTTGATGAGGTCATTATTCTTACATTCTATTGTATAGATGAGAAAACCATGGCTTGGACGCCTGTTGACAATAGGACATGCATTTCAAATTACTTTTTCAGTAATGGAGAGAGCTATGCAGTGTCCAAACCACTCATACCCACCTGTCTATCCCCTTCCAGCTATGAATATGGGTTTTTGAAATGGAAGATCCCAACCAAAGACAAAGCATAAAGAAAATAAAACCCATAAGAAAAAAAGTGGTTGCATAATACTGGCCAGCCATTCATATAGATAAACAGGGAAGCCTCCTACAAAGTGTTATCTGCACAAAATTATGTCCTCCACTAGTGGTTCCAGTCTAGAGCCTAAAATTCTACCCTAAGATAGTCATTCCTTTGACTGAACACCCTTCCAGTTAAAAAGTATCTTCAGAAGAATAGAACATTATCTTGTCCATCCCAATGTGAATTATTTCATAACATTCTCACAATTTGACAGCTAGCTAAGAGCCAACTCTAGCCTGCACACAAAGTAATATGAACCATAAAAGGTCACAAGATGGGTTCAGAGCATGAGACAAGCAAGAAGGCACAGCCAAGCTGAGATTCTGAAAGTGGGGCTTAGGAAAACAAGTGCTGTGGTTGAATCCAGAAATTCAAGGTGCACAGAGCTCCAGGGAAAAGAGGAGTGCAATCAAAACTCCAGCCAAAAAGAGGAGAGAGGAGTCTCCTGGGATGTTCTTCCCTTCTGGGTTTCCAGAGTCTACCTCATGGCACTGCCAACTGGTTTTCATCTCTGAAGAGCTATGCCTGCATCCCTGTGAAGACGGTGGCTGTCATTACCAGAGAATACATGCACAGTAGGAATTCCTGCCACAATGTGAGGAGGAGCAAGAGGAGAAAGAGTGAGGCGGTAACCAATAGCAGGGGAGGAAACTCTAGATGGTTATGTTTAAAAGGATTTGTTCCACTGTCAAAACCAGAAAGCTCTCCCCAAGAGCCAGCTTTAGAGAAGGAAGCCTGCAATGACAGAGAGGAGGCAGGATGTTATTAAGCAAGCTCTTTGGAAAGGAGGCTGAAATAAAGGAAGAAATATTAGGCAAAAGGCAGGTGTGTCCATGAAAATCCACCTCTGGACTGTGATGAACCAGGAATGCCTGGGGGATGCGCAGAAACTAGGCTCTAGTGTTTCTCAAAGGCTCCTAAAGCCACCCTGATTCTCTAGGACAAGGACAGCTCTTTAAATCCAGGCCATCAGAGCACTTGCCCATTCCTGATTCTCTCCAGTGACTGGATAGGACCCAGTGACTGCCAAGCTTGTGAAACTGCAAAACTGCAAAAACTAACACCTTCTCCTCTCAACTGCCCATTCCCTTTTCAGGGCCCCATGCTCAGGAGAGACATCAACCTCTCCCCACCCTGGAGCTGGGGGCCCCAGGCCAAGCTGGCATCAGCTCCCACTCAGGCTCAGGCTGTCGGGTGCTCAAACAAAGACATATTTGGACCCTCCTGCAGAGACAGGGGGCCTATTTCTGGGCCCAGGGGGAGCTGGCCTTAATCTGCTGCACAATGAATGACAACAATGCTAAGAATGAAAATATGGTTTGGGGGGATAGTCCCCAGGAGCCCAACATTTTGGTATTTAAAGGAACTTTAATGAGCTTAAGAGGCTAATCTGGAGTTCAGGAGGGGGTGTTTTGTTTTGTTTCGAAAAGTCCTTTTAAAGATTCCTGAGGCTTGATAGGGAGGAGGCAACAGAATTGTGAGTCAAGGCGTGGCTGCTGTGCAACTGAAGGGGTGGGATGGAATTAGAGAGGAAGCTGCTCCAAAGAGCTCTTCTCATAGCAGCAGTAGAACCTGGTGCTAAGAGATGAAGGATGCTTCTTTCCAGGCAGGAGAAGTGTGATGTTCAGAGAAGCAGCCAAGAGTTGAAAATGAGTGATGTGTTTACATCCTACTGATTGCTAGCCAGGCTTCTGGCCAAATGACTCTCCTGGTTTATTGGTGACAGTATCAGACTCAGGCACTTGGCACTTCTCTCACCCACCAAAACACACCCACCTGTAGTAGCAGGACATAATCCAGCATCTACTAAGGTGCCAGGCACAGTCAGAAAGGTTTTCAGAGGCCCATAAATGGTTACCCAAAGAGTAATGGACGTGAGGTTATGCATACCTGAGAGTTACGCTACTCACCGTCTATTTGCCTGAGCCCCACCCAACTGAGTGGTCACATGACTGTTATTTTGTGCCTCTAAAGGCTAATTAGGCCAGGTGCAGTAGCTCATGCCTATAATCCCAGCACTTTGGGAGGCTAAGGTGGGAGGATCGCTTTGAGGCCAATAGTTCGAGACCAGCTGGAGCAACATAGCAAGACTCTGTCTCTACTAAATAAATAAATGGCTAATTAGAAAATCAAAACAGCACTAACAGTCCACAAAAATGGTCTGGGCAAAAAATGAGGCAGTTGATGAAATAGAGTTTAAGCAACATCTGATGGATGGTTGAAAGAGTCAAGTTAATAGAATTCTACAGGGTATAGGGGAGGGAGAAGGGGACAGAGGCAGATGTGAAGTCCAGATACAGCATGTGGTCCATTTCCAGCAAAGGTGGACACTTAAGATATTTTTAATACGATGGAGTTCAATCAGACCTGTAGGATAAGGCACTCCAATCCATAGTGGCCAGACAGCTCTCAGAGATAGGCAGATCTATCTATCACTCTATTATACAACAACAGTAATAAAACACAGATCGATCTGTTGGTGCAAGGAGACGTTGGAGGCCCAGAGAGTCAGAAAAGCCAGACATATTTGCTGTTATCCAAAAATAGGATCCCCAAACTGGAATCTTGAAAGGCTGGAAGAGATCAAACTCTTTCATGTGACTTCAGTTAGAGGACTAGGAAAAGCACAGTCCACTTTGTATTTTTAGTTGTTATGACATTATGGTGCAATAATGGGGAATCTGGCAATCGTTTCATTAAATTCTAGCTAATCTGTGCATGGCAGCAAGGCGACAAGCTCTACAGATGATTTGGTTGCCTTGGTTCACCACTGTAAGAACAGCACCGAGGTAGGCTTTCAAAATCCTTTTTTAACTACCCAGATGGGGCTATTTGTGACAGGACCAAGTATACCCACAGGGTAGGAAACTGATGAAGGGCCGCAGTTTTCTTCCTTACACCATGTCTTCACTAATACTTCAGGGTTTCTGCTGCATTCCAGTTGCATCTGCTGTCTAATGCCAAAAGAAACTTAATCCCTATCCTAAGTCTCATTTTATTTATTTTCAGTAGTGTGAAAACAAACATGTAGCAAGATTACAGTGTTTACACCTCCTTTTTAGCCGATATAGCTCTAATCCTCCCGTTAATTAACACCAGGGCCATAGCAATTTTATTAATTTCATCTTGGTTAAAAATATAGACAGATAATTGTGCTTTACTAAAATAACAATTTGACATTTGGGGCGTGTTTGCTTCACTTTAGCAAGACGGTTGGCCAGATTTTATTTAATATATGACAAGGAGACACAAAGCTGCAGTCGACATTGGTCAATGATAACGTAACTAATTTTAGTTGTGATAAAATGACTAAAACACCTCATATCATGCTAGTCAAAGGAGACTAAGGAGAAAATGTTAATCCTATGGGGTATCAAGACAAAGTCTCCCTCTCTTTCAGAAAACAGGCCCTTCTAAGGGGGCACAAAGGGGAAAAAAGGCATCTTTTCTCTGTCCTCTCTGATATTTGCTCCAGAACCTTTTCTACACTTTGCTCTCAAAATTAGCAACTTCCCCAAACCAAATCTGAAAAGGCCACTGGCAGTGACTGTCCTAATGTTCCTAAGAGACTTACTGAAGAAAAACATATAGAGTATTCCTAAGAGGAAGCCTCAGGCACGCTGGAAATAGGGCTGAGCCCTCCCACATAGGAGCCTTTCTGCTTCTATGCAGAGGGTGGGAGAGACACACCTCACCCCATCCCTATATCTCACCCTCCAAGTGGCTTATATGGGAACTTCTCTCTGAAGATGTGAAAGAGCATTTACAAATCCATGTCAGAAAAATCTTTATAAAAAAGAAAGAAAGAAAATTGAAAAACACTGAAGTAGAGCTAAGGTTTCAGAGTTAGGGCAGAAATTATTTTTAAATCTTTCTCTGTGGATGTGATTGCACTTTTTTCTTCATAATTCATTTTCCAGTGTTGTATAACTGTACTTAATAACCAAGATCATAACATTCAGTATTGGTTATTTTGAACTTCATAAAATTCAACAATGACATTTTGTAAAATGCATTTATTCTAAGATGCTTTAGTAAATTTCTGATCATATCATGAGTATTTTAAACCTTTGTCGACTTTCTCCCTTCTAAACACTATGACCCAAATAATTTCTTTGACCATAAAAGAAAAATTAGCTGATAATGAAATAGTTGGAATTGTTGTCATTAGAGAAACAGCTCCTGCTCACTCTCTCCAAAAACCTTCCCAGAATTAAAACGCAACAATCAAGAGGCTTCCCTGAAATTAGTAATGGTCTTTTGATTAATACAAATGTTATAAATAAGAAAAATGAAAACAAAAAGCAAGAGAACAATGAATGATCAGGAAAGTTATTCACACTAAAATCTGAATATCAAAAGCTATTTCCTAGCCAGGTAGGTGTAATATGTAAAACCAGACTGAATAAATAACTTTTAAAAATGTGTTCCATTTATGTAAGGATCAAAAGAATCCCATAAGCCTACTGTAAAAAGGAATGTTCATATCTAGTATTTTAATTCCCAGAATACTATTAATATCTACTCCTGCTATCTAATTTTATTTCAAAATTTTAAGTCTTAGATTCCAAGAAAGTCTTACCCAGGGACCAATATATATAAAAAGAGAAAACACCTCTGAGCAAAGAATGTTTCCAATCACCCTCCAAAATTAAAAAGAGAGAAAAAGAGAGAGAGATTAAGTGCCTGCACAAACACAGCCATGGCCCATGGACGGTGCTTATGCCGAGCTAAGCCCCCTGCAATTTAACACAGACATCAGTTTGTTGCCTAGCTGTGTTTGATTTTTATATTCCTGAAATTTTATTGTGCCAGGAGTAGGGACAACAAAAGATAAAGTAAGGCAAAAATGTAACAATTGCCTCTGTCATTTCATCTGTGGGCTCCTTTCATGAGTAACTGCATGCCCAATTTTGATCTCCAAGTAATGTCACAGTAATAAAACCAAACTGACTCCTCCTCACACACACACACTTCCTCCACTACCTTGATAAAATGCAGAATTAGTTCATTACTGATGCTAATGGATATCATTACCTAAGTCGTTTTCACCACAGGGCTGCCAATCAGCGGGTCCAAAGAAAGATGCAGAGAAAGCTCTAAGTGTGACAGCCACTTTCCCCTTTTTCAGTCCCTTTCTTTGGAAAATTGGTCTTCTCCAAAAGAAAGGGAAGAAAACATCCACTGGCTCTCTGAGGAAAGGTTTCCCAAGGCCTGTGATTTGCTGACATGCGGGGAGTTATGATGTTATGAGAACAGCCCTGATGACAGCAATACTATCCCACACTGCTCCTAGGATGTCCAGAGCAATCCAAGCGATCATGATAAACTTCATATGTGAGGGCAGAGGGCTCCGCCTGACCCACAGAGCCAGGCACATGAAAGAAACAATAAAAACTTGATTTAACTGTGGGATCCCTTCTAGAGGGCTTAATTATCTATTGTATTACCACATTCCCGTTATTCAGCAGTCTCTTCTGTCTCAGACTGAAGTCCAACTGCAGTATTTGTTTGGAACAAATTCAGGGAAAACTCCAAACTAACCAGATCATAGAGGACTCAGTTAAATAGGGAACAACAGTTATATAAATAGAAGTCCCCTAGGCTGGAAAATATTTTGATTGTCTGCTAACTTTCAGGAACGTTGAAGACAGTTGAATCCACTTTTAAAACATCTACACCTATGGCATCCTCATGTTTCATATGACATGGTACAGATTCATCAATTGTGTAAATGTTGTCATCCCACGAAGCTAGCAATTTTTCCATGTTGACATGTCATAACAATTATAGCCTTCAGTTCTTAATTTCTATACATTAGTAAATCAGTGTTCTACACTCTCACCTTAAATGCTTACTTTTTTGGTAATCAGAAGATAAATTATTCCTAACGGCATCGCAGTATATGAGAAAAATACTTAATAAAATGTCCTGAAGTCTTCCGATGCACAGTTGTGTGTGCAAGACGTCACTGTCAATTCTATTTTTTTAATTAGAAAAACTTGGTGTTTGACATTGTGAAGGTGTAATAGCTAGTTGAGAGAATGAAATTTTAACTTTTTAACCGGTTGCCTAACACCATAAAGAGACAGCTAATAATTCAAATGCAAAACTGCCCAACAGCAAGAAATGCACATACAGATGGCTAAGATAAATGTGATAAACTTGCTTTGTTAATATTATGCCTATGATTGACACTGAAAACTGTGCATTCACTATATATTCTTTCATTTAAATGTGTAGAAATAGCATTTCAATTTCATGAATTTTGGAAACCAAGGCACTGCCTGCATATTCATTTTTTATTAAGTGCTCCCTAATTTACCATCAACATTGTCCTACCACTTAACTTTCACCTCAATTTCTTCCCATTTACTTTGTTTGGGCCTCAAATTTTTCAAAGATCCACCAAAAAAAAAAAAAAAAAAAAAAGCAAAGCTATTTTTACAAATGTATTTTTTAAAGAGGAAAATGTCCTTTGTAATTGCTTCAGGACTATTGTCTACAATTGAGTTGTATTCCCTCTGGAGGATAAATATCTGGCCATTCCAGATAGCTTCTGTGCAATATCTAGTCCTACACTCTAAATGGAAGAAGCCCTTGAGAAATACTTGACGGCAAGGACAACACAGATGGAAAAAGTGTTGAGCTATAAGCCTCCTGAAGGCAGGCTCTGAGACTTTTTCTCATTGTCCTCTCCTCATCTAGCCTAGCGTCTTGCATATAGAAGCTCCATAAAAGCTTACTGAATAAAGAAGTTCGTCCTGAGCCTATTTTTTTTTTTACAAAACAAACAAACAAACAAAAATCTCTCTCCTTTTTCTCCTACAGATACCAACACGCAGACTAAAACCATTAAGATTATCAAATATATTAAAACCCTATTTTATTGGAAAAAGAATATAATTGGGATGGAGGATAGAGAAACAAAAAAAGGAAATTTAAAAAGGAATAAATTAATCTAACAAGCAACTGATGGGCTAAGCACAGGCCAGTACTGCTATGATGCCATGAGCTAAAGAGGACAAAAACCTCAATTCTGGAAATCTATGGTTCTAAAAATATTTTTAAAATAAAATTAAAATCCTTCACTGAAATGTCAGCACCTCTCTGAACAATGTAGCTCACATCCCTCTGTAAAATCTTCTTGGTTCTGGCTAACAGCTGGCAAGTTGATCCCTGCAATTTTCCCTTTGCAGAAATAGCTTTGTGAGGAGAGAACTGACCCTCCTGGGCTAATAAGCCCAAACCGCGCCAAACCTGGAGGGCTGAAATGGAAGGGACATTGTTGTGTTAAGTACTTTACAACAACTGTTTCTTCTCCTCTTGACACAGCCTGACTTCCTTAAAGAAGATTTGACTGGCCAGACAGCTGTGTTGACCCTTAAGCCTTCTTTGATTCGTGATTTTTTTTTTTAACAAACAGAATAGAAATTCACAACCCAAATCCTTTCCTAAGCCCCAATACTTGTGAATTTGCTAGTGTTGTGCCTGAAGGATGTGGACATTTCAGTAATCTATAAGCAGAAAGTTAAAGATTGGGTCTACACAAAACCAAAACCCTTCGATGAAAAGCGAGAGAGAAAAAAGCGAGCAATCAGCCAGAAGCTTTATTCAAAGGTGATACTTGAAGTTATGTGGGCTAAATCTATTTAACTACCTAAAAATTACACTTTTCACTCAGACAACATGTCAATAAACAGACAACCAAGAATACACAGTCACATCTTCTTTCAAAAATGTTATCCATAATGATCACTTCATAGGTTGTCATAGGGAGTTTTCACTTCTTTATATATTTCTGTATTGTCCAGCTCATCCAAAATCCAGCACACGTTTCTTTTAGTTCTGAAAAAAGCCAAGCTATTATCTTTTCAAAACGACAAAAGAAAATGCCTAGTACTCTCTCCACATGGGGTTAAAATTCGAGAATTTTAGGGCAAAAAAGCGGACTGGCAGAAACAATTTTTTTGTGTGGTCACAGGGTCTAATCACTTTGTCAAGTTTTTAAACTTGCATAGCCCCAAACAACAATAATAAATAAACTTCTATTTATTCTCAGTGCTTTTTGTTATACAGAGACTTCTCCCGTTCAGCCCCTCTCACTGTGTTTTTAATAACATGATAGAACTGCTTTTCACGCACGCTAACCCTCCTTTGATTATCTTCATGTAATGCTGTCCCTTTCATTCACCAGTGACAAATGCAGAATTCTGCGCGTGCACGCGCGCGTCCACACAGTCAACCTACACCAGTCCTAATGCACAAAAACAGAGACGTCTGGATCAGCCACTTTTCTTCAATCATCTCCAAAGCCCTGCAAAGCCAATACCCTTATTAATTAAACATTTCGCAAGGAAAAAACCGTTCCCTCTCCTTACACCTCCTAAGCTCCTCCCGGCACGCCCGGAGAGAATAAGGAAGTTCTTCTACCTCCCACTTTCTGGCTTCATCCAGGCTTTAGTGTTATAAAAATCCAGTTTCGAAATATGCACTTTCTTAAATTCCTGCCTCCCAGTTCTCCTCTGAACATACCAGAACGTTCATGTGGACAGGAGGGAACTGAACCTGCTCGGTGGCAGAAGAGCGTACCCACACCTGAACTAGGGTGGAGGCACAGGTTGAAGGAGAGGGCTTCAGTTCAGGCCCCAACTACTGTCCTAAAAGCCCCTGCATCCGAGGGTTCTGCAGAAAACCAGGAAGGCGACAGTGAAAGGGCGAACGGGCTGTGCGCTTAGCTCCGAATGGCAGCAGCGCCATTTCCGAGCCCAAACTGTCCGGACTCCGGCGAACAAACCCGAGCGGGAAACGCGCACAGGGCACAGGGGACAGAAGCTGCGGGGTCAATACAGTCTCACCGCACGGCACAGGCGCGAAGCTGGAGCGGACACCTGGGTAACATGGGGTGAGAACCAGCAAGGAGACACGGGGTCACTGGCAACCCGCAGGGCATCCCGGTAAAAGAGGGAGACCAAACTTGAGGGATTCCAAGGCTAACAAAGAGTGGCCTCTGGGAATGGCCGAGTCAGAGAAAGGGGCCTGGGAGGACCAGAAAGCAGGCGAGCAGACCGTGGAGGACAGCCATTGCGCGCACTTCTGCGGGACTCGGGCCACTGTTGCGCGCACCCGCGCGGATCTCTGCCCTACCACCTTCCCGTGAGGGGCAATGTACACGACTGCGCTGAAGGGAAGTTCTGTTCGCTGGGCGTGTCTCTTGGGCCTTCCAGAAAAGGACTAGGGTAAAGGAGGACAAAGTCCTCGACGCACACTGATGCCAGTGCGCGGGGAGCGCTGCGGGGGTGCGGCCACTTACTTCTCGTAGTCATACTTGCAGTACAGCTTCTTGTCCCGGTAGAAGCAGGTGGTCTCCAGGGGCTCTTTGCAGGAGGCGCACTGCACGCACTGCTCATGCCAGAAGCTGTCGTTGAGCCGCAGCAGAAACCTGTCCAAGATGACCCGCTGACAGCCCTCGCAGACAGACTTGGGGCTCACCGCTCTGCCTGTAGCCACAACAGACGTTGCGGGTGAGCAGCCGGGGCAGGTAGACCATGCCAAACCTGGCCGGGACCCGCTCCTGATCCCTTCACATCCACGGATTCCCCTAGCGCCCCCCACCCCAGGGAACCCCTGCTAATCAACCAAGCTGAAACCTGGAAAAAATCAAGCCAAGTGGCGTTTCTAATAAACGGAGACTATGTGAGAAGGTTTAATTCCAAGCGGGGGAGGGTACAGAAATCAATAATTGGCCTTTAATTAACAAACATACCCAGGTATGCTCGCAAACGTGTGCACATCCTGTAAGATTAAATTACATACAAATTTGTGCTCTCAGGTTTATTACGTCGTAATTAATTATTAAATCACTATGCCTGTCTCTACTGACTGTTTTAAAAACTGAGAATGCATAAGAACAATTTGGATTTTTCTTTGTTAAAACGCAGAGTTCTGTTCTATTTTTTGAGGGGAAACAAAATTTTCTCTTTTCTTCCTAAAAAGTCCTGGGGGTACAGAAAAATACCATCTCACTCCGAAGCAAACCTAATATTATTCAAACCGATGAACCCCAAACTGCTGCGTCTTGACTGGCATGCAAATTGCACATGGGTTTTTCATAACTAAGAAACGTCAAAACAGAGGGAGGGAAAAAAATAGCGGAAGAAGCAAGCCGCTGAGTGTCCCGGCCGGGATTCCCGATGCCAGGCGCGTTCGGCAGCAGTGCTTGAGGGCGAAACGGGCCTCAAAGTGGCTCAGCGGAGGCAGGAAATCCACTCTTTGCTACCCCTTGGACTTTGTGTTTTGTTCCTTTAGTTTGCGGGGGGCGGAGAGGTGATTCAGGTGGCGACGCTTGGCCACCTATATTGACACTTTTCACAGCTATTTAAAGAAGGCCTTGTCCCCCAGCAACAACACTCTTGCGCTTGTCCCCCCAGTACCAACACTCTTGAGCTCCCCATTTCCCGGCTGCACTCTTCTCATTCTCCCCTTCCGAGAGGCCCGGCCACCGGCTCGGGAGTTGGGCCGGTCGCTTTGGGAGCGGATGAGGAAGGTTAGGAGAAGCAGGGAGATAGATCCCAATTTTACAATTCTATTTTCTTTCGGTAGGGTCTCGGCGTCCTGGGCCACGTTGAGAGCGAACGTGGGCCGGGCGGAGGACACAGAGCAAAAAGCGACGCCCGCTGTATACATAAATCCGCACCCGCTGCCCGCCCGGGTACTGCCTGCTCTGGCCTCCGCTCTCTTCCGAGGCTGGGCAAGTCCAAAAGTTCCCGAAAGGGGGGTTCAAAGAGGGGCGCTCAGTGCACGTGATTTCGTTTCATCTAGGGTGTTGGGGGTGGGGAGATTCCTCACTGGATTTGGTTTCTCCAGCAGAACTGTCTCATCCTCCACATTCATGCCGCTCTAGCGGTTCCGAGTGAAAGAGGCAAGAGGTTTAAAGGACAGAAGGAAAACTCCCTCCTGCTAAAAATAAATAAAATAAAATAAAATAAGATAAAATAAAATAAAATACGGACTTCCCAAACTTGAAAAGCTCCAAGGGCAGAGTGGGTGGGGGAGCCGTAACCAGAATCTCTGGCTTCAGCTCTGCAAGACCGTGTGTGGACACTCTTCCGGGGTCCTTGACTCGCTGCTCCTCCTCTGTCGCTGCAAAGGAGTTGTGAGGGGGGACCCACAGGACCCGACATCCAGCTCCAGTTAATTAACGCGGAGCCTAGGGCCCAGCCGCGCGGTCTAATCCCCGCGCTGCGTTGCCTACTGGCCCAGAAAAGTCTCTCTCGGCCTTGCCCATGGCTGGAATTGGGGCTGGAGTTGGTGGGGGAGAGAAGCCTCCTCGAACTTGGGCGCTCCAGGCCTCGGGTCTCGGATGCTATTGCCTCTAGGCCGCGAGAAGAGGGCGGCATTTATGAGACGTCGATCAGCTCCGAGATTAAAAATCCAGCCCTGGGTATTTTTAATCACTTGCCACTCAGACGCCTGCGAACAAGCTCGCCCGCCCCTCGCGGCTTTGGGGAATTCGGTGCCCAGTGCGTGAGGCCTGGGGCGGCTTGTTGGATTTATTTGGGTAGGGACGACCCACAAGCACTGACGGACAGATAGTGATGGGGCTCAATTTAGTGCATGAAGAGGGGCGCTAGCTTCCCTATCGCGGACCAGGTCCCAGAGAGCGGGGCTCCAGAGCTCAGCGCCAAGCGGAAAGAGAGTGCGCCCGGGACGCACGGCCTGAACACTCACCCAGCAGCGAGGAGAAGGAGGCGGAGGTGTCGATCGCGCTTTGGAAGTTCTCCTCCATCTTTAGGCCGTCCAGCATGTTCGGGCCGGGCCGGGAGGACCTGTAGAGGAGAAGAAACGATGCGTCTGACGTCCGTGTCCGCTGGGACTCGGCGCCAGCAGCCACCGCACTCCTGGGAAAGAACTGAGGGAGTGTCCAGGGCGACCAGAATCAGCCAGGAGGATAGAGTCCAGCCAAGAGAATGTAGGGTGGGAGGAGAGATCAGTCACAGCGAACTGCTCTGACTGATCTGATTTCACTTGAAGTCAACACGTTATGTACTTAGGCCTCCGCCCCCCAACTGCGTTTCTCCTTCTCCTGCCCCCCTCACCCCCACCTACATCCCTTGCCCCAGGTGTTCCATCCCGAATCCGACTCCGCCCCAACCTATACGAAGGTGGGCCCTCGGGACGTCTCTGCAGGAACGCAGCTACTGGAGTATGATGGGTATATAAAGAGTGGGTACCCTCCCTCGAGCGACCGGGTACAGGCACGCGGGACGATGGTGTTTGCAATCCAGCGTCCCAGCCGCCCCGTTGCGGCCCTCACCTGCCCCAGGTCGAGAAGGGGCACTGTAAGGGACCCGGAGGGCGTCCCGCCCGCTTCTGGACTCCTGGCGCTGCGCTCTGCTGGGGTGCGCGCAGGAGCCGGTGTGCGGGGCGCGCGGGGAGGTCCTCCCGCCAGTCGGCCAGCCGGGAATGTCTGCAGAAGCAAAAGAGTCGCCTCGGGGAGGAGCCCCGGCTGGCCCGGCTCACTCTTGGATGCATTTCAAGTCAACTTTCAGAAACACGCCCGCCCGAGCCACAGCCTAGGCACGGGCAGCCTTACTTACCTGGTAGGCGAGCTCTCTCCCAGTGACTGGAGCAGAGAGAAGTTGCGGAGCGCTGCTGGAAGCTTCTGCCCGGGAAGGCGTCGCCCCCGAGACTGCAGCCGGAGGAGCCGCCCTCGGCTTCGGAGCGCCGGGGAGGGAGCCGGAGCGAACGCCGGCCCCTGGCTCTGCTCCTCGGCGCGCCCAGGCTGGGCCGGGACGTGGTCGGGAGCTGCCGGCCTTCCCGGGACGTCCTACCAGCCCGCGTCGCTCCTCAGCGGGAGGAGAGGGCCAGTTGCTTCTCCAAGGCTAGGAGGGAAGGCAGAGACCCAGGGTCCTGGGTGCGAGTCGGCCCTGCTTCGCCGGGGCGGATCCTGCAGCTTCTGACAGGGGCCGCGGCGCTGCGTGCGCGGCGGCGGAGAGGGGGTGGGGTGCGCTGGGCGGGGGGCTGGCAGCGCGTCCCGTGGCGGGGCCGTGGTGCTCCCTTTCCCAGCCTGACTGCGCGGCCACCACACGGCCGCTGCCCTCTGAGCCCCTCCGCCTCTGGGAGCTCTCGGACACGCTAAGTTTCCTCCCCTCCACGTGTAACTGTTACCTCGGGGCGCTCTGGCCCGGTCGCCCCCCAGTGCCCCTCACCCTGACTGGGCCTTTGCGGAGATGTCGGCGCCTCCTGGGCAGCGGTGCCGCCACGAGGATTCCCCCGCCGCTCTCCAACTGCTGCTATAAAAGCGCTACAATCCTTACCCGGGCCCCGGGAAGCGCTGAGAAGCTGTTTAGCGCCATTAGATGTGGGCCCAGCAGCTCCTAGCTCCTCAAACCCCTCATCACCCGAGGGCTCACGCCAGTTTCCAACTTCCTTTAAGGTCGAACCATATTCACTGATGGGGCGTACAGAGGCCATCGGACTCACGGCCTAAGAATCATGCTCTTGGGAGACACTAGGTGGGATCTGCCCCCCAGATGATGAACTTGCAATGACACTCAACAGGAAATCAGGTAAAGGGACATTGTTAGGGGAACAAAGTATCTGGGGAGAAATGTGAATTATCTGCACCTCCTAACTTTAATTTACAATAACAGACCTTTAGCCCCCTCCAGAGCAGGAATAAGGCCTTATCCGTCTGTATAGCCCAGGAGGTAAGCATGTTGTGTGACCCCAAGTGGATGCTCAATAAATAAATTACAATGCTGGCTAGCGTTTATCATTTATTTTGTGCCAGCTTTGTTACACAGTCACCTCATTTAATCTTTACAACAACCCCCATGAAGTGGAGACAATTGTTGTCCCAATCTTACAGTTGAGGGAAATGGAAGGGAATTCATGGAATCCGAGTCCCATCATCTGAATACCATGGGAAGGTTC
This sequence comes from Pan paniscus, assembly GCF_029289425.2. Lineage (NCBI taxonomy): Eukaryota > Metazoa > Chordata > Mammalia > Primates > Hominidae > Pan > Pan paniscus. The sequence goes on along the minus strand of NC_073249.2, from coordinate 84,408,257 downwards.
AGTTCAATTCAGTGTGATTCTCTGGGGCACCTTCAGTTCCTAAACTGAACTGAACTGAGATGAAATTGGCAGGCCGTTTGACATGGTGAACTCAAGCAGAGGCGAGGCCACATAGCCAGGGTTTTTCTATTACCTCCTCCAAAGACAGAGCCACTTCTTTATTCCTAAAGAAAAAGTGCTGGCAGCAACTTGCTCTAATGTGCTTAGGAGCAGCGACCCCACTAAGCACTAAGAAAGCCATTCTAAGTGCTTTCTGCCAGCAGGCACAAGCCAAACACTGAATATGACTCCAGAAGAACGAGGGGAAATGGCAAAGAGGCTAATACATTATATTTGAATGCTGCTTTACAGGCATTTTCACATACATGATTTTGCTTGATCTTTACAGCAAACCTGTGAGGTAGGCAGAACAGTTTTATCTTTTGTTTCAGATGAATCTTTGGAGCTTAGCACGGCTGGGAGATTTCCCTGATGTTGCCCAGATGGCTAGTGGCATGTCTCCTAACACCTGACCTCTGTCCTTTCTGTCACCCCAGGTAGAGCAGGGTGTAAAAAAAATACAGACTACAAGTATTATTAGGATAATATGTGAAATAGAAGTTAAGCAAGAAAAAAATGGAATAGGGCAGATACAACCATAAGGAATATTTTTATGTAAATACCCGGCAGAGTTTTGGTTTCACTAAAGGTCTTATATGAAATATATGAAATACATTTTAACTAGTGGTAAGACTGTTCCTTTTAGTGAATATCCTGAAAGTAGATAGATTGTCATTTGACCTGAAACTCAAATCTTTCAAACAATTCTTACATCCACCCACAAGGCCACTCGATTAGTGTAGATCACACAGGTTTTTGGTGAGAATGTCTCCCCAGCCATTGGGCACTTCAGGATGGGGACGGTGCCTCAAAAATCACATCATAAGTCATATCACTTTTAGTGCAGACCTAGACACATATAATTGATGAACAAATGCCTTTTACTTGGTTGAGGAATGAGTAGAACTCTCACTACAGTCAGAAGGCACTGCAGTGAAGGGTCAGGAATCAAAGGACCTCAGTTCCATTCCCAGCTTTGCCACTGAATTGGTCTGGGCCATCAGTTCACCTCTTTAGATGTCAATACCTCTCTGGAATGAAGGGTCTACATTATGTGGTTGGTCAGGCCCTCAGTCTAAAGTCTGTGAAATCAGACCAGTGGGGTAGGCAGTGGGGTAGCTTTGGCCAGTGGGGTAGGCAGTAGAACCAACAGATCCATATGAGGTGCTGAGCAGTGGTTGCCTAGGTATAGTCTTGGCTGATGTGTTTAAGTGATGTGTCTAAACCAATAAAGATAAAACTTATTTATTCGGAGTTTTCTCTTTTGTGATTTATTTGCCCTCTTTCAATGAAGTAGGAGTCATGAATCCCATTCCTACCCAAGGATTGTTTCAGTTTGGCCTTATCCAACTCAGTGACATGGATGGGTGAGACGATCACAGGTGGATCATTCTGACCCCTCTATGAAAGATCCTCCTAACCATGCCTCGTGTTTTTCCTTGTGGTTTAAACTCAAACACTTTTATTTTACCTTTTAAATGAAAGAAGATGCCACAGAGCCACTGCCCAGAAGCCATTTATGAAGAATCAGCCATCTTCTCCCTTTTATCAAAAAGAAGTACTCTGAGAATTCATGGGAATGAGGTGAATAGGCTTCAGAGGGGACTCAAAAGATTACACGTTTAGAGTTGGAAATGATTTTAAAGCTCATGTGGTCCAACCATTTAGTTTGTAATGGATCAAAATTCATTTCCCTAAAGTTTCCACCCTCTGTTCCATTGATTCCTCGGGGCTAGCCATTCAGGAAGTCAAATCCTGCCTCTAAAACTTTCAGATGAAGGCAGAGCTGGCCTCACTCTCCTGCCCAGTCTTTGAATCTGATCCAGTTTTCCTGTCTCTTATAAATTATGGCACCCAGGCCTGCTGTGAGTTTCCAGTGATAGTGTATTCAGGGTGTTTCTCAAGCAATATAACACCCATTAATGTTCCTGATTTTGTATGAGCATTTTCTTTTTTTTTTTTTTTTTTTTTTTTTTTTTGAGATGGAGTCTCTCTGTGCCGCCCAGGCTGAAGTGCAGTGGTGCGATCTCGGCTCACTGCAAGCTCCACCTCCCGGGTTCAAGCCATTCTCCTGCCTCAGCCTCCCGAGGCATCCACCACCACGCCCAGCTAATTTTTTTGTCTTTTTAGTAGAGATGGGTTTTCACCGTGTTAGCCAGGATGGTCTAGATCTCCTGACCTCTTGATCCACCCGCCTCAGCCTCCCAAAGTGCTGGGATTACAGGTGTAAGCTACCGCGCCCGGCCTTGTGTGCATTTCAATGGCTGCTGTTGACTCACACTTATGTGTCATTAATAAAACCTCCTCAGTCCTTTTCCACATGGTCTGCTGGTAGGGCCCATCTCTGCCATATCGCGTTTGTACAATTGATGTTTGGATCCAAGTGTGAAATTTATCCCTGCTAAGAGACAGGTAGCTGTTGTACCAGAAATCTTGCAACTTCAAGCAGATCCCAAGAGATCCAGGAACTATGTCTTAAGCCTAGTGCTTTGTTTTGAGAGAGAAATATGTGGCCCTTGCCAAGCTGGTCTGGAAGCGCCATCATTGGAGGAAGACAGGCCAGGACAAATCAATGGGTGTAACTGTGGGTCCCAGGGGTAGCGAGACCTTGTAACTTGGGGATACTTCTCCAAGTAGAAGGTTTCCCTGATCCTGTTCCAATTCTGTCATCTGTCTTCAGTCCAATAGCGATTTGTAGAAGATGGGGGTGGGACATGCCAAATAGCTGTGGAGCTACCCCTTCTATGGCAGAAAACAGAGAAGCAAAAATATCAGATACATGAGTCTTTGTGGCTGAGATTTAGGGAGAGGAGTGAGGGTAGTGGAGAGACCAATGCTTGGTGAGAGGGAAGAAAAAAGGGAGGAGGACAGACATCCTGCTATAGAGTGGAGATGACAGGAACACATTTTTTTACTTTCCTTTTCTCGCTCTCATTTCTGTGTTTTATTAAGGGAAATACAAAGGGAAAATTGTGTTATTTGTTTAAAAATGTCAAAGTGCATTTCAAGCAAGAGGAAAAGAAGCAGGAACATTACCGCCTAGAATGGCAATATTCTAACGAGGACAGCCAAAGACTGGCTCATGGTTGTGGGGACACGCTTGAACTACACACTACCCTTACCTGGATTATTTTCATGTGAATCCCCCAGTCCTGTGTTGACATTCAGATCTCTCAACAGAGCTGGAGGACCAGGTGCCTCTCATGTTCTAGGGTGAAAGGGCCATCCCAAACCAGCTGCTGGAATAGGAGGAAAGTCTGACAATGCAAATGTGGATATTGTTCCCTAAGCTTAAGGCAGATTCTCCCTCCAGCCTGGCAAGGACAGCCCTAGGCAAGGAGGAGACTTGTCCAGGCTAACAAGAGTACCATTGAAAGCAGCACATTCTTTGGACCTTGCAGTAGAATTATCTACATGCCCACTTTATCTTCCTGTTGTCTCATGAGCTCCTTAAGAAAAGGTTCCATGTCAGACTCCCCTGTGATTCTCCCCAGCATGGCACAATGCTTCACATACTGAAGAGTCTCCGTGAATATTTGTTGTCTAAGTACAAATGCCCTGAGGTCATAGTCTACTTCATGCCATAACTCAGCATTCCTTAACTCACATCATAAGTCACATCACTTTTAGTGCAGACCCTAGACACATACAATTGATGAACAAATGCCCTTTACTTGGCTGAGGAATGAGTAGAGCTCTCACTACAGTCAGGAGTGGAAAAAGGCCTGAGTTCAAATCCCAGCACTGACATTAGTAAGCCATTTAATCTTAAATTATTCAACCTCTCCATGTTTCAGTTTCCTTATTGGTACAAGAAGAGGAATGATATTCCCCCAGAGTTATTGTGACAGTTAATAGTGACAATGGCTGTGAAACATCTAATAATCTGACCAACTTAATGTTCAGACTCTGTAAGTCTCCTCTACCGTCCCTCTGAATGAGTTTCTGAAGGGAAATCACCTTGGCTTTGCCCTGTTCTTATGAGTAAACAGGAACCACGCCAGCATTCAGGCAGAGTCCCTGTGCCTAGTGACAGCAGTTGTCTTGGTGTAACTGAGGGGTTTCTGTGCCTGGGATAGGCTGTCCTCCATGGCTGGGCTCATGGCATTGCAGGGCAGTTAAGAAGACGGGCCCTGGGGACAGACAGACATGGGATTGGTTGTTGACACTGCCACTGATGATGGCCTTGGACAAGTTCTTCAATCTCTCCAAGCCTCCATTTCCTCATTTGGTAAACTGAGGAAATTATTGAGCTGTTTTTCTGTGTGTTTAAATAAAATAATAAATACAAAATACCTAGCACAATGCTAGGAACATCGTAAGGATTCAGTGAATCGTAGCTGCTATTGTTATCATTCTCACCAATATTGAACAATAAGCAGCTCTAGGACCATGTCTTATTTACATCTGATATACCTAACACTTGAACATAGGTGTCCAGAGAATGTAACTTGAATTAACCTAAACCGAACTGAATTGAAGACAGTCCCTGGTGCTGAGTGAGGCTCACGTAGTGTTTGGCTCTTGGTTCCACCCACACTTGAGATGGCATTTCTCCTGGAGCAGTCCCACGTGTTCCCTAACAAGTCCCCAGATTGCAGGCTTCCTGCATGAAGCCCTCACTCATGGGCTCTGGCAAACCCTATCTTTGACATATATGTGTGATGCTTCACACCAAATACCAGAAACCTGGAAATAATGGGGGGAGGGTGGGGCACGAAAAGTGAACTCCCCCAGACATCAAAACAGGGAGAGATCTGTGAAGAGGTGAGGTCTGTTAGCTCCTGGGCCTGGTTCATGTGCCACCACATCTCAGTTACCACGTGGTGAATGTATGGATGAATTTGGAAGAGGTCCTCGGGGACAATGCACAGGGAGCAGTTGGGAGCCTGGCTGAAGCCTTTTGCATCATTAGGGTGTCCCTGTGCTGGCTACAACAGCTAGGAACAGGCCCCACAGGCAGGCAATGCCTAGGGCAGAGGCAGCTGGCCTGAATTAGCGCTGTGTTGAAACAGGTGCAGAGACCATCTCCATCAAGCCAGTAGCAAGACTCCAGCTTCCTACAGGTATTTTCAGGAAGGGACTCTACCTGTGTCTTCACCTGCCAAGGGCATTAAACCACAATGGAACTGAGAATGCCCCTGCCCCTGAACGTACATCCATCCTCATTCTTCTGATGGATATGCCGTGTTTATTCCATTGTTAATTTATTTATATATCTCTCCTAGTTTCTAAACAGGATTTGAGGTGACAAACACTACCAATAGTGAAATGAATTTTTTAAATTAAAATTATATACTGGGAGCAGAAAAACAAATCATACCCCCACCCAAATAATAATGTGGGGCTAAATATTTGAATTGTGATAGAATGTTAAATGTCACTCTGTGTTTACAAGGTGACACAGAGAAAAGTAAAGCTTTACAAAATTGTTACGATCCAATCAAACTCTGTTTCCAACATTATTTATATGTCTAGCTGGCTTAGGACAGAGTCTATAATAAAAGAACATATGTAACTCATGACAATGGAGATCAGACCTGTGACCTCATGAACAGTGTTTGAAAATTTTTTACTTTTGTTTATTGACTGTATCTCACCTCTTGTGAAAAGAATTATAGCAAATGTAAAACAAATGATATATACAACAAGTTAATAAGGTAGAACTACAAAAATAGGAAGAGAGAAAACAGATAATATTAAATATAAGAGTTAACAGTTGTCTCTTTGAGGGCAGCAACTATGATAACACGGTTCAATCTAACATAGTTCTAAGTATGTACTTGGCACTTGTTATGTGTGAACATTTGAGCAAATGAATACCGTGAATGAGAGTCCAATTTGCCTTTGAGCTTCCTGGTGGCTAGGGCAAAAAGAGAAATAACCAGCTTATAGATATTTTTGCACCTGGATTAGAGTGGTAATTGTGGATTTGTTTGATTAAACAAAAAAGAAAATGTACCCTTAATCCTCATACCTCCAGATTCTTGTGCCCAAGGAGGTAAACAGTGAATCTTTCCATCCCACTCCTCAGCACAGTGCCTTGCATAAAATAAATATTTGTTGCATGAATATATTAATAAGATCATTAAAATAAAGGGTTTTTGATGCATCTAAGACGTGATTCCATTTCCTCCTTTCCTATCCCATCAATAACTTATCCCCAATCCTTTTTCAACCTTAAAGTTCAGAGAGGAAAAAAAAATTGTCGGGAGGGTATCGAAGGTGAAGGTATTCCAGGTAGATGACATGGCTTCAGCAAAGGCATCCGAGGAGAAAGTCAAGGTAAGTTAGAAAATCTCTGTGCACAGAAGGAAATGGGGCAACACAGGAGGTTCGAATACTGGACTTTAAGTTTATGACTCCACAGGCCATAGAGAGCCTTTGGAAGTTTGGGATTGGAGGAATAAAATAATCAGGGGTTTGGCCTATGCTTATTAATTCTGGTATCAGTGTGGCTAATGAATTCAAAGAAAGGAGAAGAGGGAGGTAGAGCAGATAAACTTAGTTACTCTAGTATAAGTGAGAAATTCAAGGCCTGGCCCAGGGCAGGGAAATGACATTGAGGGGGATGAATGTAAGAGCAATATCAGAAATCAAGTCAAAAAGTCCAGCATCTGTTTAGCTGTGAAGTGAGAAGAAATGAAGGGGAAAAGGCATCAAAGAGGCTTGGGGAACAGTGTGGTAGTAATAGAAATAGGAAATGCAGGAGGAAAGCAGCAGGATGGGGTGCAAGAAGAAGTTTGGTGACTTTTCAAAATGTTTTCCCATCCATTATCTCATTGATTTCATATGCAAGCAGAGTGAGATCCACCCTGAATGTCAGCTGAAAACTGCTCTGCCCCTGTTTAGAGCTGCCAAGTTTCAATGAGCAAACGTATGCCTTGATCCTTCTGGTGGTACCAGGGCACCCACTGGCAGGTGCCCTGCCCTCTCCAGGCAGCCCCAAAGCTTTGCCGGGGCTCAGCCACCCCATCCTGGCTCCGAGCCAGCAGCAGCTAAAAAGTGGGTAGTGCAAACACTGCGGCCTGCCATGCTTGCCAGGAACATGGATGGGTGTGCCCCGGAGTTCAGCCAGAGTCTCCCAGAACATCTGGGCAGGGTGGGGAGGGAGGAGCACAGCCATTGGAGTTTCTTTAGCATCTCATCTTTCTTCCCGCTGGGTAGCAGGCTCTGGTTTCACCACTGACTCACTTCCAGGCACAGGCAAGTGGTTTCACCCCAGGCTGCAACTTCTCCCCTGAGCAATGGGGCAGATAATATTTCTCACCTCCTGAGGACAGCAAGACATTAATGAGAGGGCTCTGCATGCTCCTGGCTGAGCCTCAGTTGGATGGCACAAGCAATTGCATAGAGAGAAGAAACACTGACCTAGTCATAAAAAGTCAGTCCTGGATGGGGCTCCAGCACAGAGCTGATCTAGCCTCTCACCTCGCAGATGAGGGGCCTCCAGTCTGTAGCCACAACCACTCCCAGCTGTCATCTGTTGGTTTTCAGATATATATGTTGGGGCCTCTTATGGATCCCTACATCCCAAGGAAAATCCAAATTTCTCTGCACAAGCTGGTCCCACTCAACATTTCCAGCCTCCTCTCCTTCATTCCCCTTCTCTCTTCCCTCCTCCTCACTCAACTCCAGGCGTTCACAACTCTACATTACACGCCCCCCCACCCCGACACACACACACCGTGACTCAGACACTCCCCATCCATTTTCCTGGCACAGGTCTGTGCTCTGCTACCCAATCAGCAGTGTCCTCAGGCAGGAGTCCACTTTCCTCTCTTCTCTGCCCTGTTGAAAACCCACCTCTTAAGCCCTCAGACAGGTAATTAGCACCTCCTCTGCCTGGCAGGCTGTTTAGCATTTATCACAAGGTATCTCCAGTTTTCCTTTAGATATCTGCCTCCTTCACTAGAAAACACACAGATGTGTGACTTAGAGAGCTTAGTGTCCTCAGAACCTCCCAGAGTCAGGCTCTGGTGACAGATGTGGGAAATGAAGAAGGAAAAATGCAGATTATAATAGGGTTTACAAACCAACGGTGCAAAAAAAGGGGTGCAGTGAAGTCTGCCTCCAGTCCCTGCTGTCTGCCCAGCTCTCCCTGATATATAACATGCCAGGTAGTAGGTTATGAGGTATCCTTCAGTTTCTTTAAGCATACACCCCAAAAACCACAACACAAATATAGATCCTTTACTTCCCGCTTTGTAACCCAAAACATAAACTTTTTTTTTACAGAGGCCCTTTAAAATCTTTCAAGTTTCTCATATTCATCCTCCCTCTATTCAAATCTTCAACTCATAGGTTTAACTATCCATGAAACAAATAATATCACACATTTAATGTAAGTCACAGTACAGGTGCATCTTGCCTTTAAAAATGATTGAGTTCCTGGGAAATTATGTAAAATCACATTTGTATTAAAGTAGTCACATTTCCAGTGCATTGAAGGGGCATGTTGTTTAAAGATATTCAGGAGTGTATCTTCTTACCGATGAGGAAGTGGTATACTCTGCTACTCCCCAAACTGTTGATTCAGTTCAGATTTGCTAACACCTCATTCTTTTAGAACCCAGTAACACAGATTTAAATGAGAGCAAGTTTCTCTGTCTAGTGAGAAAAAGGGTAAAATTTAGAGCCAGAGTTCCTCCCACAGAAACCCCTTCAAACCCCAAATACAGGGAACTGATAGCCCTGGTCGACCCCACCTTTTCATCTGTGGAGCCAGACTCTGTGGACACATTTGCTGCTTCCTGGGGATTGGCAAGGTAGTGAGAAGCTGCTTCCATGATTTCAGCTTGCAATGGCACCATCTAATGATTTTAAAGAAATTTCTGTTAGAGACAGAGTCTCACTCTGTTGCCCAGGCTGGAGTGCAGTGCCATGATCATGGTTCACTATAACCTCCAGCTCCTGAGCTCAAGTGATCCTCCTGCCTCAGCCTCCCAAGAAGCTGGGACTACAAGCATGTGCCACCATTCCCGGTTAATTTTTTAAATTTTTTGTAGAGGCGCGGTCTTACTATGTTGCCCAGGCTGGTCCAAACTCCTGGCCTCAAGCGATCCTCCCATCACAGCCTCCCAAAACCCTGAGAGTACAGGCATGAGCCACCATACCGGCTGGCCACCTAATGACTTTAACTGTTCAAGATTGTAAATCAGGGGTCCATCAACTACAGCCAGGGGCCAAACCCAACCCATTGCTTGTTTTTTGCACAGCTTGCAAACTAAAAGTTTTTACATTTTAAAGTGACTTTTAAGATTAAAAGAAAAATATTTTGTGACATGTGAAAATTATATGAACAATTTACATTTCAGTGTTCATAATAAAGTTTTGTTAGGACACCTTCATGCTCCTTCGTTTAGTGACTGCCTATGACTGCTCTCACCCTACAGCAACACAGTCGAATAGTTGGAATTGCAAAGTCGAAAGCCTAAAATATTTACTATCTGGCCCTTCACAGAAAAAGCTTGCCAAACCCTATTCTAAAAGATACTATAAGACCCAAAGTAGATGTCCAGATGAAACAGATGCATCTCTTTCAGCTTTAGGTGTCTGTACCCGGCCAAATAGGATCTCAGTGCTGAGACTTTTGTTCTTCTTGAAGAAAAGCATCGCCACCATGAACCAATGCTGAGAGATTCCTCATCTGCATCAGAAGGTCAAGCTAACCTTTCTCAGCTACTCATTCTTGGAGTTCAAGATGGGCAGGTGCAGTGGGCCAGCCGACCACCTCTGCGCGCTGCAAGTCCCATTACCCTCCTGCAGAACCACAGTTGTCCACAAGAGGGCAGTAGCTCTCCTGTTGGCAGTTCTCTGGTGGCCTTCCCAGCTTTGGAGGGCGGCCAGCCCACCTGAGCGCTTTGCTAGCTGAGCCTCCATAGAACTTTCTCTAGCTGGATGGTCAGGAATGGGGCCATCTTACTCTGCAGAAACCTATATAAGCTTTCTGAGACCCGGCAGCATCTTGGTGGCTTATCGTCAAATCTGTTATTCTTGAAGTGTCAGGAATTTTTTAAAAGAAAGGAAAAGAAATTCTAGTTTCATTCTCTTCTTGCCAACTCCCAAATCCTCTTTTGCTATATTCCAGCCTAGCACACTGTCCCAGTTTTTCAGCTGTTGTGTCTCAGCTCTAACCCCATTCTTCTCTATCCTGCCTTGCAATGCTGAAGCCGGGACCCTGCAAACCCCCTCTCTGCTTTGCCAGGTGGCTCATGGTAGGCTCCGCTAGGTTAGGGTGGAGGAAGGATGCATTTACTTACTAGAAGTTTGCTTGTTTGGACTTCCTTACTTCTACCTGTTGTTCTGAGCGACACCTAGAAATGCTTCTTCATCCCAGTGGTAGCATCCCACTGACAGCAGCTGAAGCCAGCTGGCATCTTCCCCAACTCATGCAGAGCTAGCTCCACCATGCCCACCTCAAAGACACTCACACCAGCTGCCTGTGCCCCATCCTCAGAGGTCTGTGTCCTGAGTCCACTAGGCGTCTCCTCCAAGGCTCTAATTTTTATCATTCCAACTTCTTCCTTCTCCCGTAGCTCCACTCTGCCCCAACAGCCCTATGGGTGGTAGGCCCTTTGCAATTGCTCCACTTACGGTAACCTAGTGTTCTCTTCCTGCATTTTCAGTTATGACTAGTTATCTATTCCTTATATTAAATTTTCTCTAATCAAGCAACTGGGGGTGGCTTTTGTTTCCTAACTGAACTCTGACTGATAGATACTTTTTGTCAGGACTAAAACTAATGAGAGATTTGATTGTGATCGTTGGGTCAGAGATCCTCCACCTGAAAAATTAAGTCCACAAATGCCCACTGTGCATCTACACGTGAAAGGCACTGTCTTGAAGCTGAGAAATGGGCACTGCTGATCAACTCGGGTCCCCTACTCCTGACCCTTACTCCGAGGTCTAACCCTGGTTCTTTGCCTTGTCCTGCAAGGCAGCTCCGTGACTGGTGCTTTGGAATGGTAAACAATGCAGGCTGACTGGCTGCCTCCCTCCCCAACATGTGTTCTTCCTTGTTCCTCTGGCCAACTGTCACCTAGCCGCCACCCCCCCCCGACAAGTCCCACCATCCAGACAAAGGAACGCAGAAAAATAGAAGTATAATATCTCCTGCCCCACAATGGCCTGGCGTGAGAGTCAGTCTCATAGATCTCATCGAAAGGCAGACATCCCTCACTCTCAAGCATGATTCTTTCTAGACAGCACCTTACCTGGGGAGAGAAGAAAGACGCCACCTTGGGCACAGAGAAGTGGGCGCAGAACTTATCTCTGCGACAGCTTAGCTTGACTAAAAATGCCCAGCAGCAGATTTGGATCTGCACAAGGGAAAGAGCACGACGAGAGGGCAGGCAGGGGCTGAAGAGGGAGAAAAGGAGGCCGATGTGTCTCTGCTAAAAACAAAGCTGGACTCTTTGCAGACCAGCAACTCCCGTCAAAGCCCTCTCTTCAGGAGCCACTGAAATGAATCGTGCTGGTTATAGCATTTAAAAAACAGAGCCTCCTCAGTCATCATCACTGGAAAATACAGACGCAACCAAATTATCTGGGATTCCTTTTAATGAAGCTTTGCCCCTCTTTTCCCAGAATGCCCCCACCAACGCTCCAGCGGCACTGGGCATTGCTGTGAACTTGAGCGCACCCTGCTGGCAAGTGGCTGCAAAGACACAAGGACCGTCTTCCCTGCCACATCTTCATGCCACATGTGTGCACGGCAGCTTTGAACTTGAAAGTTGTTTTACCCAAACTTTTGTTCTCTTTCCACACTTTTGTGGTGTTAAACAGATTTCAGCATCCTCATCTCCATCTTCTTTCTGGTTTTTCTATCCAGTTCTTTCTCCACGTGGCCCCTGCCCTGCTGGACCCCACCACAGTCCCCTTTTTGTTTCAAGACTATCTGCTTAACCCAACCAAGTCTTGGCTCCTCAAACGACCACGAGCAGCTCTTGGATTATGGACAATTGGAGGGGTGGGAGTTGGGGCAGGGATGGGCAAGAGGAAGAGATTCTCTCTTAACCTGCCGGCTTTCTGGATTTAGAGGCCTAGAAGAAGAGAACCAACCATAGGGAACTGCGCACAGAAATTACATTGAGAAAACCATCCCAGACCCACTCTTCCAGCTGACCTCAGGCATGAAAGCCCTGGACCAGAATAGCTAACTGGTCAACCCCTTTCACCTCTTCTGGGAGCTGTGGACTATGGCTCTGAAGAGGTGAGTGCCTGGGTAAGCACAGTCCACCCTATCCCACTTAGGGATGGATTCCTTTCTCAAGAATTTACTTCATTTCCTAATGAACATTAAGAATTCAAATTATTTGATTTAGTCCCTGATATGGTTTGCATCTGTTTCCCCAACCAAATCTCATGTCAAATTGTAATCCCTAATGTTGGAGGTAGGGCCTGGTGGGAGGTGATTGGATTGTGGGGATAGACCTCTCATGAATGGTTTAGTGCCATCCCCTTCATACTGTTCTTGCAATATTGAGTGAGTTCACATGAAACCTGGTCATTTAAAAGCGTGTGGCATCTCCTCCTGCCCCTCTCTCTCTTGCTCCTGCTCTAGCCATGTGAAGTGCTTGCTCGTTTTTCATCTTCTGCCATGATTGTAAGCTTCCTGAAGCCTCCCCAGAAGCTGAGCAGATGCCAGCATCATGCTTCCTGTACAGCCTGCAGAACTATGGGCCAATTAAGCTTCTTTTCCTTATAAATTAGCCAGTCTTAGGTATTTCTTTATAGCAATTCAAGAACGGACTAATCCAGTCCCCTCTCAAGAAATTTCGAGGAGATGCAAATAGTTCTCAAGCACCCCTCTCCACTCGAGCTGTCAAGTGCACAGTGCCAGTGTGTGAGGAGCCCAGATCAAAGCCAGGTGTGGGGCTGAGAGGTCAGGAATTACTCTAGGGGCTTATCTCCCCCAGCTTCTGTTCCAGTGTCCACTAACAAGGAGATCTCTTGGATACCTGGATAGAAGACAAGTGCCTTCCCTTCAGACTGCCCTATTTCTAGGATGGCAGATATAAGGCCTTCATGCCACCCCCAAACCCACCACACACACACACACACACACACACATGCTCCCATCGAAGATCAACTCATTGATCACAGCAGTGAGCTGAGATGCAGTTCAAATTCCTGCTCCACAGTGAACACAAAATAGCCACTTCAAATCAGATTTAGCCAGACTTCTGGCTACCTCTGGCCTATTTTAAAGTTAGGATCCTCAAAGCACAAATATGTGATTTATTGTCATCTGGAATATTCACTATTCCAAATCTGAACTCAAAATCAGCTCTGCTATGACCTTGTAAAAATCTCAAGTTCCTCTCCATCTCCTCTTTTTTTATAAATTTTTATCTGTGCTCCTTTGGTGTGTTCTTGAACATGGTCCCACCTCAGTGCCTTTGCACTTCTTCCCTTCAGCCTGTTCCCTCTTCCCCCGGATGCCTCCATGCCTCCTGCCTTCACTTCTTTAGGTCTCATTCAATTACTGCCTGATCAGAGAAAGTGCTCCTGGATCTCTCTAGATAAGTCCATACCCTCCACCTCCATCTCCACACTGTCTTCTTACCTTGTGTTTTCTTCATAGCATTAATCGCCATCAAACCTATTATTTGGTTATCAAAGAGCTGATTTTCTGTTTCCCTTGCTAGAAGATAAGGTCTGTGAGAGCCTCATCTTGTGGTTTGCTTGTTGCTGTTTCCACAGTGCCCACAGTAGGCTATTAATAAATGCATGCGTAATGGATGAATGAATATGTGGGTAAATAAACAAAGGAAGAAGTTTGTAAAGGGGAAAACTTTCGCCTCACTCTTCAAGGGAACCACCCGCTCTCTGAATGGAGTGACTTGCTACAGAGGTAAGATACAAAAAGTGGAAAACCTTCAAGTGAGGTCTTCCTCACACAGCATTCCTATGTACCTCAAGCAAAGTTCATAGTAATAATTTAACTGTAAATGCAAACATCCCTATTCCCTTTTGCTGATATAAGCACAAAAATGTACAATATAAACAAACATACAAAACATACATCCTCAACACGTGTAAAATGCCTAATTCAGGCTAACTGGACATAAGGCAAAAGTGAATTACTGGAAAGTCCAGACTATTAAATTTTGTAATAGAATACACTTTGATTACTTTCAAATTCAGGGCACCCTCCTTATTCAACACTCAGACACTTAATATCTCTTTAATTCAATTCAACTGCCAAGAAAAGCCACAAACCCAGAAATAATTAGGAAGTCCTTCAGGCATCAGCAGCAATGAAAGTAGCCAAAAATAGCCCCAAAAGGGAAATCTGCTGAGATTCAGTTATTTTGCTAACCAAAAGAAAGTGCTACTCTCGTTGACTGTTCAATGCCTATACAAGTAAAACTTTACCAGCACCCAAGTCAAAAAGAAAAAAAAGGGGAATCAGATACAATAATAACAGTAATAATAACAACTACAACATTAACAACTAATATTTATTGAACACTTAGTACATGACTCTATTCCAATTGCTTTACATGTATTACTTACATAATCTATATAACAACCATATCAGGTATCAGGTACATGCTATTATTGTCCACATTTTATAGATGATGACACGGAGGTGCAGAGAATACAATAATGATGGTGGAAATAAAAACAAATAACAAGGAACAATCGGGTGGACAGCAATGGCCTATGTCCAGAAAAGTAGAAGTTACAACTTAGATTGGAAATATGAAATATGCTGTCAATCAAAGCAGATGATGATGGAGAATAGAAGTGGCCAAGAGGGAAGACAAGTCAAATACACCAACTATAGAAAGCCCAGTGCAGGGGTATTCAGTTCTGGGACTCCCCTGTGACTCTATGGTATCACTGTTCTGTTGGTCCGTTTGATAACCAGGGAGTCCGTAAGTCAGCCTTCCCCCATAAAACCTCCACAGTGATTATGAAGACTATAGAGTGCTCAATTTCTTTGAATTTTCATGAACCAGGTATCCAGAATATGACTTGCCTAGAATTCCTAGTCCAGATGTGTTGACAACTCAAGTTATTGCAGGACTGGGCTAAATTTTTGGATTCTTATAACAGGCCCATTTATTTTTTGCAAAGAATAACTTTAAAATGCCTTGAATGTTACTTGGCCTCAAGTATTTTAAGCAATCTCCCCATAACTTTGTTCTCACTGTTCGCTTGCACTATTTTCTTTTTTCAGTGCGAATATGGATTTCAAATTGGAACATTTTTGTATGATCACCAGTTCTGAATTCAGTAGACTCTGGGCTTGTACGTGTGCATATTTTTCTTTCAAATCTGGACCATCCACGATCCTTTGACAATAGCTGCTGCTATCTGGTGTGCAATCAGAAACTACACATGAAGGTGAGTTTCTCCACTGCTCTGGGGTCACGGGGGGCAGGGACGGGCTGGTAATTTGGAGGTTTAGGGCCGGACAAGTGGTCCTTTTCCACTCACATGTGAAATCTGTCAGCTCTCAGCCTGGAACTGTAAGCAGAACAGGTGAAACTTCCTAGGTTACCGCAGCTCTTTCCAAGCTGTTCCTGCAGAGCAGGATGGGATGCACAGGCTGTGATTCCTGGGAGATGTCCTAAATAGCCCCTGAAAGAACCCCTCTTAGCCCACGCCATGTCCGGTCCACAGTGTGTTGGACATTCTTACCTGACACTGATTTTTTCCTCCAGGTTTCATTGAGTAATTTGTAAGGCAGCTCTCAAGAATTATTTCCATTCCCAAATCCATCTTAGTTGTTTTTCTAACTGAGGCTGTGGCCCCAAAGTACCTCACGGAAGCCAAGCCTCTCACTCACACATGCCACAGGTCCCAGCAGCACTTCTGCCTTGAGGCAGACCCCAAGCCTAAAATGTACGCATGAGATCTCGGAGGACACATTTCTGTAGTAAGAGTGTATCTCTAACTGCTCCAGGAGCCCAGCTCGGCCTTATCTGTTTCACAGGGTGCTGGAGGGACTCCCCTCTCCAATCACAGGCCAGGACTTCCGGGGTGTCCTCCCACCATCTCTGGCCCCAGCAGAGTTAATTCCAGGCATGGATGTTCAACGTCTTCATTACCCCGTGATGCCCATATGCACCTAAATGTGGGAACTGACATTTTCCAGACATTTGTGCTCCCTTTTCAAGTGCCGGTGCCCTTAAGAAACGGAACTTGGTGTACCTGCTTTTCCTGTGCGGGTGGCCTAGCAGAGACCAGAGAGAATGGACCTTCTTCCCCGGAGGGCTGCTGCCTCCAGAAGGACACCCAAATTATTCCAACCTCCAAAAGGCAAAGCTAAATGAAGTCTTGTATTCAGCCTTTGTTTAAAGATCATGTTCATGAGGTTTTGCATCATTCTAATACTTGTGCATATTATGTAATTCACACAAAGTGAACAATGGTTAAATTTTCAGGAGTAGAACTTAGAGTAAATTTTTTCCCTTCCATTTACTTTTTCTGTGAACATATATTTTTAACACCCTTGTATTACCATTAGAAAGCAGAACATCTTTCTTTAATAAAAAGAAACATATAGATTTTAGTTTTGACAGGAGCTGATTCCCTGTGCGTTTTAGAGTTTAAAAATATTTTAATGGCTTATTCCAAGTTTGTGTTATTTAAAAGGTGATATTTACATTTAGCAAATTGACTTACTCTAAAGATTCACCCGATTCAGCTTTGTGCCTGTCTGTCGCCAGACTTGTCCACCTGGGAGGGAGGAGTGGCCTCATCTCTCCCCTTTCTGGCTGTCAGTCACCAGCAGGGCCCAAGCACACACACCTCAGACTTGGCATGGTCCCTTCACTAAGCTCCCTGTGGAAAACTTTATAAGTTGCTATTTTTCTTTACCCTGAGAGATGCACGAAAGCCAGACACGGTAGTCTTGGTTTTGCAGGTGAGAAAACCCAGCTACTGGGAGTTCAATCCCAGTGGATTTCCCAGTTACTTGAACTATTGACAGCAGGTTTCATGTTCGGTCTTTTAAGGCTGATTCCCTGGGCTGGAATCATCTGACAGACTTCCTAAACTGCTTTTAGAGTCGTCATGGGTAACTTCCACTAGCCCTCTGGGAGGAGAATTAAAAACATATTTAAAAAATTCTCACAAGTTAATCACCTTCCAAAATGAAGTCACCCAAATCGATCTCAAGATAAGCTTGACAACAATTAGAGCTTGTTTCCTTTCGAGTCAATTGCACTAGCAAAAATCTCACCTTTATAGTACTTAACGAAATTGATGGGACCCTGCAGCCATCCTGTGTGTTTTGGGGAAAGAAGCAAGGAAAGCCAACCATTGAGGTAAAAGACCCTCTTGACCCATCCACCTAAAACCATTCTGGGCTGCTCTGTCTATGGGGTAGACATTCTTTATTCCTTTACTTTCCTAATAAACTTGCTTTCACACAAAAATAAGTAAATAAATAAAATGAAACCACTCTGACTTCCACACTGCCGCCCAACCTCCACTGTTAATTACTGGCCACGCCCACCGGGCCTTTCAGTAATCAATGGTCTCTGGTACTTTTTGTGGCCCCAGTGGTGCTGACCAATGCACTGGGTGCAAGATTGCTTAGTGCCAGCAACCTTGGCCAAGGAAAGCAGAAATTTCAGGTCTGTGCCATGGGTGCTTCCAGGTAGACACAGTTGTGGTGGGAGCACAGGACAATTCCTCTAGGTAAGACCTAACCTGGTGCTTTCCGATCATTCCAAAGTGGCATCGAGGGAGGCCCTTAAAGAAAGTGGTCGTGGTGTCCTTGAAACGTGGCTCTGCCTGTAGCCCCTTGCCTTATATCCCCAATTACTTGGTATTATATCCTCATTTTTCATCTGTCCTGTATGTCTATAATGAGCTAAATTTTATAAGTCTATTTTAGGCACGGATTTCTAATTTTGGAGGCTTTTTAAAAATCGTGTTGTGTATGTCATTGCTTCTTAAAACATAAAACGTTTTCTTTTTGTAAGCTCATAATACTGCACAAATAATTGGTGGAAAACACCATCATAAAACATTTTACGACATGAGCATACAAGACCATTGTCAGGGTGAGGCAGCACAGAATTACAAGAAGAAGATCGCCAGTTAGATTCCTTATATTTACCTTAAAGGCCGTGCTTGAGCACACTAACAATTAATAACATTAAATACAACTACTGCATAAATGAGTGTTTCCGCATTTGAGTTGGACAACAGACCAGTAAGTGGGGTGGGGCCTGTCTCTCACCTTTCACGGCCCAAGACCCTGAGCCTGGCTAACTCGCTGCTCCGCCCGAACCGCAGGCTGCCTGGGCCGGGGACGCGCGGAGGGGCCCCCCGCAGAGGGCGGGCTCAGCCGGGCAGAGCTCTCGGGGGCGCCCCGCGCCCAGCCCCGCCGGCTCCCGCTCGCCCCGAGCACGCGGCGTTAGCTAATCTTCTCAGGGACTGCCGAGGCCCTTTCTCCGCCAAACCGCAGGGAGGGAACAGCCCGAGAAGGGAGGGGGCTAGGAAGGGTTTGTTGTTGCTTTTTCTGAATTAAAAGAAAACAGGGACTAGAGCAAGGAAGAGAGCGAAGTTCAAGGGAGAATCTGGCAAGTCACCTTGGGCAGCCCCTGGACCGCCGCCAGAGCTCTCTTGGAGAGGGTGAGGACGCCGAGCGTGTGATGAGCGCCTAGTGAGTATTCACTGTGCATGATAGATGACTGGCCTGGAATCCTTCCACACCACAAATTTGTTCCTCTGTACACCCAGGCAACCAAAAAGCCAAAAGAAATGGGGGATTGGGGAGGGGACTGTCTAACTTCAGTTTCTCCCGGCTGCTGGCACCCGCAGCCTCAGAAGCTCTTAGCCCCGCCCCGCATTGTCTTTGACTCTGCTCCCTCCTTGGCCTCCCTTGGCCCCCGCCTGGTCCTGGAAGCAGAGCTGCGAGTTTCCCTTTTCTCTCACTGTGCGCACTCGCAGCCCCGGTCCAAGCCCAGCCTCTCCAGGCAGGGTTTAGTGCAAGCGTCCGTTGGCCGGAACGAGCGAGGACAGCCTCTCTACCTCCCTGCCTCCCTACCTCCCTGCCTTCAGCACCCTCCCCTCTGCGGCTCCCCGACCCAGCCATCCACAGCACAGCTGCCAGAATCGCCTTTCCGTTCCACGGTTTTGATCATGTAACATCCCCACTTGGAAGACCAGAGTGAGTCCCAGCGGCCTCATATGTCAGATCTCAGTTTCTAACTATGAGCATCAAGGCCCTCCCCGAAGGCCCCCCATCTTGCCTGCCCTGTCTCACCGGCCTTCTATCCAAAATCTTCCAGTGCAAAACTTCTGGTCAGATTATGCAGAACTTTATAGCCTCTCCCTCCCCTACCCCACCACTTCGTCATTCCACAAGTATTTATTGAGCATCTACAAGGTTCCAGGCACTGAACTATGGGCTGCAAATACAAAAACGAACAAAAGAAATTATCCTGCCCTTAAAGACTTTACAGTCAAGTGAGGAGAACAGAAACAAGGAAATTTTCTGGCTCCAGTTTGTCACTAAAACAACATAGTTCACATCTAAATCTGAGCACAGCTATGTAAAATACACTAATAAGCAGATCGTGCACAGATAAAAGACTGAAATGTACCAAAATAGCTATAGGATAACTGTTTTCTTCCTTCCTTTTTTTTTTTTTATTATACTTTCAGTTTTAGGGCACATGTGCACAACGTGCAGGTTAGTTACATATGTATACATGTGCCATGTTGGTGTGCTGCACCCAGCAACTGGTCATTTAACATTAGCTATATCTCCAAATGCTATCCCTCCTCCCTCCCCCCACCCCACAACAGGCCCTGGTGTGTGATGTTCCCCTTCCTATGTCCATGTGTTCTCATTGTTCAATTCCCATCTATGAGTGAGAACATGTGTTTGGTTTTCTGTCCTTGGGATAGTTTGCTGAGAATGATGGTTTCCAGCTTCATCCATGTCCCTACAAAGGACATGAACTCATCATTTTTATGGCTGCATAGTATTCCATGGTGTATATGTGCCACATTTTCTTAATCCAGTCTGTCGTTGTTGGACATTTGGGTTGGTTCCAAGTCTTTGCTATTGTGAATAGTGCCGCAATAAACATATGTGTGCATGTGTCTTTATAGCAGCATGATTTATAATCCTTTGGGTATATATGAAGTAATGGGATTGCTAGGTCAAATGGTATTTCTAGTTCTAGATCCCTGAGGAATCGCCACACTGACTTCCACAATGGTTGAACTAGTTTACAGTCCCACCAACAGTGTAAAAGTGTTCCTATTTCTCCACATCCTCTCCAGCACCTGTTGTTTCCTGACTTTTTAATGATCGCCATTCTAACTGGTGTGAGATGGTATCTCATTGTGGTTTTGATTTGCATTTCTCTGATGGCTGGTGATGATGAGCATTTTTTCATGTGTCTTTTGGCTGCATAAATGTCTTCTTTTGAGAAGTGTCTGTTCATATCCTTCGCCCACTTTTTGATGGGGTTGTTTGTTTTTTTCTTGTAAATTTATTGGAGTTCATTGTAGATTCTGGATATTAGCCCTTTGTCAGATGAGTAGATTGCAAAAATTTTCTCCCATTCTGTAGGTTGCCTGTTCACTCTGGTGGTAGTTTCTTTTGCTGTGCAGTAGTTCTTTAGTTTAATTAGATCCCATTTGTCAAGCTTCCTTTTTTTTTTGAGTTGGAGTCTGGCTCTATCACTCCGGCTGGAGGACAGTGGCCTGGTCTCCGCTCACTGCAACCTCCACTTCCCGGTTTCAAGTGATTCTCCTGTCACAGCCTCGCGAGTAGCAGGGATTACAGGCGTGCACCATCACGCCTGGCTAATTTTTGTACTTTTAGTAGAGACGGGATTTTGCCATGTCATACCAGGCTGGTCTCGAATTCCTGACATCGGGTGATCCGCCAGCCTTGGCCTCCCAAAGTGCTGGGATTACAGGTGTGAGCCACCAAGCCCGGCCTGCTTCCTTACTTCTACTTTTAGGTAATTTCTAAAATTTTTGACCAGGCATTAATTTCTATGATTAAAAACAAACTGTTTTGTGTCATTTATTTTTTCTGATTAAAAAAGCAATGTTATTTTTTAAAGAAAAATTTGAAACTACAAAATACATTGATAAGAAAATAAAAAATTCACAATCCCAATATAGTGCATAAAATATCAACATTTTATTTGATTAGTACCTAAGCATTATCATATCTTTTTATAAAATTGGGCTCATGTTATACACAATATGTCATCACATTTCTACGTAACGTATTATAAATAATTTTCCATGGCTTTGAAGTGCTCTACAGCATCATTTTTCATGTCTTCACAATATTCAACATGAATGAACTATACCTGGTTTAATCAATTCTTGTACATACATCATTGTGCATGTCCCTAAAGTGGAAGAAAACTGTGGAGATTGAAAATAGGCTTTTGACTCATTCAGACCTGGATTCAAATCCTGTCTATACCACTTGCTGGATGTAACTTTAACCACATTTATTAATTTTTCTAGATCTCATGTTTCTCACACACAGATAAGGCGATAATAATATCTTCCTTACGGAGTTATTGTGAGAGCAAAATTGTATATATAAATTGTTTTTGTGCCTGGCACATAGCAATTGATAGCCTTGATTATTTTCTTAGAACACATTTCTAAAAGTAGAACTTTCGGGTGAAATTGTATAACCATTTTGAAATTTCTTGAGGTACACTGCACTATAGAAAGAGTGTATAAATTTCACTGAAAAGAGGGAGTCAGGAAGAAGTTTTTTAAAAAATTAAACTTGTTTTGAGCCTTGTGTACCCAACGCAATAATGGGCTCATTCAATAAAACAGGCATGAAACAATACCCTCTCTAATCTATAATTGTTATAACCTGGCTATTCACCAGCCTTCTGTCCACCGGCTTTATTGCCCCCTGCTTCTAAAAGTGTCTTAGTTGAGTCTTCCCAGATTCTCCACAGCTTACTCCAGGGAAGCTCTCTTTAAGACTCTTCTCTACTGAAGACTTCCGGTGCTCCTTCACTTTGCACTGCTGGAGACTTCTGCAATCTCTGTAACATGCTCATGCTAACTCCTCCATCAGACTGCAAACTCCTGAAGTCCAAGGACCAAGGCTATGTTATGAAAATGAAATTGCTTTTGATTCTTTGGCTAACCACCCAAATCAGAACTGTTCAGGAAGATCTAAGACGTGGAAAAGTCGTACATACAGAATCTACCTTATAGGTGAGAAAATCTGGACTCTGGGAGGGAACATGCCCTTCCCAAGAGCACACACCAAGCAATGGAGCCTCGTTCCTGTCTCTCCACCTTACTGCTATCACCTCCAGCTGCCTCCCACCAGTTTTCATGTTTTATTGCTCAATCTAAGCCCTGTGTTATCCGCTACACTATCTCAATTTGAAAAATCTTGCCCTTGACTCTTGCTTTTGTGCAGCCTACTGCCCTACTGTCAGTCCAGATCATTTCTGCATATGGACATCACACACACTCCCACCCACCACTCTTCCTTAAACTGGGGGAGGTAACAGAATCTGCGCCCACCCCGGCATTCCTGCACATCCTGAACATAAAAGCAGTTGTGAAACATGCAGAATCCTCCCCAATTTACTTCTTTTTACCTTACATCCCTTCCACTTTGATGTCAGTAGAATATTTGAAAGAAAAGAATCTAACGTGACCTACTACCCTGGAATGCCAAGAAAAACAATTACCAGGGCGATGGAGCTCGGGGAGCAGCTGGTGGACATGAATGAATGGGGCAAAAATAGTTTGTTTTCTAAACTCGTTCCACCTCAGGGTTGACCATCAGGTCTTTTGCTGGAGGCCGCCCAGAGCTCCCCACTTTCTGAACCTCAGTGACCCACAATCCATTCCTAAAAGGGAGAGCCTCCTATCTTTCTCTCAGTTCCCTCAGGCTCTTAGCAGGACTCAATAAGAGCCCCAGAAATTTCCCAGAAGTAGGTGGATTTAAAAACACTTAAAATTGTAAGGGTGGGTGGTGGAGTCAGGTGGGAAGAAGCGAGTAGAGTTGGAAGGAGGATCTGCCCTCTTCTTAGGCCAGCTACAGAGTGATGCTAAATTGCTTAGGGGGCTAGTGAAGGTCACACGGAGCTCAGTTGTATCCTGCCCAGACCCCCAGAGCCTGTGATGACCAACATCTCCCCAGTTGTAGTGATTATCACAACTGGGCCCTTTTGTACAGCAGGATGGTGCTGTGGGGGATGAAGATCAATGTGGGCTTTGGAAAGGGCTATGTGGTGGTGCATCAGAATTTGATCCTTATTATGGCCAACAAGGCCAATCTTAATGTGGCCCTTCCTCCCCTCCCTCTCTTCCTCTTGCAGCAGGCAGTGGTCACTGATACTTTCTGCTCTACAAGCTACTTTCTGCCACAGGGCGTTTACACTTGCTGTTACCCCTGTCTATATGGCATGCTGAACTTAGCACCATAAGTATGTACCAATGAACCTGCATAAAATATGATGGACCTATTACTGGTATTACCTGTCCTGCCTGTGGGCATTACTACACACACACACACACACACACACACACCCTCACATCTCTGAGTGGATCTGCTATATCTTAGCATTACTAGTCCCTTCTCTTCATTCACATCTCTGATTGGCTGACTCCTCCTCAGAAAAGTCTTTCCTGGCTACTCTCTAAAATAGCAATCTCCCTCTGCCAGTCTATGCATCCTCTCTCTCCTTACCTTGAATCATTTTCTTTATCATGTAGTCTGCCTAAAGTAGAATTACTTACTTATGAGTTTGTTTTCGCTTCTATTCCTGCCCCAGATTCTAAACTCTATGAGAGCAGAAAATTATTTTACTCATTGATGAATCCCAAAGCCTAGAACAAAACCTGACTTATAGTAGGCACTGAATATGATATGCATTTATAATCAGTGACTAAAAGAACTTCCAGGAGTACTTTTGATTCATAAGGAAGAATTTTATGTAAACTGGGAGAGGTTTAATAGCTGAATCTGTCTCCCCTCTTCCCACTGAGTTCTTTGACTTTATTTTAATGGGTCAGAGTTTCAGTGGACTTAGTGCCTGAGTGGTTTCTACAGAACTGGGGCACCCCCAAAAGCCAGGGCTCTTCCAGTATGAATGATGGAGGTGTTTCCAGAGGAAGTCATCTGAGAGAAGAGCTCTTTGCAAATGACTGCTCAGGGACCCAGGATGTACACTGACAATGCACCCCACTTCTGCACCCAAGTCAAAAGCTTGTATTGAGAGTGATATATCTTTTGTATGTCATACTTCAAATTCCATTGTTTACAGAGGAAGTAATATTGTTGACAAGCATAAGCCATTTAGAAATATGACAGAAATTATGAGCCCTGAAAGAAAGGACAGTCCTGGAACTGGAAGCTTTGACCATGGAATTTCATTCTCTTTGCTCATTTATGTGTGCTGAAATGTTTCTTTTCAGCATTTGACTATAAAAAAGGCAAATGACTCAGAAGGGAGAGGAATTCATACAACCACTAACTGTCCATTGGTAGCCGCGTGCTGTGAAAGATGAGGATCTAGTCTTTGT
Source organism: Pan paniscus (assembly GCF_029289425.2). Classification (NCBI taxonomy): domain Eukaryota; kingdom Metazoa; phylum Chordata; class Mammalia; order Primates; family Hominidae; genus Pan; species Pan paniscus. The sequence goes on along the minus strand of NC_073249.2, from coordinate 84,383,630 downwards.
GTGGTAATATCTCTTTGTGCCACCAGGACAGTAATAAGTCCTTACATAAAATGTGGGCATGACTAGTGTTCACGAAGATTCCTGACTCTCCTCTCTACATATCCTTCAATGTAAGATGTATCCTTGTGACTTGCTTTGGCCAGTGAAATGTGAGTGGAAGGACGTTTGTCAATTCTGGTGGAGAATATTTTAGAGCCAGCACGAGTCTCCATGCTCTCTTTTCCTGTCACTGTGAACCTGAAGCCTGATATTGAGGTGACAGTGGAGATTCTGCAGTTTGGGCCTCTGAGCGTCTACCACCACCGAGTCCTCCCTTCGAACTCCCCCTTCAACCTGAAGTGAGCTTTGTTTTATGCACTGGGATTTTGGGGTTGTTTGTTATAGTGGAAGCTCAGCCTATCCTGACTGTAGCCTCCCTATAATAAATCAGGTTCTTTTCCCATACATTAACTCATGTGATGACCACTGCAACCCTGTGAGTTTCATTGCACAGATGAGGAAACTGAAGCTCAGATTCAAAAACTGATTCCAAAGCTGATTTAATGGATTCCAAAGTCGATTCCCTTCCCACTATACTATGTTGTCTTCTACTCTGAAGAAGATTCAACTTTTATGTTTCTCTGGATCCTGTGGGGCCCACAGCCCTTGTTCTGCAACTATGGCTTATTAGAGTTTGATTTGTTGTGGTCTACAGCCTCGCTGACCTTATGATTCAATGAAGGAATTGGAGAAATAAGCAAACACTTATTTTGACCCTAAGAAGCAAGTTAGAAAGCAGGCACACTATGAACACGTGGAAGGGCAGAGCATGCGCATCTGCATGAGGTCGGGAGGGCGTGAGAGAGCCTGGGGCTGGGCAGTGCAGTCCGTGTCCAGGGAAGCCTGACAGTCAGCAGGGGGAATGTGAGGTTGGACTGGGTCCTGGAAGACTTGGGTTCCAGGCCTGGCTCGGCCAGCCTTGGTGACTCACCTTTCTGGGCCAACCTCCCAGCTGTGGAATAAGCATTTTGGATTCCAACCCGCCTGCACATTAGCATCACCTGGGGAGCTTTAAAAAGACAAATCTCCACCCAGCCTCAGAGATTCTGATTCAGCAGATCAGGGGCAGCACACAGGCCTCTGTAGTTTTAAACAACTTTTAAAAGGACACTGAAGCACAGGCAGATTTGGGCGTCACGGCGCTAGACCATTCTAGGATGCCCTTTCTGTTGTTTTGGTGCCTGGGATCCACCCTCACGACCCATCTGTTTTTGCCAAAGGTGTTTTAGCTATCCCTGGAGTCCACCCAGACCTCTGGGAAAACTTGTCTGAGGCCTGTGCCAGAACTCCAGTGGCCACTCAAAGTCAGAGATTCCAGAGGGACTGTGGGATTCCGTGGGGCTTCAAATCCACTTCCCAAGCTATGCCTTTGTGAGCAAAGTGAGACGAAGTGTCAAGGGGCTGGGAAGATTAGTAAGCAAAAGGCTTCCCTGAGACAGCATCTAAACTTGCATGGAAGACAGTCCTTCTAGACCAGAGCAGTTTCATCCCAAAGCAGGTCCTTGGACACTGCTCCCTCTCAAATCCCATCCACCAGGAAATGCTTTCCTGGCCTACACAGAACTAGCCGGCTTACTGCAAAGCTTCTTCAGATTTTCCTCTTGATAGACCCCTGCCCCAGGACTTCTCTGCCCTTTAAATTCTGGCATCCTGACACTGGCAGCATTAGCTGTGGGTTTGGTTGAAGAAGAAACTGCAGCAATGCCAGGGAATCAGCAGGAAGACCTCCAGCTTCCCCACAGCCTCTTGGCAGAACTCAGGGTGGCCTCTCAGCTGGTATACTGCAGCCAGGCTGCTGGGTACTTGCCTGGACCTAGTGCCGGGCCCCACAGCAGAGGGCAAGGTGTGTGGCTGCCTTGGTTGGCAAGTACATTCCAATTCCTAGGAATCTCATGGAATCGTGCTGCGAATTAGCTACCTCACAGCCTCTATCCAGCTAACTCCCCTCCTCTGCCAATTCTAGCTCTAATTTTTTTGTCCATTCCTGCCTCTGCCATCATCCTACTTCAGGTCCTTTCTTCCTCTTGCTTGACTCTGATGTGATGGCATCCCAGATAATCTTCCCACCTCTGTTCTCTCATCCTCCAACTTATAATATGCAGTTCTGCCAAGATGATCTCCCTAAGCCACAGCTCTCATTCTGCCACTCCTAAATTAAAAAACACACAAACAAAAAAACAAATTCCCAGTTGTCTCCATCATAGTTCAGGTTTTCTGGAAATAGAGTTCGAGCAGGAGAATTGCATGCAGAAAGTTTGCTCTTGGGAGACAGACCTGTAAGGAAGTAAGGAAGACAGGATAGGCCCCAGGAAGAAGCTGGCCCACAGGTGGTGGTACCTGAGGCCTCTGCTGGTTCTATCGGGAGTTCTGGATTTGGGATGGCCCTGCAGAGTAGTCCCAAATTGAGCCAAGTTTCCAGACATCAGCCATTCATTGGTCACAGTCTACCCCACCCCACAAAGGGGGCATATTCCCAGGTAAGACAGCTCCCTGCAGCCGAAGGCAGTGCCTAGTGAGGAACACAGCTCGGAGACATCAGCAGGTGATGCTCCCAGCAGCCAGGGCATGGCTCTATGGACCCTGAGCAGGGCTCTAAGAAGGGGACCCCATTATCACTTCTGTTTCTTCAGCTTGGCACTCATGCCTACCTCCCATTCTGCTATAAAACCCACCCCTCCCTTTTTTTCTCTTTTGTCTTTCTTTTTTATTATGGTACAAATATATACAAGTTTGCCATCATAACCATTTTTACATGGACAGTTCTGTGGTATTAATTTACAATGTTGTGCATCTGTCATCACTATCCATTTCCAAAACTTTTTCATCACCCCAAACAGAAACTCTGTAATCATTAAGCAGTAACTCCCATTCCCCACTTCCCCGAGCCCTGGTAACCTCTAAACTACTTTCTGCCTCTATGAATTTTCCTATTCTAGATATTTCATATATGTGGGATCATACATTTGTCCCTCTGTGACTGGCTTCATTCACTCAGTATGACTTTCAAGGTTCACCCATGTTGTGGCATGTATCAGAACTTCACTCCTTTTGATAGCTGAACAATATTCCATTGTATGGATAAACCCTGTTTTGTTTATCCATTTATTTGTTAATGGACATGTGGGCTGTTTTTACCTTTGTATCATAGTCAATAATGGTGCAATAAACATTAGTATTCAAAATATCTGAGTTCCTGCTTTCAGTTCTTTGGAATATACACCAAGAAGTAGAATTATCCACTCCTCTCGTAAACACCTAGGTTTCTGTTGAAACCATTCACCAGCCCTGGACCATGACTCATGATTCCCTGCCTCCAGAGACCAGTATATTCTGACCTTTCCACTCGGAACCCCCTTCTTCCCTTCTCCACATATCAAAATCGTCTCCATTTGTGCTAGGCAGAAAAAAAAGTGTCCCCTCCCCAAAGATATATTCATTTCCTAATCCCCAGAACCTTTGAATATTACCTTACATGGCAAAAATTGTTGAGGTAAGCATCTTGAGAGGGGATTATCCTGGATTATCTAGGGGGTCCTGAGTGCCATCACATGTATCATTGTAAGAGGGGACAAGGGAGAGTAGGCAGACACACACAGAGAAGGCAACGTGAAGGCAGAGACAGAGTTTGGAATGATGCAGCCCCAAACTAAGAAACACCGAGGATTGCCGGCAGCCACCAGAAGGTGGAAGAGACACGGAACCGATTCTCCCCTGGACATGCCTGGGTTGTGAAATCTTTAAGCAGGCATGAAGGCTTATGCACCAAAGTATTTCATTTAAATTCACGTGGTAAGTATTTAGCATGAGCCAGGCTGTGTTCCAGAGACCAAGCCCTCAGATTGGAACCCATATATTTTTTCCAGTTTTTAATTTTGTAAGTAATTCATTTGATCAACAAATATTTATTGAACAGTTACTCTGTGCCAAACACTGTTTGGGGCTCCAGGAATACAATGGTTAACAAAATAAACATCCCTTAGTCCTTGACACCCCCCAAATAGTCCTTGTCCTCATGAAAGAGACAGAAAATAAACACATCTATATACATTTATATGTATTTCATGACAAGAAATGATAAATGTTATAAAGAATTTTGGAAGTAATATAAATACATGCTCATTATAAAAAAGAAATAGAAAAGATGAAGTAAAAAATGAAAGTACACTTCAGCACTACCTCTAATTCCATGCTGCTCCCAGAGGTAACCACCATTAGCAGTATGCATCCTTCCTAGCTTCTTTCTGTGCAGTTATATAAACCTTACAAATCACCTATATGGGTATTTTTTGCATAAACAGAATATACTTTATGCGTTGCCCTGAATCTTAGCATAGAATTACACATAGAATAAATGTTTGCTCTGTATAGGTTGATGAGTATTGAGTTTCTTAAACTTCTCAAAAGGCCCACCCACCTAATGCTGAGCATCAGGGCCAGGTCCAAGGTAAGCAGCTGGTTCTCCGGCTTCTTCTGTTAGTGGGTGTGTGCTTTGGTGAGCACCTTGGGTGCAGAGAAGAGATGTGAACAAAGCACTGTTTGCCAGCCATGTGGAGGAGGTGGAGGTGACACCTCCCTGGGCACCAGAGTACAATATGTGTGTAGACAGTCTTTCTGTTTCCAGCCCCAGTGTTACGCCGTTTAGTTCTTTTTGGAGATGGAGAAAGGCCTCTTTGCGTTCAGAGTCTGTATTGAAGATTTGGGACAGCCACAGGCCAGATCCCTAACCCTGGTCTGTGAGGTATCTTTCATCCCTCAACAGACATTTTCAGAATAAAGTACCAGACAGGGTACCAGGCCCTGGCCATGACCACTTCCAGAATAATCCCAGGAATGGAGCGGAGTGGCAAATGCAGGTGCAGGAGTCCGCATCCCACTTGCCTCTTGGCTCCACCTGCCTCAGACAGACCCAAGAAAGAAAACAGTGGCTATGATGTCTGAGGCTGCTGCGATGGGTGCTCTCATAGGTGAGTGGAAATCTTTTCTACTCTTAAGTCCAGCCCTGTTCCATGCTGTAGGAAAATTTTCTACTTCCACGTATGCCTTTTGTTCTTTCTTCTACCATTTGCTACAGCAGTGTTAGTGCCTGAACGATTACAGTCTCTCTCTCTCTATTTCTTTCTCTCTCTCTCTGTGTGTGTGTGTGTGTATGTGTGTGTGTCCTCTCCATATGTTCTGTGTTATCACACCCATTGTAAGATGGAAAGACAAAGGCCCTGAAAAATCATTGAGTAGAAAAGGACACTCCAAAAAATGTTTCTCTGTCTCCAGGAAGCCTGTGTCTAAGTCATGGACAATAGCTGGGTGTTTTCCAGCTTTTAAATCTCTTCAAGGAAATTGGAACATGACTGATCCCATCCTGGACCAAATTTCAAAAGACATTTTTGCAGACAAATTAGTTTCCTAGTTGTGTCACCTGAATTACTACTAAACCACACTGTCTCCTTCCATTGACCACATGGCCCCAAATAAGAGATTTTGCCCTCTCGTCATTACTGAAAAATTTTCAACTTTTCTTCCAATTCATTCCTCATATAGGACTTATTTATATTAGACATTTGACAATGCAATTTTAAAGGAGAAGTACAAATCACTATTAAAATGTATATGACATGTTTATTGATTTTTGTTCAATTGTTAAGAAGTTTGTAACTTTTTTTTCCTTTTTTCTTCTGTGAAGTGGCACTCTGAAAGCCAGCTGATAGGTTTCTGAGTCAGCGTTGCTGTTTCTAATTACTGAATATCTAGAAGCAGCTCCAGACAACTGCTCAGCATTACGTTCCCACCAGCCAAACCCGAGAGACAGAATTCTTGGTTACAAAATGCTGGAGTTAAGGGTTGAAAGACAACTTCCATTATAACCTCCTGTTTTCACTCACTTAAAATTGCCCAAAAATTGTCCTCTTGCTCCAAATCATTTCATGCTCTGTTTCCACCCCAAGGATGAAATTGATTGGAAAGTTTGAACAAAAGTGGTTTAGCCAGTTTGGATTCAGGCAATTTGGGGGAGAATATCCTTTTTCAACTGAAAAACAAATAATGTGTATCTCTGGCTATGGACAACCCCAAAGCAGCTGTCACCTTATAGCATCAGTTCTCTTGTGTGGGTGGTCAGCTTTAGCCAAGAAAGGAAGTGTCTGTGGATACAGTGGAAATCCAGAATCTCAAGGAAGAAATCAGAAGCAATGATGGTATGGATTTGTGCTTTCTGTTCTACAATTTGGTTGCCGATGGGGAAGGGGGCAGGAGGAGAAGGACTTATGTTATATTATCTGCAGAATAAAGACTGTCCTCTTTTCCTAGAATTAACTGTTTTGTTTGCAATAGAATACAGTGGCTAAAAGTATGGGATTTAAGTTAAGGCATTCATGGGTTCGAGTTTGGATTCTGCCCATGACTAGCTATGTGACACAATTAGTAATAAAACCTCCCTAAGCATTGATATCCTCTCCATTAAAATGGGGATCATGATAGTAGCCACTTCATAGAAGTGCACTGAGGATAAAATAAGGCAATGCCTATGAAATGCTTGGCCCAATGTCTGGAGTACCATGTGCAGGCAATGTAGGTTGCCTGGTAGTAGAGCAATGGTAGTAATAGAGAAATACACAGACATGGCTGCATGTTGAATCTGTCAGTTGGGTTGACATCTAGGTTTTTGCCTTTCTGGATCCATTCCCAATTCTGGTGAGCACACCTCAGTTTTCATTTTAGGAAACCACTCCTTCCCAGGTTCAGCCCATGTGGTTCAGATGTTGCTATCCCTCCCACCATTCTCACAGGTGTATCTGGGACCTAATTCCAACAAAGTAGAGCTTGTGAATATCTGCTCTGGGATTTCTGTTGGAACGTGGGCAAAGAGAAGATCTCTCCTCCTTTGGCTAGGGTCACTGGCCCACAAGAATGCCAACTTAGAGTTCCTGGAAGTCACTTTTTGTCAAGCTTACCAAGAATGACTCTAACAGAGAGAAATACAGACCCCAGAGATAGCAAGAGTCCTGAAGGTATCATCTGAGTGCCTGGGCCCTCTGTACCTGCAGCTGGTCCTGTCCTAAGACTTTCAGTTTTGTGAGACTTTTTTCTTAAACCGGATTGAATTGGACCTGTATTATTTCCATTAGTCCTCTTCAAAAAAGAAGCTCAAGGCTAAAAGCATCCAGCAGTGAGGCAGAACTCTTCATGATGTTTGGAAAACATGTATTTTTTCTGCTTCTACTTTGCTGGCAGCTTTGGACAAGTCCCTTTGCCCTCTGGGTCTCTAGGACCTCTACAGTTAGATCAGGCAGAAGTAAGAAGGGGCCGCTGAAGTTGCAACATCCTGAGCATCTATGATTTGGAGGAAATAGAGTATAGGGGAATCACAGTCTATACTTAGGTTTTTGGTGACAAAGGAGAAATTAAGAGTTTGTGGTTAAAAGTTAGAGTCTGTCTCACTTTAGAGATTAATTTTGACTTTCAGCTTTACTACTTGCTGTGGGACCATGGGCAAGTGACTCGGCCTCTCTGAGACTCCTCTTCAATTGTAATATAAAGATACTAAGATTAGCTAGAGAAAGGAACTTTCTACTCTTCCTAATCTCACATACTCATTTTAGCCCAAAGATGAAGGGCTCCTGCTTTTCTACTGGACATAAAAGTCCTTGATGAAATCCTTTGGCTTCCCTGTCTGCACTGTCACTTGCTCCTCTTCATAGGAGAGAGGTGACTAGTCAGATTGGTGAGATTAAGAAAAGCAGCCATTTGTTCAGCCATGTTTCTGCCTTGGGCAAGGTGGAGGGGTAAAATCTTGACCTGTTGCCTGGACCTGCATGTGTTGAAGTTCAGTGAGCCACATACTTCCAGGACCCATGGGATGAATCCCTGAACAGGGGCACTCTCACCACAGAAGCTCCCCATTCTTCAGCTTCTCCACCTGGGAAAGCATAGGTAAGTCAGGTCAGCCCTGTACTGTGGACTTGGACATCTGTAATTCAGGAAGGGAAGAGGGTAGAAAAGCCTGTCATGTTCTCCATTCCAGATCGGTCTCTTACAAAGCAAATACTTTGATCCCCACCTGGCTCCTTGAGTCTGTTGTTAGGTTAATGAGAAAATGATTCTGGGACCTTTGGACAAAGGAGATTCCTCCAACAAGACCCCAAAATTGCAAACCATAAAGTGAGAAACGGATGGATTTGACCACACCAAAATTAAAGATTCTGCTGGAGTGAACAGATGGTATTAGATTGGGAGAAACTACTTGTAACATTTCTGTTATAAAACAGCAGAAATTTCTCATAGTTCTGGAGACTGGGAAGTCCAAGATCAAAGGACTAGCAAGTCTGGTTTCTGATAAGGGCCCACTTCCTGGCTCATAGATGGCCAACTTCTGATTGTGTCCTCATGTGGTGGAAGGACCAAGGGATCTCTCTTGAGTCTCTTTTATAAGGGCACTAATCCCATTCTCTGCCCCCATGATCACCTATCAAAAGCCCCACCTCCCCCATTGCCTTAGGGGTTAAGATTTCAACATTTGAAATGGGGGGGAGGGACATAAACATTCAGTCCATTGCAATATATAGTAAGCACTTGCCCCTTCTAGGCCAGGCCTAAATTGTAATTCTTTTAAGATAAGCAATAGAACACACATAAGAAATCTGAATGGCTAATAAGGAAAGAGAAGATCCCAACCTTTCTAGTAATAAGAGAAAGACAAATCAGAGAAAGACTTTGTATGAAGCACACTGACAAAATTAGAAATTTGAACTATAACAAATGCTAAGAAGGATGTGTGGAAATGAGACCCTTATGCACTGGTGGGAGTATATACTATATATATATATAAGCGCAAATGTTTGGAAAACAGTAGGAAAGTACAGTGAAACTGGGTATGTGGATACTCTGCAATTAGGCAATTCCTACTCCTGGGTATACACCCCAGAGACACTCCCATACAGGTAAGCAAGGAGACGTATGCAAGAATGCCTGTCATGGTAAAGAGCTGTCAGCCATCTACGTGTTTACTGAAACACTGTGCAGCAATTAAAAGGAACTGGCCAGAGTTACACAGAGCATCGCTGATGGATGGCAAAGCACAGTGATGAGAGAAACAAAAAGAATGGATAAAATGAAACTGATACCAAAAAAGTCATTCATATACAGTTTTAAAACAACAAAATAATACCATATAATTTCCATGGATGTCATGTATAGAAATAAACCTTTGGAAGGTGGATTTTCAAGGACCCACTAGAAAAAAAATAGGAACTTGGAATCTTTGGGGAAGATTTGGATCTGAGATAGCAGATGACAGCAGAAGAATAAACAAAAGAGGTAAATTGGATGGTCTGTTTTGCCATCAACTGAGATAGATAAACTCAATTCTGCTCACCTGGGATTAGAAACCATCTTTATAAATCTATATATATATATATTTTTTGAAACAGGGTCTCACTCTGTCACCCAGAATGGAGTGCAATGGAGCAATCACGGCTCACTGCAGCCTTGACCTCCTGGGCTCAAGAGATCCTCTCACCTCAACTTCCCGAGTAGCTGAGAATACAGGTGTGCACCACCATACCTGGCTAATTTTGTTTTTTGTATTTTTTGTAGAGATGGGGTATTGCTATCTTGCCCAGGCTTATAAATCTATCCTTTAACAGCACACTAAACCCATAGCAGGTGTTCAACTCATAATTTAATAATTTTTTAATCTGTGTGTTTTATCCTTCAGATCCTGGGCTTTCTAAGGAATAGGATTTTTTCAGCGTTCTCTCTGAAACCAGTGCCCAGAGCTTAGGGTGAGCTCCTGCTTTCATGTAAGGTAATGAAGTAGAATGTCAATCTATCTCTAAAAGACATTATTGATTTGATGAGGTAGAAGGAACTTTAGAGATTATCTGGTTAGAATCTTTGATTTTACGGAAGAGAAAGCTGAAGGCCTGAGAGGTTTAGAGACATGCCTAGGTCAGACAACTCACCTGCCCTCTAACTCCCTGTCCCCTGCTACTTCCACTGAGCCACCTGCCATCAGCATTGCTCCTCCTAAGGGCACTGCAACTTCAGCTTGCTGTGAACACCCACATCTGGCTCTGCAAATTTGGGAAGGGCTGATCTGGCACTTTTGTACTCTGCATGACAACCAGGAAAAGAACAACAGAAAATTTCCCTAAAACATCTCCCCATTAAAAGCTCGCATTTAGCCATTCTCAAATATCTCAAATTCTACCTGTGGGAAAGAGGTCTGACTGTCATGTTGCTGTGGGAACAATATTGTTGTACAGAGTGGTCACCCGCTTTGAAGAACCAGTCCTGATGTGGCATTAGCCTTCGGCTTTGTATGTGATGCCGGTGAATTGGCAGTTACATACCTGTGTCCCCTTTAGCTAGTGGGGTGGCTGACAGGTGAGGAGGAGGTTGTTGTTTCCCAGCCTGAACCCAACTCCTTTTCATGCACTCTCTATGGGATGCTCCAACCATTCCCCCTTGAGATCCCTCTTCTAAGCCCATTTCCCGAGTCTGAAGTAAACACTCCATTGAGTGAGTATCTGGCTAAGGGTACCCTTTCCTCTGAGTCTATTTGAGGTTCATTTCTCAAACTACTCTTTTTGTTTTCAATTTTTAAAATCCCTTCCCTCTCAGTCCCCCTGGAAGCGGCTTTCTCGGGGATGTGATGCCCCTGAGCGGACAGCAGAGGGCGCCCATGCCTAACAATCTTCCCGCACAAAGTGTGCAGCCGGGAGGGGCAGGTTGCAAGCGTCCCTCGCAGCTGCACAACCCAAGATGCCTCCCCTGGGGAGGCTGGGCGGGGCCAGTTCCTCTGTGGTCTGTGGTCTGTGGTCAGAGATGGTTGTGTGCGCCAGCACTGTCACGGGAGACATTTCCATGGAGTTTTCTGTAGAGGAGGGTGAAAGCTGCTCTTCCTGGCTGGGAAAGAGTTTGGGTCTCCAGTTCTCTTCATAAACTAACAAACCTCTTATTCAAATCTGTCTGCCTTCGGAGAAAAGGGGTTTGTGCCTTCCATTCCACTCCTCACTTAGCCCCTCCCAGTAACGCCTTAATTAATCGTGTAGCTGCCGCCCCAAGCTTTTTCCTAGTGGAAAGGCATTGTTGATTTATTGCCTGAAGCCTTGAGATCGTTTGGCTCCAAGACCCAGTTCTTCCAGAGCCTGAGTCAGTTTTTTTGAATTACAGAAGTGGTGGCAAATTTTCATTCATAGAGGGTAGATTTGGTTTTTAAAAATAATCAAATGCCATTCAGCTCCAAATCTCTTGAGCAATGTAGGAAATAAAGCTGAGAATATGAATGTGCCAGCCTGGGCCCTGGTGTATGCTGGGTTCCGGATTGATGGGCATGTTACATGAACCTGGACCAGGAGATATGTTATAGTTGTTGTTATTTAATAAGTCTTTACTATAGAATCATGAGATCATGTATCTTAGGTGGCCTTAAACCAGCTCTGAAGACAAATGTAAAAGGGAACTATCCAAGGAAAATATCACTGTAGTAAAACTCCTGAAGGAGATGTTAGCTAAATGTTGGTTTGTTTATCCAAGTTCCACATTTATTAAAAAACACCATCCCTTATTATTTTATGTTTGTTCTTCATATATACCAATCCCTCAACCTACAAATATTTCATGGGCACAGAATATAAAAAGTTCACTGAGGGCCGGGCGTGGTGGCACACACCTGTAATCCCAGCTACTCGGGAGGCTGAGGCAGGAGAATTGCTTGAACCCAGGAGACGGAGGTAGCAGTGAGCCGAGATTGCACCATTGCACTCCAACCTGGGCTGAGACTCCATCTCAAAAAAAAAAAAAAAAAGTTCACAAGGATATAGGCCCAAAGGTCTTGAAGTTGAGTGGCACTGGCTCTGCATCTTCCGTGAGAGTAGCTGAGTTCCTCAGGCTACCACCGTGTGTGTCCCAAGACAAGCCATTGAATCTCTAGAGTCTCAGTTTCTCATCTTTAACATGGAGACCTCAACAGCTCCCCTGCCCAGTGAAACCCCGTCTTTACTGAAAATACAAAAATTAGCTGGGCATGGTGGCACACACCTGTAATCCCAGCTACTTAGGAGACTGAGGCAGGAAAATTGCTTGAACCCAGGAGGTGGAGGTAGCAGTGAGCTGAGATCGTGCCACTGCACTCCAGCCTGGGCTACACAGTAAGACTCCATCTCAAAAAAAAAAAAAAAAAAAAAAATCACTGAGGATACAGGCCCAGAGGTCTTGGAGTTGAGTGGCACTGGCTCTGCATCTGCCGTGAGAGTAGTTGAGTTCCTCATGCTACCACCACGTGTGTCCCAAGACAAGTCATTGAATCTCTAGAGTCTCAGTTTCTCATCTTTAACATGGAGACCTCAACAGCTCCCCTGCCTTCTTCTCCAAGGCCAGATTACCACCACAGATCTTCGTGTGTGCTTTGTGAACTTCAAAGTGCTGTAGGTGTATTGTTGCTTAGGATACCTTGGTCCTTGTGCTTTCTGCTTTTTTCCATTGTAAGTTCCCTGAACGCAAAGAACATGCCTCAAGTTCTTGGGCCATTGCCCACTGTGCCCATGAAGGGTAACTTGGCAGTCAATGGAGACCTCATACCTTATCTTAACATCCTACCCAGGACAGGTTTTCTGGCTCAGGGCTCCAGTGGGGAGGCTCCTGGGCTTGCTATGGGAACACACCACTTTCAGTGGGCTGCCGTGTACTGGGAATGAAACCAGAGGTGCCAATTGCACTAACATGTGTTGAATGCCAACTTTGGGCTGGGCACTCCATTCAAAGGTGTTGTGGATATGCAGTTGAATCAGACATGATCTCCTGCTCTCAAGGAGTTTACAAGTAAAGTTGATAGCATATACAACGAGTCAATAATGCAACGTGCAGTGCTGAATGGGTTCCCAGTGGAGACACAGAATAATGATAATGTTACAAAGATGGAGAGATCAGGAGGAGCTTCACAGAGATGTGGCCTTTGAACTGGTCTTAAAGGATGAGTAGGACTCGGGTAGCTACAGCTGGTGAATGAGTCATGCCAGGCAGAGAGGAATGTCTGAGCAAAGACGTAGACAGCAGGTCATTTGAGAAATAGCTAAATCAGCTGGAGGTGTGTGTGATGTACAGAAGGAGAGAGCTGGGAACTTTTTCTTTGGGCCTAGCCATGGACAGCCTTGATTGCCCTGATAAAAAGCTGGGGCTTATCTCAGAGGCAGAACTAAATCATAACAGCTGATGCTTTGGGCAGATGGGCTCAGACAAGCCATGTAGGCTATTCCAGAGGCAGAAGTGAAAATGATGTTTCTAAGTCTGAGAGACTGGTAACCAAAGAAGGCAAAGTCAAGCTGGTGCATGCCTGGGGCCTGGGTTTTTACTAGTGCAGCTGGTATTGCAAAGCCTCTACAGTCAATGAAATGCAAACAGAAAAGCTTTATGCTTTTCCAGCCAGTCTTCAAACCAACTCTCTGCCGTTCCCACTCCTTGCCTATTAACAGTACTTCAGGCAAAGCCCAGAATATCTCACTTCAGTAGTTATAAAGTCTGGTCTTAACCAAACTTAGTGGTCAATTCTTTCTCTCTGCCTCTACCTTCTTCCCCCTCCTTCATTTTTTGGGTCTTCCTTCTCTCTCTCTCTACCGGGGAATTGGGCCCTGGAGAAAGGATGAGAAGAGAGAGAAGTGCTCTTAAGCATGTGGTGCTGTTGATGCCTTCCATGTGGCAAGTACCAACAGGTGTCTCTTCTTAGTGCACATGGTGAGCTTTCAGGAGGCCCCATGGGGAACTCTGCTGCGAGCTAATAGGTATGGGCAGCGAATGCTCTGCTTGACCCCTTAGTTCCTGCCCACAGCAGTTCAACCCACAGCCTCCTACTGCGGGAGTCCCCTTGCCTTGAGAGGCCACTCTGTTGGTTTGGTACCTTCGGGATATTCTAAACACAACTTTTTTCCAGGGAATTCACTTGGCCCACAGAAAATGCCACATCCTGGACAAAGGAAGTACAGGGAGGGGAGCGGTGGGATACAGTGCTCTCCCTTTCCTTCCCCACTTACACCCTCACAATGGGCCCCTGTCCTCAGAGGTCTCTATCAAGAAGAGACATCCATCTCGATGCTCACGGTAGCTCAGGCCCCTCCCAGCTCTCCCTCCCCACCCTCTGTGGCAAGGTGGGGCAGTGGGTTTCTGCTGCTAGGCAAGCATCAGCCAGGATGCCAGGTGCCAGCCTCCCCATTGTGTAGGTACCCACGCCCACTCAATAAGTGGCTCTTTTCTGCCCCCTTCATTTGCCACGGGAATGGGGATCCCTCCCTCTTGCTGTATACCCTGAAGGGGTAGGGTAAAGCCATGACTCTACTCCCCAAATACTCCTTATTCTACGGACTTCTCTCCTTAAATTCCAATCTTCTATGAACATTGGCTCAAGAAGAGGAATAAGTCACAGAACCAGCTCATCTACCTTCATAAGTCCTTAGAACATGAGGGGACCCCATGGCCTCACCTTGGGGCTTTAGCAAAAATTCCAAAACAACAGGAAAATACTATTTGGTATTTTATTCCATTAGTGACACTTTGTAACAGAGTTTCACAATCTCAGTACTTGTGACATTTTGGGCCAGATAATTCTTTGCTGTGGGGCCATCCTGTGCCTTATAGATGTTTAGCCGCATCCCCAGCCTCCATCTAGCAGAACTCCCCTTGTCATGACCATCAAAATTGTCTTCAGATATTGCCAAATGTCCCTGGGGGTGGGGAGGGACACGCTTGTTCCCTGGTGAGACTGTTTTTTTTTTTTTTTTTTTTTAGACCAAGTTTTACTCTTGTCACCCAGGCTGTAGTGCAATGGCGTGATCTCAGCTAACTGCAACCTCTGCCTCAAGTGATTCTCCTGCCTCAGCCTCCCAAATAGCTGGGATTACAGGTGCCTGCCACCACGCCCAGCTAATTTTTGTATTTTTAGAAGAGACGGGGTTTCACCATGTTGGCCAGGTTGGTCTTGAACTCCTGACCTCAGGTGGTCCGCCCGCCTCTGCCTCCCAAAGTGCCGGGATTACAGGCATGAGCCATCATGCCTGGCCTGAGACTGCTTAATAGACTAAAGGAAGTCATTGAAAGTTTTTGAACAAGAAAGCAGTATAAAATTATAAACAAATATTTGGTTGATTTCACTAAAGGATATGAAAAAAATGGCCAAGGCCAAGAAATACTTACTGTGCAAATGACATCTTTTTCACAGTCTTTAATAGTGTACAAAGTACTGTCATTAAATTATCTCCCCTAACTTTCACACCAACCATGTGAGGAAGGGCGGGCCCACACTGCACAGGTGAGTTGTCAGCGTGGAGGATGGGGGCTAAGGTGCGGAGAGCTCTCAGGTTAGGTAGGGTGTGGAGAAGGAGTTAGGTGTAGGGCGGGGCTTTTCCATGGAGTCTGGACTTTCTTTCCAGAGCAGGAATCCTGTAGAAGATATTTGGATGAATAATAATAATAATAATAATGGTGTACTAAAATTAATTGAGAGCTCACTACGTGCTGGACATAGCCCTGTGTATGGTTCATAGATCATCTCATCTGCTTCTCTCAACAGGCCCCTGTGGATAGGTACTATTATTTTTCACAGTTTACAAGGTAGAGAACTAAGGTCTAAAACGTTAAATCACTTTCCCAGGGTTATTCAGTGATCAGATGGGATTTTAATTGAGGCCGGCTGGGCTGACTCCGAGCCTGTGTTTGTAACCATGGCCCCTTCCTGCTTGCATTTCCTCCAATCTGACTCATAGGCAGGCTCCACAGTCACCAGAGCCCTGCACTCGCTTGGTCCCTGCAGCTCACCCAGGCTTTCCTGTTATCAGCACTGTTTGTTAGCAAAATGGGTTGGTTCATTGCCATTTGCCTGCTGAAAAGTGTTAAACCAAAACTAGAAACTAGAAATTGTTTGTCCCTTTTACAGTATGTTGGATGATCCAAGGCAAGCTGTGGAATAGAATGTTCTGGCAATCTCCTCGAAACTCCAAGATTATGTTTTAATTGCAATCTCAATCTTCAGCAGAAAATAAATTAATATTTTTGCCCATCTTCCGTGCCAGTCACAGCACTAAGAGCATTAGCTTATGTAATCCTCACAAGAATCCCATTTTACAGATTCGGTGATTGAGGCTCAGTGAGGTTTAAGTCCATCATGAATGACAAAGTCAGGACTCAGAACCCAAGTATGTCTTATGTACATTCTCTTACACTAGGCTTTATGCATCTTTCATCTTATTATCCTTATAAGATGTGTATTATTATCTGACCTTTACAAATAAGAGAAGGAAATAAAAGGCAGAGAGGGTGAGTAACTTTCCCTAAATCCAAGACTACTGCTGGCAGAGCCAGGAGCCAGGCTCTGGCTGCCTAAGTCCAGAGTGACAAGCTTTTCACCCCAGAGCCATGAGCTCAGGCTCTACGAGAATTTGTGGAAAATAAGGCTTCATCCCTCTGTTTTAAGTCAGCTACGTAGTACAGGGTGTGGGACTCCAAAAACATTCGTCAGCCTTGACTGCGCTGTCCCCTCACGCAGCTGATTCCGCTTGTAGGTGAGGCATGTGGAATGAGGAAAGCTTTTGCTCTTCAGCGATGTGGGGCCCTAGAAGCTTGTCATGGCTTCTGTGGAGCCGGGCCTTCAGGAAGGTGAACCTCAATCCAGGTGGGGCTGAACATCCACTCAGTTGCTCTTCCTAGGGTATAAGGAGGACCAGCTCAGGAAGGAGGTGGCCTTTGAGGCTCTGAATCTCATGGGACCAGTCCATGCAATGAAGACAGCCCAGCTCCTGCCAAGCTTCTGTTCAGGCTTAGTGAGGCTCCCTAGCAGCAGTTCGGGAGACATCGCACCTGATGGATGTGCAGCACCCTGCTGGGCCCTGACCACTCTGTGTTTTGCTGCAGGCAAGAGCTAGGGTTGGCTGGAAAAGGGATCAAAGATTGGGATGGGGCTGGGTGCAGTGGCTTATGCCTGTAATCTCAGCACTTAGGGAGGCCAAGGCGGGCAGAGGACTTGAGGTCAGGAGTTTGAGACCAGCCTGGCCAACATGGCGAAACCCCGTCTCTACTAAAAACAAAACAATTAGCTGGGCATGGTGGCACACACCTGTAGTCCCAGCTACTTGGGAGGCTGTGGCAGGAGAATGGCTCAGACCCAAGAGGTGGAGGTTCCAGTGAGCCAGGATTGCACCCCTGCACTCCAGCTTGGGCGACAGTGAGAGGCCATCTTAAAAAAAAAAAAAAAAAAAGGAATGGGACACGAGCGGTGGCGGGGAAGTGAATTTTCCTGGAAGGCCCTTGTTACCTGTAAGGCAGTTGAATGTGTCCAGTGAATTATGCTGGCAGAGGAAAGAGATCAAGGAGGCCACAATTAAATTTTAACACCCACCTCCAACCATTTTCATCATAGTTCACAGTAAATGCAGATACACAAGTTAAGGGAAAGAACAGCAGAATTAAGATTTTCATTCCATTGCTTAATGTCCAAGGCTAAGAGATCCCTAGATTTTTCTTAGTAATAAAGCGATGTTAGTTTTTCTACCATTGTATGATCACTGAGGGATGTATTTGGACTGGAGAGTTAATCATGGGGGTTTTGAGGGGACAAGTTATTGACAGGGAATGAGACAAATGTCATCCACATTGTCCTTTAGGGGATTTTTTCTAGTTGTGTGGAACCTAGTTCAACAACACAGATTACTGTGTGCTTTGTCCACCAGGCCCTGGGTCAGGTTCTGGTGGTATGGAAAAGGTAAAGCAGGACTGCCGTGTACAGTTGTTCAGGCTGCACATTTACATTTACAACCCTAGGGGGTACCATGTAATTCACAGCATACATCGATTTGTGTATCTGTTAAGCCCTATTCCTGCAGATGGCAGGAACGTGAGTTGAAGACAGTGAGCTATATGGGCTGTCTGTGGTGTCAGACACAGTCTATACCTTCAAGGAGCTCATTGTCCAGCCAATGGTTGGGATCCAAAAACTAGGTGACTCTGGACATCCTAGACTAGAAGGTGGGAGAGGTTTCCTCTCTTTCCCTTTTAAGAACAGGCTGCACAGGGTTAGATAAGATTAGAAAATAACTTTGGTGTACTCTAGTCTTTTGACTATCATTGCTAGCTCATGATATAACAGAAAAATCTATTCCTTTGTTACCGCCTCCCACCAACTCCCAGAACCTGAGATCTTCCACCAACTCCCAGGACAGAGAACGTCTCTCCTGTGGCCTTATACTCAATTGCCTCCAATTAGAATAAGTCTTTTTCTGCTCATTATTCTTAGTAGAAAAACAAAAACAAAAAACCAAGTTAATTTTGAAAGACAGCATCTCTTCCCAGTCTCCCCAGAATGTGCCCTGGGGCAAAGCTGGCTGTGCAGCAAAGCCCAGCTTAGATTCAGGCATTGTGTTCTGGGATTTATGGTCTCAGGACCCCAGCCCCAGCCTCGACCCCAGCCTCTGATATCCCTTCTCTATGTCTGAGACGACTTCCCTGCAGCACAATAACACACCCCATGCTCCAGCAGTGCCAATTTCACATATATTATTTTATTACTCATTTGTTTGCTTTCCAGGGCAAGTGAAAAAATAATTTAAACCAATTGTATGTACAGAGGCTTCATTAGTTTTCCCAAGAACTTCCAGAAAGTCTCCCAGCCCTGTAGACAGCAAAGCGTATTACCTTTAACATCTATACAAAAGTCCACCTATAAAAGTCTCATGTGTAGAAAGGTTTTCTTTATTATAAGCATCACATTTTGGGGACAGGAAGGGGGTCAGGGTGGGAGGTGGAGGAAAGTGCAGGGTGGGGTTCCACACACACCTGCCCAGGGGTCATCCTGGGTGGGGAGGCTGTGGCTGGTGGGGCTCAGGTGATCTGCAGCGGGGTCTCCAACATCTCCATGAGGAAGGTGTCAATGGGGGTGTCCCCGATGAGCTTGAAGAAGAAGAGGTGCTCCAGGCATTTCAAGCCAATGGAACGCAGAGCTGGGAGGCGGAGCAGCAGCTTGGCAAACCTGCAGGGAAGCCAAGAGGCATCAGGGACAGGGACGGGCAGGCACTGCACACCTGCACCTGCTGGCGGGAGGCCGTCCAATTGGCCTTCTCGACCCATCTGTGATAAAAGAGCTGGAAGAGGAGACAAGGGGGTCACAGAATCTCTAAGCCTAAAGAGCTTCAGAAACAGGCTGGAGGGCTTGTCAGCCTTAACAGAAGCTGGAGCGCATGACCCTTCAAGAATCTTGAATTCTGTAGCCATGTCCCAGGACTGCCCTCAGCTCCCCTCATTCACAGTGGAGAAGAGGAAGAACTAGATGACTGTGTCCACTCACTTTGCCAGCCATACTGGCTCCTCACATTCTCTGTGTCCCTCGGGTACCCGTACAGATCTGCTGAGGCACTTAGAGCCAAGCGTGAGACACTGAATGTGCTCAACCCATGGTAGCTGTCACCATTAGATGACACGTTTGAGAACCTTACTCTAGCCATCATGCCATCAATTTGCTTTAATTTCCAGCCCCCACAAAAAATCTTTTTAAGAATGGGTTCTCACCATGTTACTCAGGCTGGACCTGAGTACCTAGGCTCAAGCAATCCTCTCACCTCAGCCTCCCAAGTAGGCGGGACTACAGGCACATGCCTTGGGGTCCACAGTCACCAAATTTTTGTTGCCAATTTGTAACCAATTGTTACCAATTTTTTTTTTTTGAGACCGAGTTTCGCTCTTGTTGCCCAGGTTGGAGTGCAATGGCCCAGTCTCAGCTCACTGCAACCTCTGCCTTCCGGGTTCAAGCAATTCTCCTGCCTCAGCCTCCCAAGTAGCTGCGAATACAGGCTCCCACCACAATGCCTGGCTAAATTTTTGTAGTTTTAGTAGAGACAGGTTTTTGCCATGTTGGCCAGGCTGGTCTTGAATTCCTGACCTCAGGTGATCCACCCACCTCAGCCTCCCAAAGTGCTGGGATTACAGGCGTGAGCCACTGCACCTGGCCAATTGTTACCAATTTTTATGATCAACTTATTAGTCTATGCTTACCCTTAAATTAGAAAAAGAGTTAGAAAATCATAGTCTCTGCCCTTGAGGAGTCTATGGTCTGTTTGGGGAGAGGATACATGGCACACATGCATACACACTGACCCACACATTATCCTACACACTCACACATGCTTCACACCCATGTGCCCGCACACACATCCTCACCACTCACACACGCACACTCACACTCTTTTACACTGTCACATTCCCTTGCATACATGCACTTACACACACACCCTCACACATACACACATGCCCACTCATGCACACTTTCACATGAACTCACATGTGCCTGCACACACACCTTCACACACACTCATGCACACACACCTTCACACACTCTCATGCATACACACCTTCACACATACTTCACATGTTTGCACACGCATCCACACACTCATGCTCTCACACTATATTCATGCACATTATACACAATACACATACTCACACATGTGCACACACTCATTCTCACATATCTCATGCCTGTGGTCTCACATACATACACATGCACACTCTTACACACACATGCATGCATGCACTCACACATACACACATGCAGACACACTCCACACTCACACTCTAACGTTCTTACAACATGCACACACACATACCCTCACACACTCACTCATACACACCCTCACACACATTTTTCTATAACTGAGGACATTTGTTGTGAGATTCACAAAAGGGAGAAAGACCAGCATGTGAAGGAATTCATCTCCCATCTGCATGTCTTTTCGGGTACCTCTCTCTGTGACATTTTTCACTCTGTCTGTGTGACCCTCTGTGCATAGTGCAATGCCAGCTCATTTTTAACGTTATTAATGCTACTAGACATAAAGTCACTCTACTCACAACTTCCAAAAAAAGCTCAAGGACCAAAATCACTGTAGTCACTGTGGCCCTAAGTCAGAGATTTCTGGTTCCAGATGAATCTTTACTGAGTGTCACAACACTGTTTCATGAAAAAGTTACAAATTAGAATTTCAATGTTCCTTGAAAATGTGTATATTTCTATACTTATGCCATATGACATTTTAAAGAAATGTAG
This sequence comes from Pan paniscus, assembly GCF_029289425.2. Lineage (NCBI taxonomy): Eukaryota > Metazoa > Chordata > Mammalia > Primates > Hominidae > Pan > Pan paniscus. Next base: position 84,362,524 of record NC_073249.2, on the reverse strand, counting down.
CAATACAAGGAAAACAAAGTGGCACCATCTAAAAAAGTAGAAATTGCTTCCCTATATGGAAAAATTAAAGGTCTATGCCAATGCCACACATTACTTCAAAAGCCTCCAGTGGTAAAGCCCCTGAAAGCATTTGAGTGGCATCACTATTCAGGAAAGAGGTAGTTAGAGAATAAGGAGGCTGAACTCCCGGCCGTGCCTCTGCCGTTAAGCTTTATGGAAGTAGGCAAAGGAAACGGCTTCTCTGTAAGTGCAAAGTTAGACTGGGATTAACTTTAAAAAATTTTTTTAACTCTAAAAAGGCAGGATTTTACAATATCTAAAATTCGAAGTATGCCATCATACTACCCTCTTTGTTGTGTGACCTGGATTTAGGAACTGAGATCAAGGCTAATAGAAATAAACACACCCATGAATGTCACAGCATTCCTCGCCCACAGGTTAGCAGCAAGGGGCATTTATGCCTTTGAAGGTGCCTGCTGTGTGTGCAAGAGAGTGTGTGTGTGAGTTCTGTGACCTGACTTTTGATCTCTGCTTTCTGATCAGAGTGAAAGCAGAATGTGGCCCCTGTGACATGTACTTCTGAAACGTTTCCACAGAGTGGCAGCACTCTCCCACTGAGAAATCTGCCTCCACCTGGCTGTGCCAGGATCCCCTTCAACCAGGTTCTGCGGACCAGAGGTGACCAGCCCTCAGCACACCCACATGCCTGGCCAGTGACACCCCTGATATACCTACTGAGCCAACTATGAACACTTGATCAGGGCAGTCAGCCTCAGTCCAAGCTGTGATGGACAAACCCAGGAGACTATGCAGGGGACTCTGCCACCTCCTTGCAGTTCTAAGTTCTGCCCTAGTCCTGGCAACAAGTGTTGGCCTCTCTCCCCAGTGTGTGGAGGCAGCCCAGCCCCCTGCCAGCCATATTCTGGCAGAAGAGTCAAGTTCCAAAGTTTTCAAAGTGATATGAATTAGAAACAACCCAAATGTCAATCACAGGGCGATGACTAAATACATTAGGATATGTTCACACTGCAAAATATTACAAAACCATTGAAAATGATAATTTGTAGTTGTCAATAATTGAATAAAATTTCTAGAATGGCTAAGGGAAGAAAATAATACACCAAACTGTATAATTTCATATCTAGAAATGCATACATGACATGCGTAATACATAATAGTTACACGAGGATACACACGAGACATAATAGATACACGACAACACTGGAAAGAAATATACCAAAATATTTACAATAAGTTCTTATTACCTGTTTTTTGTTTTTCTTTTTGTTTTTGTTTTTGATGGAGTTTCGCTCTTGTCATCCAGGCTGGAGTGCAATGGCATGATCTCAGCTCACCACAACCTCCACCTCCCCGGTTCAAGCGATTCTCCTACCTCAGCCTCCTGAGTAGCTGGGATTATAAGCTCATGCCACCACACCTGGCTAATTTTTGTATTATTAGTAGAGACAGGATTTCTACATGTTAGTCAGGCCGGTCTTGAACAACCGACCTCAGGTGATCTGCCAGCCTCAGCCTCCCAAAGTGCTGGGATTACAGGCGTGAGCCACTGCACATTTTTAAAAAATATTTTTATAATTGTTTTAACCAAAGCATGCATTGCTTTTATAGATAGGAAAAAAGTGAGTTGGAGTTTTTTGTTGGTTTTTTAAGATAAACAGCAAGACAGAGACAATTTCAGGAAAATGATATGTACGACACTCATTATTTGTAATGTCCTGCACATAATATGTGCTCAAAAAATGGAAGATTTGATAGAAAGCATCCAACTCAGGGCTTCAATAAGATGACTTGCCCAAGGCTCACACCTGACAGAGGCCAAGCTATTGCTGGCAGCCAGGTCCTGACCCCTTGGCCAGGGCTCTCTCAATCTCATCTATAGTGAACTACCAGGTTCACCAAAATCCAATATTTTCTTCTGTTCTTTGGCATACAACAGGATACATTCTCCAGCCTCCTTTGTGTCCAGCTGGGCCACGTGACTTGGCATCAGCTAATGAAAGTGAATGAAAAGGTGAGGGCCCTCTAAGACCCAGGTCTGGCCCATATGGCCTAGCCTCTCTGCCCCTCCACCTCTTCCCCCTTCCATCATCTGGATGCAAAACACAGTATGGCTCTGGGTCATGGTGGAGACACAAGAAAAAAGGAGTCTTGGTCCCTGAGTGATGTCATGCAAGGCAACCACCTCTCTGAACTGACTGCCCACCCAGATTTGTGAGCAAGGAATAGATGTTTGTGTTAAACTGGTGGCATCTGGTGGGTCTATTACAGCTTAATCTCACTAATATACTAGGCCCTGCCTATTCATTGCACCAAAGGGCCAAAACCCACCTACTCGAATTCATCCACAGCCTCCAACAAAAAACACAGCTCAGTCTCTTCTGGACAATTGCTAGAGGTTGGCTTATGATTCAGGATAAACAGCTAAGTAGATATTAGACTTCACAGAGGAATGGAAACCATTAGTGAGCATTGGGAGCATGTAAAATTAATCCCCCAAACAAAATTAATGTCTTCAAGACAGGCTTTTCCGTTTCATTTCCAATTTTCTATGAGATTTGAGGATCATACTTTCTCATTTTAACTGGCATTAGCAGAGAGGGAAAACTCTTTGGCTTAGCTGTACTTTGGAAGAAAGTTTTGAGAATATCTTTTAATAACTCAGAAATACCTATACTGCTAGATGGCCTCAGAGATCTGCTAGATGGCCTCAGAGATCTGCTAGACCAACATCCACCTTTCCAAATGAGGAGCCCAGACTCAGACCCAGCACCTTCCCAGATGCCACACAAGTGGCACCCTGGGGACCAGCATCCATATCTTCTGGCTACCAAAGCCTGTACTTCCTACTGCATGGGGGTTTCTATGGGGGCAGACCAGAAAGCAATGCAGTCACTCCTCAAACACAGGCTCTGTGAAATCACACGAACAGGGTTCACATCTCACCTCCATCGCGTGCTAGCATTATGGTCTTCAGCAAGTTACTTACATTTCTGAGGTTCTGCTTCTTGATAGAAATTGGAGATAATAATTCCCACATTTATTCATTTGTTTGCTATTCATCCTCCATTTAAAGATGTGTATACTATGTGTCGGGCACTGTTTTACATGTTGAGGCTAGAGGAGTGAATGGTGAGCAAGACAGATAAGGCCGCTAGCCCCATGGAATTAACATTTTTGTGGCTTTCAGCTTGTTATGAAGATTAAATAACATTTTAAAACACCTAAACAGTGCCTGCTGCACTTTAGGGGCTCAGTAGATGAAGAGCGGGAGTAGTTGCTGCTGCTACTACCATTCTGCCAGCACTGTCTCACCTGCCTGGCTGTTCCGGATACTTCTGCTTGGTGTAGGCCTCAAGGGTGGCATAAACCTTCTCTCGCAGAGTCTCCACCTCAGAGGGGTTGGACAGGCCCTTGGCATCTAAAAGACATGACTGAGTTAGCCTTTGATTACACACCCTCCAGCAGAGGCTGTCCCCATTCTCTCTGGCCACCATCTCTAGAGTTACTAGAGACACCCTGGATGGGGACAAGGGTGAAATAAACAAAGCTGGTCATTCATGCCCCCTTGCTCTTCTTTCTGTGCCCAATTTACCCAACAAACTCTTGGGGCAAAGATTTTAAACTCCATGAATAGGCAAATGTACCCACCACTGACTCTAAGGAGGAGAGCTTAATTTTATCCGGACCGTTCTCGAAATATTACCTGCACACATTTACCGAGTGCCTATTCTGTGCTGAGCATGGACTGAGTCATAAGATGGGGCATGAAAGCTGAATTGGCGCATGTCCTGCATTGATGAACTAACTGCCTAATTCCGGAGATAAAGCCTCTGCATGAATGACTACATAATTCTGAAGGTTCATCTTTCTTGACCACAGCAGGGTTTGCTGGAGTTGATCGCCTCCTTCTTGAAAGACTATTTTCCCTCGAGCTTCCAGGACACCACCCTTCTGATTCTGTCCCTATCTCACTGCCTGCCCCTTCTCAGGTTCCTCTGCTGGCTCTCCCTTTTTTCCCTGACCTCTAAATGTTGGCATGCCCCAGGGCTCAGTCCCCAGCCATCTTCTCTGCTCTATCTCCCCAGATGATCTCACCCCAATGTCACAGCCATACACAGGCAGAGGCTGACAGCTCTCAGATGCACATGGCTTCTCCCATGAAGTCCAGACTCATGAGAAGTTGCTTCCTGGGCAGCCACTCTTGGATATCTACTACCCATTTCCTATTTTAATGTCCAAAGACAAGATCCCGATTCCTACCCACCCACTGTCAGAACTTGCTCCTCATGGAGTTTTCCCCATCTCAGTGAATAAGAACTTCATTTTTCCCATTGTTCAGGAAAACAAAACTTAAAAAAAAAACCCAGAGAGTCATATATAACTCCTTTCTTTCTTTCTCATTCTATATTCAATCCATCAGCAAATCACAGTGGCTTTACCTAGAAATATACCCAGAATGTGATCACTTTTTACCACCCCCTTCACTGCCACCCTGGGCCACTGTCATCTTTCATCTTCCCCACTTGCCCCAGACATGCGCCTGCCACACTCATTCAAAACATTTTCCAAAATGGCTCTAGCTGACACTGTGAGCTCTCCTGGATTCCTGGCTCTGCCATCTGTGTCTCAGCTGAGATGGAGGACAACAACATGGGAGCACTGGAGGTTGACCGTGGAAGAGGGCTGAACACACACATCCCCTGGGGTTGAAGGGTGGTCACCTGGGTTAAAGAGCACAATGGCTCGCAGGCATCCCAGCTCTGACTTGTCCATCTGCATGTCTTTCATTTTGGAAACCAGCTCAGTTAGAACTCTGTTAACAGGAAACAAGCAGGTAATGAGAAAACCATAAGTAACAGGCCAAGAGCCAATAAAATGAATTCAACCAAAATTTTTATATGCCCACTCTGTTTCCAGATGATGTACCAGTTACTAGGGGTACAGAAATGAAAAAGATGCAACCCCTCATTGCAAGGAGATTACAGTTTAACTAAAGAAACAGACATAAAAACTAGCAGCAGCATGATGCCCAGGAATATAACTGCCATGAGCAAAGTCCAAGTGGGTTCCAAAGAGGAAGCAATGAACTCCAAGCAGGGAAACGGAAAGGCATCATGGAAGTCTTGGAAATTAGAAACGCAACAGGCACAGCAAGGTAAGGGGATTGCATGTCTAGAAAAACACAGCAGAGGGCAGCATTCAATGAACTGGTAGAAAGGTCCAGTTACCATGAAGGGGGATGAGTCATTCCAAACACCATGTTGGGCTCTACATGGAACATGTGGGAAAGGGCAGGGAAGTAGTAGATACAGCTCAGTGGATGTGCACATGACCAAAGAAGACCATTTACGATGGAGGTAGAAAGGGACCACGGGGCCCTGGCATTGGACAGAGAGATTAATTTCAACTTAATTCTCCTCTTTACTAGTTCTCCATCCTCTCACTCTCAAGTCATTAACTACTCATTTTATTCAACTCCTTATCAGATGGCTTAATTTTCCTTTAGTATCATTTAAGGCACAGAATTTCTGTCAGGGTATCCCTGCCTGACAAAGATGGGTTTGCTCCTGCTGCAGGCCTCCTTCTGAGATCATCCAGAGCCCAGCATAAACAGTCCATCTTGCCTGGCCTCTTGAGGACAGATCCTGATCCCTTTCCCATCCTTGGCCCCCAGGATTAACAGTTCACCCTCTCCACCCACAACTTACTAGCTGATGTCAAGATCTAATCTCTCCTTAGGAAATCCATTGGGAGAATAGGTTCTCCCAACTGCCTGGCAACTGTGCTGGCCTCTGAGTGGCTCCATCTTATTGTGATCTCAATATTTCTTATAATCTCTCCCTCATTCCCCAGGTTTATAGTTTCATGTGCCTAGTGGTCTCTGCATGGTCATGTGTAGCTAACTCTTTGGGCTGCCCATCCTCCATCCCAGCACTACCCAGAGGTTCATGCCCACGTGAGAATTCATGTATATACACATGTGTATACACACACACACACACACACATAATACACACAAATACTGGAAGCAGAAGAGAGACACCTGTCAAAGATGGAGCCGACCCCAGCACTGTGGGCACTGCTCCGGTGGACATGTAAACCCGTGGCCAGAAGGATGCCGTCCTGCACGGAAACTGAGCGGTGGGAGAAAGAGGCAATCAGCAATTCATTCCACCCTGCAAGGATAAGGAGGAGGTCTTGAGGGAAAACAGAACACATTCTTTCTTTACTTATAATCACCCAAGGCATGTACTATTATCCCACATAACACAAGCAGAATTGACAATCTAGGGAGGTTAAGAATTAGTTCAAGATGACACAGTTCATTAGCGAAGAAACAAAGGATAAGACTGGGGTCTCCTGACTTATGGCTCTGCACATCCCCCCACTCTCTCTCAGATGCAACCCAGAATGACAGCTTGAAGACAAGGATTCTTTTTTTTCTTAATCAGTCAACAAATGTGGATTGAACATTTAGCAGATAATAGTCACTATGTTAGCTGCCATGGTGGATAAAGCTAATATACCTTGCAGTTTTTCCCCTTAGGATCTGACAACCTAGTTTTGTTTCTTTGGCATTGTCTAGTAACACCCAACACAGCCTGTAGCTTTCAGATGACACTCAGTGAGTGCTCATTATCTAACAGGGATGAATGAGTGGACTGGTTCCCAATGCTCAGCCAATCTTCATGAAATTTCCCTGCTGGCTCAGTGACAAAGAGGAGATATGGCATATGTCAACGGCCTGCAAGTGTCCCAGAAATAGGAGACAAAAGAAAATACAGCACATAGAGTCTTAAAATAGGAAGACAGTGGAACCCATCTAGTACAAGCTTGAGCAAACATCTTTGGCTTCTTTATCTCACCTATGAAATGGGAATACCTCTATTTGCCAATTTCATTACAATAATGAGCCACTGCTTCAAATTATCCTCAATAACATGATTTAATAGTCTTTTTAAAATTTATGCAAATTATAAAGCCATGGTAAAATTTGCAAGGGAAAAGAGTCCCACTCCTTCATTAACGATGCTTCCTTTGGGAATGAACAACTCCGCACAGGGTTATTTCATCATCAGCATGGTACATAGCTTGGACATGTTGCAGCTCCATCAGGCTACTTTTTTTAGGATCCCGAGAGCAATTTCAAAATTGTCCCAGGAAAAAAGGCAACCAATGTGCTTTACCTGCCCGAAGCAAAATGACCTGGTCCTCCAAGGTGAGGTCAGAGAAGTGGGGAATACGCTTGGCCCATTCAACGAGGGTGAAAAGCTGCTTGTCAGCAGCATGACATATGTTGGTAACAGGGTCATTTGTCTGAAAAAGGAACAAAGTACTGTGAGGCACAGGTCCCAGGACTCAAATACACCCCTTTCTCCCATTTCCAGCCCTACCCAAGAAATGGAACACACATGTGTGTCTAAGAGCACATACCGAGTTCTCCATATTCATGTCACCATAGGATTCTGTCTTTGGTTCAACAGCAAGTTCAGCTTCTAGAATCCTCTCCACAGGCATGTCTTCATGACCACTGGTAGCACATTCTGCCTCACTCTCAGCTCGCTCTCGGCTCCTCTGTCTTTCTTCTTGCACAGCTGACATGCAGCAGGACATGCAGAGGTTACCATAATGCCCAGGACAACAGTGGGAAAGTTTATTACCCACCTAAGCCTCAATTTACTCATCTATGAAAGGGGAATCATTATGATCCTGAATTGGGGATGTTGGAATGTTGACAGATGAAACAAGGAAAGCAAAGCTGTTTGCTTATGCCTAAGGAGAATGAGGGGTTCTTTAGTGCATATTCTTTCCAATGCATTATGGTGACGACACTAGGAAGTATGCATTTTAAGCTTTAATAAACTCTAATTATGTCCTCTCTTTTAATGGGCCAACCACTCCTTGCTATCCCTGCAGATCCCCACATTCTTGCTCTACCTGCTGCCTCTAAAAAACTGTGAGCATGAAATAGTTAAGTAACAAGCACATTACTTTAAAAACTCCCTCTGTCAGATCCTATGCATCATCCTTGGCATTCACGTCCCATTAGGTCTGCCCCTAGTGCACCAGCTTGAACACAACATCACCTGATCCGACTTGTCAGGGAAGATCTTTAGGGAGCCAGCTGTGGGTATTTAGTAAGTGAAGGGGTGGAGGGATGTCACCTAGATGACATTTCAGAATCAGTGGCTCATTTTGGAGGTGGGGGAGGGTACATAGGCAAAGGTGTAGGCTGAAACTATCTCAGCCTCTCCAAAGCTTAGGGTTTTCATCAAGGTTCAGTGCAACTCTCAGAACCCTCCATGTCTATACATTAGGATTGAAAGCAGACTGCTGCCCCCTCCAATTCTATGCTCTTCATCAGGAGAAAAGTCTCTGTTGGGTTAGTTTCCATCATCTAGAAGGCTGTAGTTTCCATCTTATTCACAGCAGCAATAAAGAGAATTCAATATTAGAACACATTTTTTACATCCCCAAAGTCAAGAAAATTATCCTTTAAGCAGGTGACTAGCCTGAAACTCCATGACAGCTACTCCACTAGCAGCTCCTATTTCTGTTTCTCTCCCTTCCTCCCCATAGTCCACTTGCAAGAGTGCCTCCTACTCTCTGAGGAGATAGTGAGCCCCAGAGGCTGCAGAATGGACTGGAATCGCAATGCCGAACATCTAGTTTGTCATGCGAGCCATATCAGTCTCTCAAGGTAGGTCAGAGAAGGGTATGACTGCAAAAACACAACTTATACTCCAAAACTTAGTGGAGATACGCCAAAAAGCTTCAAGACAAGAATGGTACTGTGTCATTTGAGAGAGAGGCAAGGAGGGTAGAAAGAAAAGGAATAAGGGAAAGAGACAACAAAACAGGGTGAGAAAAAGAGGAAACAGAAGGGAGAGAGAACAGAGAGGAGAAAATAGGGAAAAGAGGGGCAAAAAACATGTGCCTTGGAGTCAAAGAAAACTTTTTCACATATAACTCTACCCCTTCCTTGCTAAATGGCATTGGCCATATGACTGAGCTTAGTAAGCCCCAGATCCCTTATCTGTGAAGCAGAGATTAACTGAGATAGTTAAGGCTGGTACTTAGTTAAGGTTGGTACTCTTCAGTAGTTAACTGAAATAATATCGTAGGGATGAATGAAGCAATTATAAAAACTCAATACAAATAGTTATTTCCTCTTGCCTTTGGTGTCTTTTTACCCCCTTGGGCTCATCTCTCCATCTCCCTTTTTGGCCTCTTCCTCTCTCTCCTGTTTTCTTCCTCCTTCTGTCTCATCCTTACTTTCTGCTCACTCTGTCAGCCTTCATTCATTGACAACATGTAGAAACTATAATATGTATTTTTTATTATATTTGGATTTACTGGGAAATGTTGAATGCTTCTTGTATTAATTTTTTTAAAGGTAGGTTATGAGCTTCTATTTGCCTTGACTTTAAAAGATGAGGGAAAGCAAACTAAGTTAAGTTTCATTCGTGGTCCTCAATCAATGTCTTCTAGAGATTTGTAACACTCAAGGAAAATAACCTTCAAGCTTCAGAGAAAATATCCTTGGTGTCAGAGAATTTGATTCGAATTCTGGTTTTGTATGAGCAAACCCTTTGCTATTCACTTTTCCTCTTTGTGCCTTAAATCTTCCTGTCATAAATGAGGAGTCATATATTGTTATTGGGGGGTAGCTTCTACTTGTCAGACATTCTGAGCTACTGTTACGACACACATCAGGGTACATCCAGGGAACCCTGGATGATCAAAAATAAAACCAAACTTCTGCCTTAGGAAAGGATTTTAACCATTCATCCAACACGTGTTTATTTCACACTTATTACAATAGGCAAAATTTATGAAGCTCTTTCTCTGTGTCAGGAATTATGCTCAACATTTCAGATAGATTACATTTCATTTAATCCTCACGATAATGCTCTGACATACTACGAGCCACAGAGAAACTAGTAACATATCTGAGGGCATGTGGTAGGCCATGATGGAGCCAGCACATGCACCCACAATGGCTCCTCCTGGGCCCATCTCTAACCTCTCAGTACTGCCTCCAAGGTACTGGGCTAGGTCTATTAATAAAGACCACACAGGGCTCACAAGGATACCAATGCTGCCCATGAACTGCCTCAAAGGCAATCCATTCTCCAGTCTTGAAACTACATGTATATGACAAGAAATCATGGAAATAGACATTCCAGAATTCCTGAGGTGGCCCACTAATCAGAGGGTCCCAGTCCTATACAGGGTCTGCCATGTGCTTGCTGTGTGGGCTTGTGCAGGTCCCTAGACTCTCCAAACCTCTAGTTTGTCTTTCAGGAAGTGGACGTGTTACGTTAGAGAATAGAAAATGTCCACTCTAGCTTTAACATTATTTATCCTAAAGGGGCAACAGGTCCTGGCCCCTGATCCCAGGCAGGTAAATTCTGTACCTACCCCAATTCCATCTCTTTATCTGTGTGATTTCCATGGTCTCTCTGTTATCTGCTCCAGGATGTTATTATTCTTGTCCTCAAGAAAGTGTTCAAACTGAGCCCCAAATTCTATAAATCAAGACCAGAAATGATGGCGGTGGACAGGCTATCCAGTAGCCTTTTGAAATGCACCCCCTTATATAGTCAGCGGAGGAATTGATTCACTCCTTTGCCTTCCCTTTGTCAGGGTAAACGGTGCCAATCTCTTCAGAAAGTTCCCTAAGAGCTCCTTTCCCTCTCCTAATTTTTACTACTCAGCTTTTCACTATTCTTTCTGTTTCTCCACATTCTTTTAAAAAATGCAGGAGCAAAAATTGGGTCCAACTTTCTATTAAAGTACCCAAACCATAGAAGTGTCTCTTACAGTTCACATGTCCCTGTTTTCCTTCCTTTTTTAAAAACATTTAACGAACCACAGTTCCCAACATTTGGCCTATTGACCACTCTGTCCCTAACTGAGCTGGGGATATTCAGCCTGCATTTTCAGAGATGGATTAGAATAACTCTAGAGAAATAGAAATGATGGTTTCTCTGACTGAGACTATTCACTTTCTTTTAATTCAATATCATGTGCTTAATGAAAACTGTTACTGTTCCAAGTCAATTGGAAACTTATCTCAAGTGTTTTAGGAGGAAAAAAATGACCCTGCAGTCACTGGACTCTTGTTAATGGGAGAAATACTTGTAGTCATTAGTTTCATTTTGATAATCATGGTGGGGGAAGCTCCAAGGAGTATCCAATTCTATCCTTGTGGAAAAAAGATGTTCTTCACCAGCAGGTATTTCATATCGCATGCTCCAATCTGTAACATCATTGATCCCACTGCCACAGCAAGTATGACATAAGCACAGAGTAGGCACTCAGCTAATACTCAATGAATAAATGAATGAGTCATTTTTAGGAGCTCCTGCACTTCTAAAACTTCTGATTTCAGCATTCAGTTTAAACTATTCATTCAACAATTTATTAAATGGCTACAATGTATTAGTCACTGGTGATAAAGCAGTGGGGGAAAAAAGCAGATGAAGCCCCCGCCTTCATGGATACAGACAGTAAACAAGATAAGTACAAGTGTTAGATCATGATAACTACTGTGTAAAAGAGACAAGGAAGGGTTGGGGGTGGCTGGTGCAATTTTAGATTATATAACCAGGCAAGGCTTTACCAAGAAAGTGAGAATTGGGTAAAGATACGAAGGATGAGAAGAAGTGAGCCATCAGATACCTGAAAAAAAAAAATCATTCTAGACAGACAGCAAGTGCAAAGGCCCTGAGGTGGGTGCATCTCTGGTATAGTTGAGGATCACCAAAGAGGCCAGGAAGGCTGAGGCTGAGAGACAACAGGGCATCCAGACTATGTACAACTTTAAGTCATGACAAAGATTTTTGCCTTTTTTTCTGGGTGAGAAGGAAAGACATTGGAGGATTCTGCTGAAGGAACGCCTTGACCCAATCTACTTGTTCAAAGCCTCCCTCTGGCTACTGTGCTAAGAAGAGACTGTAGGAGGACAAAGATGGAAGCAGGGAGATGTCTTAGGATGCTGTGTAGATCACTACAAAATATACAGTTAGCTTGGATTGGGGGGTTAGTGGTAAAAGTAGTGAGACTTGGAAAGATTCTGGGCATAGTTTGAGGAAGAGACAAGACTTCCTCACCCACTACATGTGGTGTGTGAAAAAAGAGGGGAGTCAATGGTTTTTGTTCTGAGCAACTGGAAAATAAGTGGCCATTTCCTGAAAGGGGAAGACTGTGTGAGGAACAGGCTGGGGTGTGGGGCAGATTTTCAGGAGCTGAGATTTGGGTCTCTCACTTTTGAGGTTGCTGTTAGATATCACAGCGAGGGCCATCTTCAGTTTCTTCACAACCTGGCAGGGAAGGAGACACAGACTAGGGCTGATCTGAAAGTCAGAGACCTGGGGTCAGTTCATTAACTGCCTTTGGCACCTCAGGAAACTCCGTTCATCTCTGTGAGCCTGTTTTCTCATCTGGCGGATGGTTACAGTTGATTAGGTGACTCTGTAAGGCCACCTGTAGCATCTTGACATGTTAAGATTACAAGAATTTGTTTGCTCATGGGTGACATTCACTTTTAGCAGGGACACAAAGAGCCCCTCTTCATTGACCCTTTCAGTAAGATGCCCTCTTCTCACAGAAAAGAAGTTCCTCAAGAATGAGGAGCGTGCTGGGCCTGACTGAACTCCTTGTTCTTATTTCCTAAAGAGAGGCAGGACCTTCTTACTCTAAAATCTATTAAGATTCACCACTATCCCCATGTCCCTGCTTGAGCTCACTAGTTAACTAACTGCCCACTTCAATTTATCTGTGATACTTAATGGAAAGACTTTTCTGTCTACTAACGGGACAGAAAGCACCTTCTGAGGTTTTTTTCTCTCATACTAGAATACCCAGCTAAACCACACTATAAATTAAAAGATGTGATGGTTTCAACACACAGTGGTGGTCTCTCTGAATGGGAAGGTTAGGTCTGTCAAACCTGTGTAATGCCAGTAATGCCAAAAGATGATGGAATATACTAATATCAAAGATTTGATAGCAGACCCAGGTAAAAAAAACTCAGTGAGTGAAATGAAACCTACAGTTTGCCCCAGAGAGAGACCTAGGATTAGAGGAGAAAAGTCACCTCCACCCTGAAGGTCAGTCTGACGATCCATTGGTAGAGCAGAGCATAAGGACCCTGAAACCTTGGCTCTGAGACTTGCTGCCTGGTTATTGGAAGAAAAAAGGAGACGGTCCAGTTTGGGGATCACCATCTGGGCTCCAGAAGAGGATGGGTAAATGTGGAGGAGGAAGATGCCTCTTGCCCTCTCTGCTCTGGAGAGACACATTTCCTAGGAAAAGGGTACAGTCAATTGCAATACACGAGTACCCAAAGTCATCCTAATTTCCTATTCAGACTTCTCTTTAGAGCCCTGTGGGGAAGAAATTTGAAGTGGAGATTAGGATGACTTTGGGCACCATGACTTCTCGTGTATTGCAGTTGAATGTCCCCTTGCCTAGGAAATGCCTCTCTCCAGACACAAGTTTTGGAACTGAATGTGTCTCACCTTCCCTCTTCATGCCCATGACAAGGCACTTCTGATAGCGACAGTACTGGCAGCGGTTGCGCTGACGCTTGTCAATGAGGCAGTCTTTATTATCCCGACACGTGTAGATGAGGTCCTTCCTTATCGTCCTCTTGAAGAACCCTTTGCAGCCTTCACAACTGTATACCCCGTAGTGCTTTCCTGGTTAGAAGAAAAGAACATTCCATAGATTGTTCTTGTGTTTATTTGGATCTTTCATTCAAAAGAACCTCTTGGCTCTTCCCCCAGAGAAACAGGCATATCACTTGGGCATTGGGACAGAAAGCAAATAATCACTAGCAGAGAATGCAGGCTTGATCACAGGAACCAAACTAAGACACAGCAAATACACTTTTCCTTGTGTCTTTCCTCTGCATTACTAATTCCAGAGAGAATTATTAGAAAATTCCTAAAGCTAAGTCTTTCTTTATATTTATTTTATAAAGGCAACTCTTGGGTTTAGTTAAGCAAATGTTCTGCCTCCATTCAAAACATTAGTGTAATAATAAATAAAAATATATATGCTTGTCACATATTACCTAGCAGGAAAAGAACCCCAACTTAACTAATTATAATTGAGACCCAAGTTCTTAGGAAACCTATTTAAATTTATTATCCTTTACCATAAACTATGAACAGAATTCTGAGTTATGAATTGTTAAGTGCTATTGACTGTTGAGGAAATTAATTGCTGTTTGATCTTTATATCATCATATGACAATCAAGCTATGACATAAAGATCTGATAGAAGCTGATTTTGCAGCCAGGCATGGTGGCTCACGCCTGTAATCCCAGCACTTTGGGAGTCCGAGGTGGGAAGATCACTTGAGGTCAGGAGCTTTTAGACCAGCCTGGCCAACATGGTAAAACCTCATCTCTGTTAAAATATATATATACAAAAATTAGCCGCGCATGGTGGCGCATGCCTGTGGTCTCAGCTACTCCAGAGGCTGAGGTATGGGAATCACTTGAATCCCGGAGGCGGAGGTTGCAGTGAGCCAAGATCATGCCCCTGCACTCTAGCCTGAGTGACAGAGCGAGATCCCATCTCAAAAAAAAAAAAAAAAAAAAGAAGGTGATTTTGCTTAATCCAGACTAATTTGTTGCATATTTCATTGCCCTTATTACCTGTCCACACATGCAGTTTTCAATTACCCCAGGCAGGGGTGGCTAATTTGGGTCAGGAGAGCCACCAAGCCCATCCTCAGACAGGCATCATGAATCAATCACAATCCTTTTTCTAGGTAGAAGTCTTCTTAATACCAGGCACTATGCTTGATTGATTGAAATTGCAGAACTTCAAAAATATAAGGAAACAAATCATTCAAAACATATTTGTGTCTGATTCTTTGAATGTAATATGTGATGTCATTGAGTTACAGAAATGACATGACTTTCTAATTCTGTTTTACTTAGGTTTCCAGCATCTCAGGGGTTTACAGTTCAGAGGAAGCCACTGTAAGATGAAATGATGGTTACAGATAGCCTGCCTGAAGAAAAGCCAGCCTTTGCCTCATTGGTTGACCATACTACAGGCCGGCTTTTCACATTGCTGAACTCACAGCAATGATAAATACAGGATTTTATCTTGGGCCCAGAAAACCTAGTGCTCTCAGTTCTGAAATATTTGTCTTAGAGAAATATGGGACCAATTTTTCAACTGTGTGACATAGTCATTCCCATGGCTTTTCAATATTTAAATGAACCTCATAGACTTTCAACTAGAATAAGCATAGCAGAGAAAACACTGTCGGGCTGTGGCTGGTGTGCTATTACGGCAATGGCCAAGTCTGCATGATTTGGGAAATATTTTTTGAGAGCAAGAAAACATCAGCCATTCAGCTAGGTAAGTTCTAGGTGCCTGGAACTTTCAATGGAGTGACATTCTTTAGTGGCTTTGGTGGCATTAAGAGTATAAGGAAATATTCAGTTAGCCATCATGGACAGCTATAGAAAAGAGAATAACCTCCTCTTATTATTGTTCTTCAAATAATCAAATCGGAGATTCAGATGTGTTCAAAATTGATGGGGAGGGAAATATGGGGCAGGAAGAATGGAGAGGAAAGAAGCAAGGAAAGAAATAACTGAGAAAAGGAGAAGAGAATCAAAGATAAGTTGGTGAAAACACATTTATTTCTGCCTATAAAAGCACATTGAAAATCTAGAATGTTATAGCAAGAAATACGCTAAAATATTAAAGGGTTTATTTTTCTTGGGGACATTATGGGTAATTTTTTTACTTTTCTTTGCAGTTTTCTAGTTCGTTCAAATCCTCTACATTAGGACATTATTTTTACAATTGCTTATCTGGGAGGGGTTATTCTTAATACTTTTTTTTTTTTTTTGAGATGGAGTCTCATTCTGTGGCCTAGGCTGGAGTACAGTAGCGTGATCATGGCTCACTGCAGGCTTGACTTCCCAGGCTCAAGCTATCCTCCCACCTCAGCCTCCCAAGTAGCTGGGACTACACCAAAGCACTGGGATTATAGGTGTGAGCCACCACACCCAGCAGAAATACTTGATAATCACAACAGCTTCTGTTTCTCAGATACATGTGTAATAGTGTGACTCCAGAGAAGGGTTTCTGAAATGTTTCCTGTAAATCTCATCCTCAAAAAATAAAGCCATCCTTTAAATTCATCAAAACGGCAGCCTGTGAACCCAGTGACATAAATGTATAGGTGGGTCCCCAGTTAGCCCATCCTAAAGGGCCATTTTCCTTTCATTGAGTACAAAGTATCCAGGCAGACAGTGAGCAGCCCCTTCTCTGTGGCACTTTTCAGGGAGTGTCTGCTTCTGCATGTACCTGAGGATCTGTCTCCACAGATGGCACAGATGTGTTTAACCAGAGATCCGGGGCTGGTGGATGGGTAGTTCATGTTTCCAATCCCGGGAAGCCCTGGTAAGGGCTTGATGTCCTCTGAACTGCTGACACTGTTGACCACATTTAGCTGCAAGAGAAAAAAATACTGTAAAGCACAGAGCCAGAGTAAACTCAATCCCCAAGGCCTAAGGCAATGAGGGCTTACTCAAGAAAAAACAAGTTCTATTTCAAGAAACAGTTTCCAAGTACAGAGTATTTGAAACTGCCTATCTGTGAGATGAACTTAAGGGAGGGATAAAAGTGCCATAGGAGGAACAAAATTATTTCTAGAAGCCAAAACTTAAACCAAAAATCACAACACATCTCCATTAGAGTCTATTTGCTTTTATTCATTTTACTCATATGTTTTATTTAAGCTAGAAATCCATGCCAAATTACACACCCAGGACAATGTCAACTGTGTATTTTAAAATTTTTATCAACTATTGACTGCCTATTCAGCCGTGCTGCAAGAGGAACTACGACCCTCAGGCTAAAGACTTACGCTCTAAGAGAGCCAAGCAAAAAAATGCAAATTCATTCATTAGTCAATCAACAGATATTCCCTGGGCACTCAGAATGCCAGACACTGTGCCAGGCTCTGGGGTACAAAGGCAAAGAAAAATACACACCCAGAAGGAGTTCACGGTAAAATGAGAAAGGACATGTGTAATGGTCATCTCTGCAAGCACACTGAAGATGCTAACTCGAATACATCCCTTATTGTAAGTTAATATCAGCTCCCCATCACCATCCCTGTATCTCCCAGTGCTCTTGGTAAGATTCCTCAGAAACTGAGGCTAAGTATCTTGTGTTCACCAAAGAAAGCAAATTGAATACATTTGAGCCACTCATCCAATCAGCAATAGAAACCCAGAAGGTATATCTCTCATTCCTCAAAAATGTACAATGTCATCAAGGAGTCAGAACATGCACAAAAAAATAAGAACACTTACAAGCAAGTTCAAACGATGGTGGTGCAGGATATGCATGTTACTAAGTGTCCAATAGAGGTAAAGGTTTAGTGGTTAGGAACCACTGACTTCCCATGGTTTGTCTGAATTTTGAATCATATTGCCTAACCAAAGTGACAATAATACTCAAACTGAATCAAAGGTATGATTTTCCTCTCTATTCAAGGCCTTTGGGACAGAAGAAAGGTTCAATAAACAGAAACTACAATAGAGCGTAAGCTAGGTTCCTTCTAAATTCACGAGCTTTTTCAATTCACTAAGCAAATATTTATTGAGCGCAGGAGGCAAACAGAGGCTCTCAGTTAAACACTATGAGGGATACAAAAAAGAAAAGACACAGCCTTTGGTGCTTTGTTTTGAAATCAACATCACTGTTAATTTTTAAAAATTAATTTGCATAATAAATGACAACACATATGTGATAGAAAAATTCCCGCTTCCAGCACCACCCCTTTTTTTATACAAGGCTATGAGAAGACATGTGGAACTTGTAACCAGTATTTTGCTTTGTTTTCATGTAGTACACTGGTTCTCAACCCTGGGGGCTTTGAAAAAAAACATGGACCTCATCCATGTCTTGAAATTATGATTCCATGAGTCTGAGGTAGGGCCTTGGCTCTGGCATTTCTTTTTTTTTTTTTTTTTTTTTCCTTTTTTTGAGACAGACTCTTGCTGTGTTGCCCAGGCTGGAGTGCAGTGGTGCCATCTCGGTTCATTGCACACTTCACCTCCCTGGTTCAAGCAATTCCCCTGCCTCAGCCTCCCAAGTAGCTGGGATTACAGGAGCATGCCACGACACTTAGCTAACTTTTTTGTATTTTTGGTAGAGACAGGATTTCACCATGTTGGTCAGACTGGTCTCGAACTCCTGACCTCAGGCATTCTGCCCGTCTTGGCCTCCCAAAGTTCTGGGATTACAGGGGAGAGCCACTGTGCCTGGCTGGCTCTGGCATTTCTTAATTTCACCAGATGACATTAATGTGCATCCAGGGTTAAGAACCACTGCCATAGCATGACTTCTAGGCAATAACTTTCCTCAAGTGCCTCAAAGAAACAGAGATTAGCACTTGGATCCAACTCATGAAATGGAAGAACTTTAGGTCAGATGACCCCACAGAGAGAGCCCTCTAGCTGACCACGGCTCTGTCCCCAAGTCCTCAGAGGGACAAGAAAAATCATGGGAATAAGGAAGAAACCACCACCACCTGAGGTTCAAGGGGTCCCCACCCTTCCTTCTCCTCCGACCCTCAACTCCAGCAGGACCAGCTCCACTGCCACCAGCCAGCAGCAACCACGGATAGTAATGATTGCCATTGCTACCATCTATGGAAAGCTTGCTCAGTGCTAATTAATTATGTTAATCCTCTCAACAACCCTAAGAGGTCTTCCTATTTACAGATAAGGACATTGAGCCTTAAAGTGGGTTTATTCATTTGTTTATTCAGGAACAATATGGAGATCCAAAATGGAGGGAGATGCAGGCGCTGCCTCAAGGAATTGGCCATTAATGTGATTAAAAGTCAGTTTGGATCATTCAGGAAGGAAAGATCACATGCTATTGAGATCAGGGAAGGCTTCATGAAGGAAGTGGCATTTGAGCTGGGACGTGACAGCCTTCAAAAATGGGTAGGATTTGGATGGGCTAGTGATGGGCAGAAGGCTTTGAGAGCAGAGGCCTAGAGGGAAGCCCAAGTGTTTGTGGAGCAAACATGTCCAGTGGATGGATGGGAGATAATGCTGAGAAGTGCGCTATGACAAAGCCTAGAAGCTGAATTGCCTTGCTAGGAGAATTGATTTAGTTTGGGAAGCAATAAGCAGCCACTAAAGGCTTGGAGCAGAGAAATAATTACCTGAAACCATTTCAGTAATACAGTGAATGAGGTACAGCATGAGGAAAGATTAGAGGAGACATCCAAGGTATTGCACCTGCCCAGATACCAGGTTAGGTACCTTACCAGGTTTGACTGCTTGGAGCCAGAACCCCAAGATCCTGGATCTCAGATCATCATTCCCCATTCACCACATTGTCTGCCTTGGGTGAGAGGTGATCCTCAATCCTCAACTGCCCTAGCAGCTTCCTTCCTCACCTCCTTGGCCAGGAGCCCCTGCAGGAGCAGACTTGCTTTGGGGCACTTTCTCCCCAGTCTGAGCCAGCAGCCCCTCTCCAACACTCCTCCTCTTCATGAGTGGATAGTGGCAGGAGGGGCAGTGAGACAGGTTGGTTGATGTTTTCTCTGTCCATCTCTCTGGCTGGCTTGGGGTTTGTTTTGGGCTCAGAGCAATGGCAGATGAGATCAAAGGCAGCCATCAGAGCATAAACCCATTAGCTGCCTGGTCCCCAAGTCCCCCAATCCCGGCTGTCTTGTTCCATTAGAAACAGTCTACTGAAATAAGCACTTTAGAGCCGGGATTCACCAGGCAACTCCTATCTGCTGCTGCACGCAAGCCAGCTGCTCCCTGAGAACAGGAAAGAAACATACTTGTCTGCTGGATCGTCTTCCCTTTTGCAGACTCAGCCAGGGACCAATTCATTCTGCATGCTTCTGGAGCCATCCTTGAACATTGAGTCCTGCATTTCTGAACTGTGTTCAGCCCAAATCCTTCCACCAAAGGTTAGGCTGCAGGCAGGCACTCCCGTTCCAGGGAGCAGAACTCTTATAGTGGCACAGCCTTAATCTAGCTAAGGCCTTCATCATGAGGAGTAATAAGCCTGGACCTCCAACATGGGTTTGGTCTAAACCTGCGACTTCCTAATCAGGTCACTTCACTTAGCAAAGACTCTATTTCCCCATTTTTAGGTGAGTGTGTGTGTTGCCGGGGGGGGTGGGGAGGGAGGTTGAGGCTTCAAGTCTTTTGTCCCTGGCTCAACCAGATCTGCTTTTATCTTATGTGTATATCAGGCTTCCAACTATGCTTTCATCTGAAGAAAAGACTTGATGACTTAATTTTTTAAAATCATCAGACGAGATGAACTTTAAGGTCTATTCCAGCTCTAACATTTGCAATTTTTATTTATTTTCTATAAAAATGCAAACAGACTTAAGAGGATAATAATTCAGTTATCAATAAATATCTAAGCAGAAATTAGCAATGATAGAACCCAGGTCAGGCTGCAGAGTTCAGGAGGGGAGAAAAAGACAGGAGTATTGCAAAGATCTGTGAGGCCCATTCCGGAGTCCAGCCAGCAGACATCATGCTGACAAAGATGCAATATCAAACATACACACACAAACACACTCAGAAAAATGTTTCCTATATCACATTATCTACAAAGTACATAAATATCTTCCCAATGATATATTGATGTCTTTAGAAATTGCATCACTCCACTTAGATGCTCCCCAGGGCAGGGATTAAATCTCATACACATTTTTGGTATCTCCAGTGCCCAGTACTGGGCCTGGTTCAATAAATGCTTGTTGAAATGAACTTCTCTAGAACCTCTCAGAAACAGTACACCTGAATTACCTAAGTGTATAATACTATCACCTGGGAATAATCCTAATAATACCAAGTTACTGCTATAGAGCATTGCATGTCTAGAGAAGTGATTTTTAAATCCACATCTTCTTTGACATGCCTAAAAAAATCCCTGTAGGGTAATCAGGGCAAGTATTTGTAACCCCACGATAAAGAAAAGGAAACTGAAACAGAAACAAGTTAAAGTGGTTTGCAAAAGATTACACAATTCCTGCCTTCATCGTACCAGTTCCGATCTCTTCACTCCTCAAGATCAAAAATCCAACAACTGCAAAAAGAGAAGCTCAAACAATGAAATGACAGAGCACAGAGGAGACTGGCCCTGCCTGCTGCTCCCACCCCTAGACACTTCCTCCTCCCTTCACCCCCAAATTGTACTTACGCGAGACCCAGGTCACAGAATGAACATGCTTCCATCATGAATCCCTCTCAGACCAGTCCTGGGCGAGGAAGGCAGGATGCATAGGAATAATCTGCCCAGACGATCCAGAGTCCAGCTCACTGTAGCTAACACCAAGGCCTTTTGTCCAGTGTCATCTCGTTAACCGAGCAAAGCATTGCTGCAGTGTGGTTCCGGAGCCCAAGCCCAGAACACTGCTCAGGGTCTCAGGCTGCTGAGCTTCCCCAGCACTTGGCAAGCTTAATATAGCTCCCCAAAGCCAAACTTGGCCTTGGCCTCTGCACACAGCCCAGTTGGCCAGGACCAAAGCTTCCATCTGACCTTTCAACCCCAATCCCTCTGTACAGACATATGGTCCAGGAATAGCAGCCCTGCTACTCACACAGCTCTGAAGATGAATTGACTGGCCATGTTTGGCTCAATCAGACTTGAGTGTGGTTGCTAAAAGCAGCCTCAGAGGGATGGTGCCTTGCCCAATTCCTACCCACAGGATCTGTCTACCACCTCACCCTATTTTATTTCTTTTCAGATATTACGATTTTTATTTGAAACTATCTTGTTTATTCCTTAGGTTTTTGCCTGTCCTGCCTGCTATTGTGTGATTGCCATGAGAGTAAAGACCTTGGCCACCTTATTCCGTGCTTATCCCTAAAACCTAGGACAGTATCAATTAGTACCTGATGCATAGTAGGTCCACATAAATAGTTATTGGGATGAATGTCAATGCCCTTTGCAAAACTGTACTTTCATTCCAAAACTACAATGTACTTTCTGTCTGTAACTACCAGATTTTACTCACCTTCCTGGACTCTGTTCACAGGAAAGAAAGGAAATAAACAAACCGCATACATTATGAAGCATAGGGTATCAATGGCCCTGCTGATTATAGTGGGTGGGGGTGGCATAAATACATGTACACCCCCGCTGCTGCCCCATCCCCACTCCTCTGAGCACTGGGGTCAAGGAATATATATTGAGCAGTTTATAATTCCCTCTCTTTGCTCCCTTCAGGTCTGCTCCTGCGTCTATGACAGCACACAGACAGCACTGAAGTGCAATGGATCTGCATAATGTGGCCACCTCTCCCACAAGATTACCCGGGAGCACTGATTATCCATCTTTTAATCCTTGGCTGCCAACAGGAAGATCTTGGGGTCACTGTGCAAGTCAGCATACATCACAGCATTAGGCAAATGCAGGGTTGTGAACACAGGGCTGCAAGCCAGGGGACAGGTTTTCATTGTGGCTCTGTTTTTGACTGGCTGTGTGAGGCTGCACAAGTCACTTGGGCTCCCCAAGTCTTGGTACTTCATTTGTGGCATAAAGGGTTTGGACAGAATGAGTGATCCTCATTTGAGCAAGAGTGGGGCAGTTAGGATCCCCTGTGGGGCTTTTGCTACCTGCACAAGGGTCAAAATATGGGATGAGAGAGAAATGTGTACTCTGAAAAAGTCCTACAGGTGAGAACCATAAGATTAGAAACTGGGGTGAAGATTACTGGCCAAATTATACCCAGTAAAGTAGTTTATTTGGCCTGAGGAATGCTTTAAAAGTCTTTGAATTTGAACAGCTTTGAGGGAGCAGGGCAGCTCTCCACAGTCCACACCTGCCCCATTGACTTACACACCCCTTCCTTCACTCACCTGTGTTACCTGACTGGCCCCAGCTCCTGGAATCCCTACACTAGCTGATCTCTAAGGCCGTCTCCAAATTATCTAATCTATGGAGCAATACATTTTTGAAGTCCTTACTGGCTCTATGCTATAACTCCACATGAATTTGTTTTCAGACCCCTAGAATATGAGGTGTCTCAGAGGAGACTCTAGGCATGGTCACTGAAGTTCTCTCTGGAGTAGCAGAAAATGCTGACATAAAAGAAGCCCTTCCTCCTCTCTAAAACTGTATTCAAAGGAGGCTTTGGGACTTTGTTAGTCAGTGATCTCCAGAGAAACAGAATCTATAGGAGGTGTGTATGTGTATATATATTTTAAATTTTATTATAAGCAATTGTCTCACATGATTTTGGAGGCTGATAAGTCCCAAGATCCACAGGGTGAGTCAGTGAGCTGGAGACCCAAAAAAGCTCATGACATACTCCAAAGGCCAGCAGGCTTGAGACCCAGGAAGAGCAAATGCTTCAGTTCAAGTTCAGAGACAGGAAAAAAAATGACGTCACAGTTCAAAGGTCATCAGACAGGAAAGTTCTCTTACTCAGAGGAGGGTGAGCTTTTTTGTTCTATTCAGATCTTCAACTAATTGGATGATGCCCACTCACATTAGGGAGGGCAAACTCCTTTACTCAGTCTACCTATTTAAATGTTCATCTCATCCAAAAAACACCCTCTCAGAAACACCCAGAACAATGTTTAACCGAATACGAGGGCATCCTATGGCCCAGTCAAGTTGACACATAAAGGCCCTGCCAGTTCTGCCTCTAGGTGTGCTGGTAGTTGGGGCAGCAGGGACTCTGGCTGTTATACAGGGAGAGAAGAAGCTATGGCAGATGGGATTATTGTTCCTAATACTTCACTCCTTTTAGTTCTTCATATTCTTTGCATTGTTTCTCTGCAGTACTTCCCACTAATATAGACACAGCCTTCTTCCTTGCCCCATCAATGTTGGAATCTGTCATATGTTTTGTTTTGTTTTGTTTGAGACGGAGTCTCGCTCTGTTGCCCAAGCTGGAGTGCAGTGGCATGGTGGCACTATCTCAGCTCACTGCAACCTCCGCCTCCCAGGCTCAAGCAATTCTCCTGCCTCAGCCTCCCGATAGCTGGGATTACAGGCACCTGCCACCACACCGGGCTAATTTTTTGTATTTTTAGTAGAGACGGGGTTTCACTGTATTAGCCAGGATGGTCTCCATCTCCTGATCTCATGATCCACCCACTTCGGCCTCCCAAAGTGCTAGGATTATAGGCATGAGCCACCGCGCCCGGCCTGAATCAGTCATGGTTTTCTTAGGCTGATGGAATATCAGTGGGCATGATTTGAGCAGAGGCTTCACTGTGCTTTCTGGATTGGGTTTGGACTTTTGCATTTCTGTGATACACCACGAGAAAAGCATGCCCCAAGTAGCTGCCACTCCTACTGAAACATGAGGAGCCTGCAGCTGAGCCCACTCACCCACCATCTGAAGCAGAGCCATCTGTCCTAGCCTAAGGTAGACATATGAGTGAGAAGATAAGTGTTTGGGGATTTTTGTTATGCAGCATTATTGCAGCAATAGCCAACCACTACAAGATGGGAAGGATGATGAACTTAGTGTGGCATTGCTAGAAGGAAGTAAAGTTATCTGGCCATCCTATAGGCTCTGCAGAGTAGCAATCTAGCATGCACCATGCATATACTTCTTCTCCTCCATCATAGCAGAAGGCACTCAAAATTAAGGTAAAGTTTCCTTCCCAACCTCCCATAGTCTCAGAGACAGCATAGCATGTAATGCAGTCTGCCTTGTTCTCAACTTATCCATTGACATACCTGCCTATTTCTCCTCTCATTTGTAAGCTCCTGGAAAGCAATGGCCATTTCCTGATCATTTCTGCATTGCCTTTAACAAGAGCACGTGGCACTTCAGTGACTCAATAAATGCTCATGATTGAATTGAGAAGAATAAAAGGGGTCCATTCTGCTGAGAGATGTTGAAATCACAGCCAGGGCTGAACTGCTAAAACTACAAGGAAGGCCCCCTTTTGGTCACAGTCTCCTGGACCATGAGGAGTTGTCAGTTCTTCAGGACTGCTCAGCCTGAGGACACATGCAGTGAAGGCCCTGCCTGAGGGACGTCTGCAGAGACCATTCAAACCCTTTGGCAAGCACGCATTATGGACCTGCTGAGTGCTGGTTCTGCTCCAGGGGCAGCCTGGGTGAAACCATGTAAGATGGCTGGAAAGGCCTTGGAGAGGAAGAACACTTACCTGAGAGCTGGGTGGGGCAACCAAGTTGATTCCTGGAGGCGCTGCAAGTGCTCCTGAGGGTGGGCCCATGGCAGAGGTGATGACTCGATATGGAGAGCCCAGGGCATTGAGGGGGGTCCCCACTGCACTCAGAGTCCGTGGGGCACTCACTGGGGTATCCGTGTAGCTGGGGTGGCTGTCCATTGGCTTCCCTGTGGACAAGGCTGCTGATGGGCTCATGGATGTAGAGCCAGTGTGGCCAGGGGAGCCTGTAAGAAGAAGAATATAGATGGTGGGAGGTTGGGGAACATGGAAAGGGACCCTGGGGGACAGAGGCCCAGCCCCACCTTTCTTTCCTGTATCCTGCCCCTCTTTTAGCCACACCTACACACCTGTAAGCCCTAGGTGCTCTCACCTACACTACCCTGGTGGTATAAAGACAAGCGAGGGACACAGAGGGGAGAGGGCCTGCTCTAGGACAGAAATAAGCATGGATGTTCTCTGGGGCCCAGCTTGGAATCCACTCTGGACTATGCTGGATCCACAGCCAGTGCAACAAGGGGCACAGTCCAGAAGACCCCAGCCTGAGTGACTGTGGCCTGGGCCAGCCAGCCAGGGAAGGTGAGTCTATACCAAACCTCGATGGGGAGAGTGAGTAGGTTCCCAGGCTGCTCCATAATTCCCTGACTAGAACTCATATTGCTCTGATAATCAGGGCAGGGCTGAGATTCATTCATTTATATGCAACAAACATTTATTAGGGTGCCAGGTGCTGGGGATTCAGAGCAGAAGAGCACACAGTCGCTGACGTCAGGAGTCACATTCCATAATAATGATGGGGAAGGCAGTGGCTGTTGTCATACCCCTAGTTTCCTATATCTATTGAAGCTTTATGTACATGATGTTCTTGTCCTGTCCCTCTCTATAGTACAGGGTTAATTAGCACTCAGGGAAGAAGACTTGGAATGGCTAGGCATGGCTTTATGGCCACAGAGGCCCAGGAAGCACAGGAAGGCAAGTGCAGACCAGACTGCCGAGACCATTTCTGCCTCCAAGAATAGAATGCTGCAGCCAAAAGTGTCTGTGGAACAGGGTCTGGGTGAGGAGGTCATCAGTATCACTTTCTTCCAATAAATTGAACCCACATTCCCCTGTAGTCAGTAGCAAACTCGAGATGAAACAGGAGAGTGCCCTCCTGTCATCTTGGGAGCCCCGCATGGAACATTCTCTCCAGAAGAGAGGAGCTATAAGCTTTAGGATCTGTAGCAGCAAAGCAGAGACTAGAAAACACCACAGGGCACCCCACCGTGGATCCCATCACTAGATCCCTGTGCAGCTAGCATGCAAGAACAGATGCGAAGAAGCCATGTGCACAGTAGCTGCACGCAGCACATCCATGGCACCCAAGCTGTCCACATGGATAGAAAGGGAGAGGATTAAGTGCTCAGTAAGCACAGTCTGCTGGAGAAGCTACCCCATTCTCAGATGCCTACTGTGGGTCAGACACCTTGCCAAGCAGATGGGATAAGAAGTGGAGGAAGTCATATGCCTGACTTTATGTGGCTCATTATTCATCCAACAAATATTTCTTGAGTGCCTACTACATGCAAGGCACTGTCCTAAGCCTTTGGGCAACATCAGTGGGTGCTAAGTGTAATGTCAGGAGTAGGATGCTAGGAGAAACTGGCTTCTTTCAAGTTCTGGTAGAGAGCAGGAAGTGTCAGAAATATAACTGTGTAACTATTCTTAAACGTAAATACCCCACTGGAAAAAATGTCAACCTGCAGTTTCTCTTGGAGCTTCTGCTAGCTTAGTTGAGGGCTACTTGTGGAAGGAAGTCACTCCAAGGAAGCTGTGACCCTCTTGTCATTCTACGTATGGAGCTTTGGTCTATCAGGGACAATTGCCTCATAAACAGATAAGTCCCAATACCCCATGTCCTAAGTGCCACAATCAAGGAGAAAACACATGCTGTGGGCCCGCAGGGGCATGGCAAAGTGGTTAAAATTAATAACTCAAACATTTATTATGTGTTCTCAATAGCATCAGGCAGTTTCCATAACTCTTTATCCTGACAATAAGCCTATGAAAATCATTTCAGCCTTTTGCAGATGAGAAAACTTAGGCTCCATCTAACCCCATACCATTTCCAGTTCCAGGATGACTTACCTCTGCCTCCATTGTCTAGAAGCTCTTATTCAACCTTCAAGGTCTAACTCAAGTGCCACCTCCTCCACGAAGCTTTTCCTGGTGTTCCTGGTCTGGTTTCCTGCCCTTTTTTATTTCCTAAAACTGTCTGTTCCTACTTGTATCTTAGCATTTGTTTTACTGTATCACTATATTTGTTTATTCCCTGTCTTTCCCACTAAACAAAAAGGAAAAAACCATGTCCAGTTTTGTTTCTCCATCTCTATCAGATTACCTGGCACTGCCCAGGTACTTAGTGGCAAAGCCTTGATTCAAATTGCCAATCTGAAACCCATGCTCTCCTCTGTGTTTGTTGTCAAGGACAGCAAAGATGATTGGAGAGCCATCTGCACCAAGAGTACAAGATGACTCAATTATGAAGTGATCTCAAGCTGAAAGTTCATCTGAAGGAGAGAAAAGAGGGCAGCGCTCAAGAACTGAAAGCCAAGAAAACCAAGACTCTTCAGGTGGCCACTCATTGGAAAGAGCAGTTTTAGACTCTTCTGAGGCCCTGGGGGCTGTGACATTTAACGAGGCCAATGTATACCTTGAGTCTGTTACTAAGATAAAGTGTGGCAGGTGAGTTAGGCGCCAGCCCTGATTCAATGGGTGAGGAGCCATAAACTCCACTGAGAAGACAGCTGTCCTTCCCCCATGACCAAGCTATCTGAAGGAAATTGACTTTTCCTTCTTGCTTAGGCTTGCCAAAAACAGACCAGACCACCCTGCAACTTTCCTTTTTATTCTGCTTTAAACAGATCTCAGAGAGACTGCGCCTTCTATTTCTTCATCCCCAGGGTCAAGAACCAAAGCCTGACATCAGGCCTAGACTGAGGGCACAGGCAAGAGCAAGAATTTGCTTCACACTCATCAACCCAAGAATTCCAGGGTGTGGTCCCTCTGCCACCAGTGACAAAGGGCATTTTAAGTGGTATGTCAGCAAACTTAAAAAAAAAATTAATAGTTTTATATATGTTTTCTGTTTCCTTTTGTTTATAGGGAGGGACTGAGCTCTCATTTTTTGTTATAAAATTATCTTCCTAAAGATAGCTATTTAAGCTTTCTTAAAACAGTAAATTGATTTAAGAAAAAGTCTAAGTACAGAGGATATATAAAATATCATGAAAATAGTATGCAAAGGAATGATGTTTAAGAAACATCAACCTGCATAAAAATATACAAATATGAACTTTGAAGAACTCATGAGTTGTTTCAAAAATAAAATGAGATAATGATGTGAAAGTGATTTGAAAATTAAAGTACATTTTTGTTGTTGTTATCATTATTAATAAGAAGTAAGTTAACTTGACTACTTAGAGCAGTGGTGAGAATGGTACATTGTTGAGATACAATGAAATAATGAGTTAAAGTTTGGTTCTCAATGGCCTTTAAAATATGATTTATTTCTGTTGAGTCAATGACCCAGAAGAGGTGGGCTATTTTATAACTACATTTTAAAAAGTAAAATAGAATTTTAAAAGACAAATACATCTTAGACAAATGCATTTTAGTTCTTTGCCTCTCACAATGTCCCAGTAGTTCTTAGAAATAAATAGCTTTGCTTTTAGACAAGTTAGAAAACAATAACTTTTATGACAAAAGTGTTTCTCAGTGGAAAATTAATCTATTCTCCCAAATAGACACTAATGCATACCTGTCTGTGATGTTTTTGTCAGCCTCTCTCACTCCTTTTTTTTTGTTTGTTTTTCCACAGCCCCATGGAAACCGCAGCCAATACCAAAAGCCACCACAAGTTTTCCAGATACCTGATTATATCTTATTTCTTTTCCTTCCCCATAGCCTTCTGATTAAGCTATGAACTAGGCAGAAAACCGACAGGTTTCCCTTCAGCACCAGCTGAAAGTAGGCAGGCTCCTGTTTGAAGGATGAGTGGTGTTTCTTGCAAATTTATCCAGGAGAGATTCTGTCTAGCCCTCAGCCTAGGATAAGTCTAGTCCAAATCTGAAGTCAAGGTTTTCCCTAATGCTCCCTTTTGGTCCTTGCAATGATTTGAATGCGTGTGTCCCTCCAAAATTTGTGTTGGAATTTAAACCATAAGAGAGTAGTAACAGGTGGGGCCTTTTGGAAGTGAGTAGGCCATGAGGGCACCACCCTCATAAATGGGATTAATGCACTTATAAGAGAGGACTTCAGTGAACTACTTGGCCCTTTCATCCCTTCTGCATCAGAGGATGCACAATTTGTCCATTTTTCCATCCCTTTCATCCCTTCTGCATCAGAGGATGCACAATTTGTCCATTTTTCCATCCCTTCCATCATGTGAGGCACCATCTTTGGAAGCAGATAGTGGACCTCACCAGACACGAACCCGCTCGTGCCTTGATCCTGAACTTCCAAGTCTCCAGAACTGTGAGCAATAAATTCCTATTATTTATAAATTACCTAGTCTGAGGTATTTTGTAGCACAAGATACCAGCAGCACAAATGGCCTGATCCAGTCTCTCAGCCCAATTCACTCTGTGGCATGACCCCTGGCCCCACCATCTCATCAACCTTGCTCCCTGCCTTCCCTTGTGCCCTCTTGATCTTCCAGGCACCTATGCCAGATGCCTGGAAAATGCACCAAGTCTATTCTGCAGAGTTCATTCTCTTTGCTCAGGCAATGATTTTATTTGCAAAATAACTTACCTAATGAAAAAGCGCTAGTGGAGTTCCTCAAAAGGTTTTCTTCTCTCCTGGTAACATACCCAAGAATAGCATTGCATACTCCTGGGTCTCATTTCCCCCAGTAAGGAGCTGGCACTCAGTGACCTGAAAGATCACTTCCAGCACTAATGTTTCATGAGCATTGGGTAGGACATGGCTTGTTGGCATTGAAAACAAAGAAGTGCAGGTGTTGGTGGTCTGGAATGGTCTGAGTCTGGACCAGATGCTGAGGGGTACCTCCCACCATCAACTGGACCACGTTAGGCCTTCAAACCATTTGGCATTCCAATTAAAGGTGCTAAGAGTGTCACCAGGAGCCAAAACTGAGAAGGGAATCTGTACAGTGCATAACTCTACAGTGACTCCAAAAGTCCCTGTGTGCATTGATGGCACTATGGCTTCAGGGATGCAGGACTGAGGAGGAGACAACAGCTCGGAAGTCAGAGTTCTAGGTTGAGGTTCTGCCACTTTCCAGCTATGTAAATTTGAGCACGGAACATGACCTCTGTAAACTGCAGTTTCCTCATTCATAAATTGAGACAAATAGGCCTAACTCAGAGGACTGCTGAGAGCTCCTGAGACTATGAGGTCCATTAATTTTTTGTTAATTAATGTATACAAGTAGGTATAAAGTTTATCAACAGAAATTATTTGCATAAGAAAGCAATGTCCCTGATGTTTACCAGAACCACAATCTCTAAACAATGAATTGCATGTGTGTGTGTGTGTGTGTGTGTGTGTGTGTGTGTGTGTCAGAGAGGGAGAGAGACTTACTGAGAAAGGGGACACAAAAGCCAGGGTACTTAGAACTACAGAATTCCTACCAAGGTAAGGAAGTTGCTTAGCAACCTCATCCTCAGCCAATAAAAGCAAAATGTCAAGCATGCAGTTTTTCTGACTGGCCAGACAAGGGAGCAAATGGCCTGGTGTTTCCACCCCTTTGCTGCTGTGCCAGGAAGGGTAGAGAGTTTGCTCTCCCATTAGCAACCCTCTTCAGGTTGGAATGGAAACTTGTAATGAATCATTGATAACGGCTAATGCCCACCCATGGGGAAAGGGACAGAGCTAAAGACTTGGCATTTTTCAGAGTCAGGAGTCTCCATATGAAGTCACGGGAGCACCATGGGGCCCTATCCCACTCTGATCTCTCCCACAGTGGAACTGTCGCACACCAAAGCCTGTCTCTGTTCCTCCAGTGGAGGGATATGGTGTGAAGGCCCAACAATGATAGGATTCTCAGACACCTGGCTTGTTTTTCTTTGTCTGCAGCACACTTACTCGTATATCCTTTCCCTGCTTCGCTCTTAACACAGACATGCTGCTGAGCAAGGTCGGCAGGAGATTGCCAGGTACAGGCACTTCAACCAACAACTGACTGTCACCTCCTCTGTTGTGTAACAATAATAATAACTAATATTTACTGAGCAATTGCCACAAGCCAGACATGGTTCTAAACACTTTATACATGTTGAGCATCTCTAATCTAGAAATCCCAAATCCAAAATGCTCCAAAATCCAAAACTTTCTGAGCACTGACATGACTCTCAAAAGAAATGTTCATTGGAGTATTTGGGATTTTTGGATTAGGAATGCAAAACAAGTAAGCACATAATGTAAACATCACAAAATCAAAAGAAGATTCAAAATCTGAAATATCTTGATTCACAAGCATTTCCAATAAGGGATACTCAGCTTGGAGTGGCTAACATTTATTAGGCAACTTCTATGTGCCACGCACCCTTCCAAGGGCATGGCATGCATCATCTTGTTTAATAGTCTCAAGGGCACTTGGAAATAAGGTACTATTAGTATCCTCATCCCCATTTTACTGACAGGAAAGTGGAGCCACAGGGAGATTGAGCAAACTGCCCAAGACCCGCTAGCTGGTAAAGAGCAGGGCCAGGATCCAAATCCAAGCAGTCTTGTGCCGGGGCTGCTGTGCTGAACTCCTGCACTGCGCTTGCCACTTGCCAGGATGGAGGGGAGATAGTGGAAGGTAAGCCCAGATAAGCCCCAAACGGGTGGATTATATGTAAGAATAACTAAGATATTCAATTCTTACCCTATGCTCTTCACAACTTACTTATGGATCATAATGCATTCTTTTCCTTTTGAACACACATAATTGCACCAAATGAACAAAATGACTAGGAGTGGGAGGCAGGGGACTGGGCCCCCAAAGGTGCTAATAAAACAAGGATTAAAATACTTTTCCAGGTGGATCTCAATTTATTTTAATATGTGAAACCCAATTTTGCATTCTGGAGTAGAGGTTGGCACACTTTTTCTTTCCAGGGTCAGACAGTAAGCATTTCAGTCTTGCTGGCTGTACCATCTCTGTGACAACTACTCACAATATCCTTTGTAGTGTGAAAGCAGCCACAGTCAATGGGTAAGCTAATGCACACAGATGTGGCTGCATTCCAATAAGCTTGCAGACCTCTAGGGGATCATTCTGGAGAAGTTTTATTATCATTACCATTTCTGATTTCTCTTCAGTTAGCAGTGATCCCCAACACCTTAGCTCCACACTGCTCTTCCTCCAGCGTCCCCGTCACAGAGCTGGATTGACTGTCAAAGCTACACAGAAGGGCCTGCAGATCATCGAGTTCAACCCCTCAGTTACAAGCAAGGACACTGGGGTAAGGAGGTAAGGCTTGCCCATGACCTGTGGCTGTTTGTGGTCTTCAAACTGAGTTTCCCTGAGTCCCCTTGGAGCCACCTAGGATGGCAGGAAGGGGAGTAGAGGGGGCTGAACCACAGTGAGTCCTCCTCCCACCCTTTGGTAAAATAGCTCAATGCCACCAACCACATGGGGTAAGGGTTAACCTTCCACAGTGTGAGGGTTAAATAAAATCAAGCCTGGAAAATTGTAAACACATAATAAAAGTTAGCTCCCTTTATAGAAAATCTGGAGACTATGGCACTAAATTTAGCTAGAATTTGGTATGTACCTTTTTCTTAGAGGAGATTTGCCTGTTCTTAAAGTGTCAGACTGCACACTATGAGATGCTGACAAAGTAAATAAGACATGGATTCTGCCTCGGAGGGAGCACCATTTTCAGAAAACTACGTTTTAACAAATCATCCCAGGGCAGGCACTCATGAGGTCAGACAGAAAGGGAGCCATGACCTGGGACTTCCAACTCCTATCATTTTCAGGAGACCCTCACCCCAGGCAGTGACCTTGAGAAGTCCTGACCCCCTCCATTTCCTCAAATGCAAATGGAACAACCTGGAGTTCCTTGGCCTCTTTTATCAGCTACTGTAACCAGATGGGGACAGAAGTGGGGGACAGCAAGAGTTTCAAGGTTAAAGATCAATCCCAAACTCCTGGTGGGATTTCAGAATTAACAACCAAACTTGAAAAGTGGAAAAGCCTGTTATCATCTTTAATTCAAAAAGCATTTACAAGATGTCAGAGGAACGGAAAACAAAGCACTTAATGAATATTTTGGAGTGTTTCTTCTAGGCTGGTTGCCTGGGTTTCATTTCTGTGACTCAACATCTCCTTTGCTCCTCCTTTTCATTTTACTGGTCACTAGTGTCATGGGGAAGCAGCCTCCTGGAGGGTTCAGGGCTCACAGTATCTGTTTTCACAGCCCTAGCGATGTGGAGAGCAGAGGTTGGAGAGCAGGGGAAGAACACCCCAGACCAAGAAGAATGCCAGTCAGTCAGTCAGCCAGCACGCCTGGCTAAGCATCTGCTTGTATATGGGCTGTGTAAGACACCAAGAGCATGAAGCCCATTCCCTGCCCTGGCAGAATGTACAAACCAGTTACAAGCTCTGATGTCTTCACAATATTTGGAGATTAATTATTTCTGCACATTTTTCTTAGGGCTGAGTTTAAGTGAATGGATTCAAAGAATTCAGGGTTTTAGAACCTGAGAACAGATAATGTTCTGAATATTACCCAATGGTAACATGGGACTAGGAATATAGTTCGCTGTATTTTAAGAGACTGCCATCTTTAGAAGACAATCTGTAGAGATTGCCCTGTTCAGATAGAGAGAGCCTATCTGAACAAGAAATCCAGAGACAGTAATGGACAGAGGTCATGGATTCAAGAGCTGGGTGTGCACATAATTGATGTTCAAGGACTTTAGGAATGAGAGGAGAACTGGGGGCACCCTCATTGGCATCTGCTTCAAACACTCATTGACATCTGCCTCCATGGACTAACTGGTACATGATGTACCAGTATACGGAATTGGCTTAAAGGGACAGCCAGCCGGTCCTCGTTAGCAGGATCCCCTGGAGCCTCTCATTTGTTAGAGATGGCATAATATCCATCTGTACTAGCAAGGTCTATAATTTGGTGCTGGCTGGGAAAGGTGGTGTGCAAGCAAAATGTCATTCATTATATGCAGAAATGTTCACAGAAATTCTGCTAGACTAGACTCAAATTCTAGATCTATAATAATTTGCAGCAAGCCCTCAAAAGGGCCACTTTATCACTCTAAACCTCAGTTTCCTAATCTGTCTAATGGGAATAATTTCTGCCTTACGGACTACACTGTCAGTTTGAAGTTTGAATGAAATAGACGGTGGCCTCCAGGAGGGGCCCCTCTATCTGTTGTGCTGAGATTGACTCAGCCCTGGCTCAGTGATCCTCAGAAAAAAAGTGAAAATACAGGTTGAGTATCCCTAATCCAAGCATCTAAAATCTGAAATGCTTCAAAATCCAGAACTTTTTGAATGCCAATATGATGCTCAAAGGAAATGCTCATTGGAGCATTTTGGATTTCAGGTTTCTGGATTATAGATGCTCAATTGGTAAGTATAAGGCAAATATTCCAAAATAAAAAAAAAAAAATCCCAAATCCAAAACACTTCTGGTGTTAAGCATTTTGGTTAAGGGATATTTAACTTGCATCAACTCATTTCATAACTACAACACCACTTTAAGGTCCGTAGTTTTATTATCCCCATTATATGGGGATTAAGCACAGGGCTTGGCACAGAATAGACACTCACCAAATATTTTTTGACAGATAACCCAATGATTGGTATGGAAATAAATAGCACATATTTATAAAGAGTTTTAGGAATGTAAGGCATTATCTAGCAGACGGAATAAACTTGGACCCAGGAGCCAGAAGATCTGCTGGTTTTGCCTATATGGCCTTGGGCAAGTCTCTCAACTTCTCTTCTATAAAATGAGGTGGTTCTTCAAGTTCTAAAAGTCTGATTTCTAAACAAAAACAACCAACATGGTCTTACTAATTTACAACATAATTAATTCAGAGTGGTGACTAAACTGGTCATGGTATAAACTAGTTTGTATTTGTTCATTCACAAAATAATAATAAAAAAGGTTTGTTAAGCAAATAAGATGGTAGAAGTGTTGAGCCTATTTAAGATACATATGTTTTCAAGCAATTTAAAAAGCATAGTAGGAGCACATTAGCATATTAACGGGGTGTTAATTACAAAAGAATCTTTTAAAGCAGGTTTTCTAAAATCCCCACTGAGTAACCATTAGCTTGTGGTACTTGAAACACAAACTGTTCACATGTGTTACTTAGAAGTAATAAAATTGTAATTTAAAAGTAATCTGCCAACTTGTCACGAATTTAGACTGATTTTTCTCTCAATTGATCCAAATGAGTGAGGTTTTGCTATAATTATATATAATGCTGGTAATAATGAGGCTGATTATCAATCTTTCCCTGCTTTTCACTACCTCCATCATTACAGATTTTAGGGGAGGGGGGCGGGGGTGGAGGAAGATGGGAGGAGTGGGAGCGAGGGGAGGAGGGGGGTGGAGGAGAGGGAGACAGGCAAGGATGCCACTCTCTCCCTCCCCCTTCCTTCAAGCACTGGAAGCAACCCCAGCTCCCACCCTGAGCAGCTCATCAGCCCTTCTCTGGGGGCTACATGAATCCAGGTGGAACTGCCCTGTGCGGCTTCGAAAGGCTAGCCAGCTGGTCCGAACTGGGGTTGCGTGAAGCATGCAGCAGCGTCAACCCATCAGCTAATGCATGCTTTCATTCTCACATTCCCACTGAGAGGCTGAGAGGGCTGAGCCTCCGGGGGCAGAAGGAGGGCCTCTTCTACATGCTCTCCACTTTCCAACGCATTCCTTGATTTTCCCCACTGAGGAAGCCAGAAAGGGCTTCCGTAGCAGAAAAGGTTTCCTTCCCATCAGAAGAAAGCTTCTCTCTGCTCCCCATTCACTGGAAATTTAATGTCTAACATCTTGTTTTCTACATCGGTTAAAATGTAAAGCTTTGCACCAGTAAAACAGTTATAAAATACCTTCCCATTCCATCTCAGGGTGATTGTGCAGCCTAAATGTTTATAGGAAAGTCCCCTTGAATATGCTGATAATAATTCAAATATAAGAAATGCATATTAGCTAATCCCTGGTGTCTGAGTGGCTGTTATGTGGAAAGAGGAGGGAGAAGAAGATTAGGCTGGGCTGGGAGCCCTGAGGAAGGGAACCCAAACTGGGGGTTGAATTGTGAAGAGATAGAGTCAAGATGTGGAGTGTTCTAGTGAGAAAGGCCCAGGGTCAAAATCCTGGGAGAGGCCAAGTATTGAATTGGGAAGGGGCAGGAAGGTCTGTGCTGGGTAACTGCTGTAAGAATTTACAGAGTAGTACAGTATAGTACATGGTAGAGCTGGGATTAAAATCCAGATCTGCTGCTTTTCCTCATATTCAAATGCCACTTTTATCATTTATTAGCCAAGTTCCCTTTGGCAAATTATTAATTTCTCTGTCCCCCAGTTTTTACATCTGTATAATGGGGGTAATAAAACTACCGACCTTAAAGTGGTGTTTTAGTTATGAAACGAGTTGATACAGGTTAAGTATCTCTTATCCAAAATGCTTATTAGCACCAGAAGTGTTTTGGATTTAGGATTTTTTTTTTATTTTGGAATATTTGCATTATACTTACCAATTGAGCATCTATAATCCAGAAATCTGAAATCCAAAATGCTCCAATGAGCATTTCCTTTGAGCATCATTTTGGCATTCAAAAAGTTCTGGATTTTGAAGCATTTCAGATTTTAGATGCTTGGATTAGGGATACTCAACCTGTATTTTCACTTTTTTCTGAGGATCACTGAGCCAGGACTGAGTCAATCTCATGAGAGCCACCAAAGCCCATGCATTCTAGAAAATTAACTTCATTCCCTGGGCCTCTGTGTCTTCTCCTTTTAAAAAGAGGAGAAAACACCAGCTTCCTCTGGGAGCCCCTGGCACACCCGCCATCCAATGCTGGTGGCTAAGTTCTCTGCAGACCTAGAAGCTTCATAATGAGGGGAAGGAAGAGGTGGGGCATTTAGATTCTCTTTGCACAATTTCTTCCCCCAGTTGCTATTCAGCTCTCTATCTCTTGGTGAGATTGTAAATGTTTTAGAAAATAGTTTATACGAAATATGTTCCTTCCTAAATCTCATAAACAGTTACTCCTTTCCACATAAACCTTAACCACTTATGCCCATGATAGGTTCCAATTAGCCACCCACATATCTGTGGAGGGGAAAAATATGTTCTAGAATATACACACATGTGCACATGCACACATACAAGCAGGTCCAACTCAACCCCTTCTCTATGGCTATTTTCAAGTGAAAGCAACTATTCTACATGAATGGTCAGGGTCAGTTGGACAGGACTCTTGCAAATAAGTATGTACCCAAGGGAAGCCACCAATTAATTCTGCAGAGATCACTGTTGCTCTTAACCTATCCCGTGGCTTATTCCTCAATGGCCAGTCCACTGGGTCTGCAACAACCAGTCAGTGCTGAGGCTGCATATCTGAGGTTGTATTGGAGCACCGGGAGCTCCCTGGGGGTGTGCTGCTGCCCCTGGCTTTGCAGAGCAACTGTGTCACGCACAGAAGCTGTGAGAGGCAGCTCAGCAGTGTGAACTCTGGGAGCTAGTCTGCCTGGGTTCAAATCCCTGGCTGTGCCATTTTCTAGCTATAAGACCTTAAGCAAGTTATTTCACCTCTCAATTCCTCTGTTTCTTTGTCTCTAAAAGGAGTACGAGAACAATGGTAACAGTACCTACTCCTAGGGTTGTTATGAAGATTACATGAGCCGAGGCTGGTAAAGTGCTTACAATAGTAGCGAGCATTAGTGTTACAGTGTGTTTGTTAAATGAAATGAGAGAAGTCCTCTCTCTCCCTGATCTCCTTCTCACCCTGAGGATTACTACACAATTGGATGGGGGGGATTACAGGCTTTGTTTTGCCATCTTCTAAGAGGCAGCAACTGTCTCATCCCAGAAAAACAAACCTATTACTGAGCAGCTGGCAAACCCTGGACTTGACAGAGAAGGAGAAGAGAAGGTTTCTCTCATCATCACATGGTAGGGCCCAAAGCTGGGAGATTGGGCACCTTTGTGGAGCCACCAGGTAGCCACCACACTTTGGCCAGTTTGAGCAATCTGTTCCTCACTGATGAGATGATGCTCTGACATCTGGTAAGCATGGTCCCAGACACAAATCTCAGGTGTTATTTCCAAAAGGTGACTTTGCTTCCCTGGAGATTCTTATACAAATCATGGGGCCCTCTGTAATTCCATGTGCTAATATGTAACAGGGCAGGGGTTTATTCACCAAGTATTTTAATAAGTGCAGTGCAACTTGCTGCACTGTGGCAGGGGAGGTTAGAGGCCAAAGGTGACGTCCACTCTAATCCTGCTTTCCCCTGTGCCTGCTTGTGAGTCCTCTGTCCCTCTCCCTCATCACAGAAAGTTCTCAAACAGACCTCCCTGCAGAGGGGGGCAGAGTCCTTTGGCTCAGCATTTAGGCCTCCTCTTAACTGGCACATGCCAACAAAATGGAAAACCTCAACAGAACTAAACAAAATAATTCTTCGCCTCCCTCAAGAATGACAAAGAAAAGTAGCTTTACAGGAGACATGTAGACAACATACATGACCCTTTCCCCTCAAGTTCCCTATACTATACTGAACTATTTCCTTCCATAGCTGAACCATTGTGTTTACTTCTATCTGAAATCTAATTACGCTAAATATCAGAGCCCCCACAATTATGAAAATCTATGCCAGCAAAATATGAGGGTCTTTGTGGATTTAATTTTATTTTCCCAGATTCCTTATTTATTATTTTACAATAATGTCTGATTTTTAACTATTTTGCATGTTAGTCTCTGAGTAAAATAGAGGGGAAGAAAATATTGTATTAGGTAGCAAATATATGGACAACACTATAGCAGCTGTTTTTCACATGCTAGCTCATTTAATTTCCACAATACTCTAGGATGAGATTATAAATCCCATTTTAGAGAGAAAGGTGCTAAGGCTCAGAGAGGTTCACTAGCTTGCCTAAGGTCACACAGCTAGTAGGTGAAAAATTGGGAACCAAACTCAGCACACTACCTCTTCCTGCCTCCTCTTCCTCCTGGTGCTCTTTTCACTATATTAAAGCAACAATATTATAAATTTGAGTAAGGGGCTTTTCTGGAAGTGTTCTGCAGCTCAGCCCCATATAAATTTGGACTAGTCCCTGCCTTCCTTTGAGCCTCAGTTTACACATCTATAAGATGAGAGCCTTAGGATGCTAACATTCCAAGATTCCAGCCCCCATGGAATTTTAACTAGATCTTCTTTCTCTGGCTCTTACTTTAGTTCTCTCCCTAAATCTTTCTAGCTTCAACCCTTTTATTCACCCCAACTGTCTCCAAGGGTCTCTTTGGCATTAATGAAGCCACAGTCTCACAGACCTTGCGGGGCCCACGAATCTGGCTCAAAATGAGCATGCACATCTTACAAATGAACTAAGATGTAAAGGAAAAAGCAATTCTCAGCTCTGAATGGGACTGAGGTGGGAATTGAGGAGGCTTTTCACATCTGCAGCCCAACCATAGACTAGAGATCAAATGCCCAGGTCACAGCATCGGCCACTGCTCTCACTCTGTCATCAGACTGGCCCAAAGAACTTGAACATCACCTCGGGAACATTTCCATGGCCCTCACCCCAAGTCCAAGTGCAACCTACGTTTGCTATTACACACATCATGCAGTATTATAATGTGCCTGTGTAACAAGCCTGCCCCAGTCCCAAAGGGCAGAGACTGTGTCTCATTCATATTTGTATTCCCAGTGCCCAACACCATGCCTGCCTCATAAAAACTACCCTGAATGAATGTGCAAACTCCCAGGTCTAACACCTCCTGGTGACAGAGATCACTTCTACCTTGCAG
Source organism: Pan paniscus (assembly GCF_029289425.2). NCBI lineage: Eukaryota > Metazoa > Chordata > Mammalia > Primates > Hominidae > Pan > Pan paniscus. The sequence continues at coordinate 84,322,304 of NC_073249.2, read as the reverse complement.
TGTTTCACCATGCCTCCCAGGGGGTTCTGCCCAGCCAAGTTAGGCAAGCTTTACTCCCAAGCCTTCAGATGAATTGGTCCACGGAGGAAGTCTGGAGAGCAGGGACTTTTCAATTTTCAAAACCTTATAAGAATTTCTGCTGTCTTGCCTGCCAGAATCTTTCTTTGGCTCCCAACAACATAAGCTACATGCCTCCAACTGACAAGCGACAGGCCAGTTGGTCAGCTGTTGCTTCCATTTACTCAGAGCTGGGCGGCTGTACTGTTTCTGTCACTAAATCAAGGGATCCTTGGGACGGATGTGCTTGGGCGTTAAGGCAGCCTGAGGACCTAGTCTCCGGAAGCTTCTGTGAAGTGTGACTGGGCTGCCCTGCCTGGCACGGTGACTTGAATCTTCAGTTTGCCAATTCTCTAAGAGCCCCAACCCCCCATCCCCAGATCTCTACCCCCAGAGTGGAAGTGATTGCAGCAACTCTTGCAGTAGAATTGGGGGCAGCAGCAGGGGAGGAGAGAAGAGGCTATTAGCAAATCAAAAGGAAAGAAAACAGGGGAAGGAAAACACAGTAGCAAATTAAAGCACTATGTTTTCTTTTTAAAAATCCAATTAAAGGGAAATCTGCTTTTGAGTAAAACAATCATGCCCTTGTTACAAAGTATCCCAGGAAACCTCAAGATAGGCAAAACCTTTTTAATCACATTTTTTTCTCATTACAAGTTGGCTAATAGGAACATCATAGTAATTCCCCGTTAACTCTTCCACTTTTCACACCCACACAAACACACTGGGTTATAACAATGCTCTTATTCTATCTTTGTCTCAGACACATTCTCAAGCATGTTGGTTTACTCTCTCCTTAGAATATCCCCATATCCTCATTCTGATATGCAAACGTATCCTCACCTACAGACCATTCTTTCCTCCTCTCCTCTCTCTCTCATGCACGCGTGCACACACACGCTGAAACGCTATATACACACTATATATGCATATAAACATATATGTTCTCCTTTTAATTCAATACTAATCCAGTCATTCGTATTTCCCAATTTCTTCTCAGTCTCTCATACAGGTCCACGCAGTGAAGCCCAAGGGAGATACTTACCTCCATAGCCTGCGGGAAACTTCATGAAGTGAGAATAATTTCCATACATGTTTACTCGTCAGTTCATGTTCCTCTCCTGTGCAGCTTCTAAATATTACCGCCTCTCTCGGCTCCCAGGCACAGCCCGGCTTTCTTCAACTTGGGCTAACAAGAGTGGTCATTGCTTCCTAGCAGCCCGGGGAGCACAGGCTGGGCCAGCCCTCTGGGATTAGTCAGGAATCTGCCTCTAGATCGGAGAGTCCACATAGTGCGTTTGAGACGGCTGTGGCGGCAGCAGCTGGTGCCTGTCAGTAATCACGCATAATGCTGCCGCCGCCGCCGCCGCCGCCGCCGCCGTCACCGCTACTCTTGCCACCGCCGTCGCTGCTGCTTGAGATCCTGTTGCTAGTTTGATTAACTCAGGGTTGGGCTGCTGCGTGCGACTCTTCCAGCTCCCGGCGCGTCCCCAGAGGTCCCTACCGGGTGGCACGATCTATTATCTAGGAAGCCAATCGATGTATGACCGCCCGGTGTAGGTCAGGAGAGAGGCGGGAGACGGCAGGGGATGGAAGACTCTTTAGGTGCCTGTTCCTTGACTTACATCCACAAAAATCAATGGGATTTTATTAAAATGCATTTTCTCATTCGAACTTCTATCTGTCCAATGTACATGGTATTTGATCTGTGAAAGGAGGAGGGGGTAGGGTTCAAGAGAGAACAGGGCCCTTTCAGAAGCACAAGATTAGAAAAGCGTGATACTCAATCTCCAGCTACGGAAAACTAAAATAGAGTAGCCCTTAAGTTGAGGTGGGCCTCTCCTGCTTGGGTGGCCGGAAGCATTTATCTGTGCTCTAACAATGGGAGTTTGACAAGTGCAGTTTGAGCCAGAGCTCACTCAGGTGGAAAACTTACAGGTAGGGAGGAGGGGTTGGCTTGATGTGGAGGTCTTTCTCTGCATTTATTTTATATACCATTGTTATCCTGCCGCCTGTTCAAAAACACCACTGGGTCCTCACTAACACAGAGCCTGTCTTGTGTGGAACTGACCCGAGATCAAAGAATCTAAGCACCCCGTTGATGTTTGGGTCTGTCATACAGTTTTCGTGACAAGTCACCGCTCAGCCTATACTTGAACACCTCCAATAATGGGGAGCTCACCACTTTCTCATTCCATTTCTAGATAGTTTTCACCACAAGAAAGTTTGTTATAGAGATAAAATCTGCTCCTTTTCCCTACAGCTTCTGCCCACAGGTGCTAGACTGCTCCCAGGGGCCACACAAGAGAAGGCTGAAAGACAAAAAGTCTTTCACAGTGGGATCCTCTGCAAATCCTGAGATTGATCTGCTGTGCCCATAATCCCCCTTTCCCTAGGCATCTCTGGCTCTTTCAGTAATTCTATGTATCACCAAGGGTTCATGTCTATTCCCAACCTATCCTTTTTCTAATAATGTACTTCAGTTTACATAGATACCCTCACAGTGAGGAAGGGGGTTGGCCAGACTTGGATGCAATACTCCAGATATGGTCCAAACCTTTTCCTCATGGTATATGTGTTGGCACGGTGATGGGGTGCTGTCAACATACCCATTGAAGGTCCGTTTCATGGGCTGAGCTCTGTTGGGCTGGAAAAAAGATAAGAGATTTTCTCCTGATGCAGCATAAGACATAGAGAGCCAGAGAGGTAAGTCAAATCAGGGTCCCAGAGTAAAAAATCAAGATTCAAATGCTAGGAGAAGCCAAAACAAAAACGTAGAATAAAAGACCAGAGTCAGGAACAAAGTCATGATGACAAAGGAGGAGGCCAAAATGGGGAATCAAAGCAAAAGCATGTCACAAAGGAGGAAGAAATATCCAGGCCTTCACTGTAAAGAGCTTTGGAGAGCCCAGAGCTGCCTTGACTGTTGCTGGGATGAGAGTCCAGTGGACATAAGTAATATAGAATACAGGAGGACCATTTGCTCACTTGCATTAGGTGGGCAGCTCTGCATGTTAATTCATGTAGAACTAACTCGATAAAAATCTCCCCACCCCTACCTCCCCTAAGTTGTGTTCTCTTATGCATATTCTTCATCCCATCCTTGGGCAATTGGTTTTGGGACCTACATGAAATGCTTCCTATATTCCTCTGAAGTTAAAACTTTTTGGCTTCATTCATCATCCCAAATCTTTTAGGATCCTGCTTCTGTTGTCCAAAGTATTTCTTATTCATACCCTTATTTCATGACTTCTGAAAATCTGATGAACTGCTTTTTCATATCTTATTCGACTCATTGATAAAAATGTTGACATAGACATAGCAAAGACAACATCTTATATCACTAAAAAGTCCATTCATTAGTGCCTTAGACACTTTGCTCTGCTACTCACTAGTTATATGGCCTTGAAAGGCTATATGTATAGTAAAAGCACCAACTCACCAACTCACAAGCCAACATTGCTGGGTACAAATCCCTGTTCTGCTGCTTACAGCCTCATGATACTGGCAAATGAGTAAATCTCCCTGAGCCTCAGTTACCTTATAGGGTTACCATGAGGATTAAATGAGTCAATACATGTTAAGCACTTGAAATACTCCAGATAAATACTAAATGCTCGATACATGTAATCTAATTTGAGGCAAATGATGGGGAGGAGGAGGAGGTCAAAGAAGAAGAGGATGTAACCTTAAGCAAGTCACTTTATGGCTCCTCTCCTTTTTCTCATTTGTAAAATGATGGAGCAGAGCTACATGGGCTCCAATATCATCTTCAGCTTTAAAACTGAACGCAGACTAATGCATCACCCATTCCATAATTGTCCATTTTCTCCATAGTGGTATCTGAAGCAAGTGTCTTACAATCTACAGTTTTCTATTGTACGCATGTCAGAGAAGGAAATGAGTTACTTAAACTGTTTTTTTTGTGTGTGTGTGAACCCATGTTTCAAGGGTTTTTCCAAGTACTCAAGTACTCAAAAACCATTCTTTAAAAATCACAGTCTACAGACTTGTCCAAGGTCATTGTCAAGATGATCTGTTGGTTAAGCCACCAACAGATAGACTCTTTCTTCACCTTTTTCTAAGTTCAGTACATTGTCTATTTCTTTTCCTCACAGAAGAAAAACCAAATCCTAACCTGGCATGGAAAAGGCTCACCATTTGTGGGGTGTCTCGGCCTATCATGTGAGCTCTATGTAGAAGAAAGTGCTTTGGGGCAGTAATCACAAGGCTTGGGATACACACTCTCTGGGAAAAACATCCATGCTGCCAGCCTCACTAAGGTTTCTGGATTTAGTTTTGATTTTGTGGATCAGATGTGTTGAGAGTTGGGCACGTGCTCATTTTTACACTGCGAAGTTCTATACAATGGCTTTGTAAAACAAATGCAAAGAATTAATATTTTCCTGATTTTCTTTCCTCCCTTTCTCTGAGAGTTCCTTCTGATCTGGCTGTTTTGCCCACTGTACGGGTACGGTATGTTCATTCCAACTTCTGGTTTGATATAGTTCGGATGTTTTTCCTCTCCAAATCTCATGTTGAAATGTGATCCCTAATGTTGGAGGTGGAGCCTAGTGGGAGGTATTGGATCATGGGGTGGATCCCTCATGAATGTCTTAGTGCCATCCTTTTGGTGATGAGTGAGTTCTTGCTCAGTTAGCTCTCAGGGGATCTGGTTGTTTAAGAGTTTGGGACCTCCCCCTCCACTCTCTTGACCCCTCTCTCACCATGTGACACACCAGCTCTCCCTTTGCCTTCCACCATGATTGAAAGCCTCCTGGGCTTCACCAGGAGCTGAACAGACACTGACACCATGCTGTTTTTTAACAGCTTGCAGAACTGTCAGCCAATTAAACCTTTTCTCTCTATAAATTACCCAGCCTCAGGTATTTCTTTATAACAACACTAAAAGGACTAACACATAGTTCATTGTTCATGCCCATTTACTTTTTCTCATCACTAAAATTCTTACCTATCATTCAAGTTCCAGCTCATTTCCCACCATGAAAACACTTATCCAAAAAGATGTCTCCCTAACCTAGGTCTGATAAAACGTATTGTCCAGTGTGTTCAGGTGACACTTAGTATGTATGGCCTTGTGGCATCCCCAGTGAAATGGCAAGGAATGGTTATTTATCTTTCCTTTGAATATGTCTTATCTTCATAACATGATTGTTAACTCTTCAAATATAGTGATAATGTATTATGTCTCTTTGTTTTCTCACCTAAGTGCTAAAACACACAGTAGGTGCTCAACAGGTATTTCTGTATCAAAAATGCTTGACATAGTCAAATACATCAAAAACAATATACCAAACAGTACCCCAGTATGCTTTTCTTATGATACCTTCCATATGGCTTAATACCCCATAACAAACCATAAGCTCTGCCTAAAGATCAAGAAATATGAATGTGGTTTTTTCTTTTTAACCCACTTTTTTTTTTCTTGGCACCATTGTGTCTTCCCTAAGACCATTATTGGTATAACAACGTTATCCTAAGTGGCTGGTATTTCTAACATAAGCCCTTCCCAAACAGCTCCACTGACTTCAGTCACAACTGTGTCTCCAGCTGTTACTGAATTCTCATTAGGATGTCAAGTGAAAGACCAAATGCTCAAAGTCTACAGTAGGAATTAGCTAATTCATTCACAAGAATTCTTGGCCTACTTCTTGTCAAGGCTAATTAACTAGTCCTCTTAAATAATATGTTCTACTTTTACTAAAGCCATTAGTGCCTTTGAATAAGTGAAAAGAGCATGGATTTTGACTAGTATGTTTGACTGTTTGACACAAGTTCGGACAATAATATCTAATATTCACCCTGGTAATCAAAGGATATAGCTTTACGTCTGCTCTTTTTTTCTCTTTTGACCCGTGGTGATATAAAATAGTATTTTGCAGCAAATACAAATGAAAAACCAAACTCATTCATTTGACAATGGCCAATAAACTTTAACTATAGAATTTAGATGCAAATATCTCCATACTAATATCATGTATTAATATTTTTATATTTTTGTAATACCTTACCTACATAATAGTACATTAAGTTTCCATGTGCTATCCCCAATACTAGACTTAAATAGGGCAGGCTTTGTTACCCCAGTTTTATAAATGGGCAATTTGAGATTAAGACTATGAAATCAGAGAATGAAAGACAGTTACTCTAACAAATTGGGTTTTGGATCTGGTCTCACAACTAGGTAGTGAAAGAAATGGGTGTAAAAGCCAGGTCCCCAACTCTGCTGTCTAGTAAATGTGTCTTTTGTGAAATCACAATCCTTCTCTCATTAGTGATATGTTTCCTATCTATGTTTGTGTTACTGCGGATGGGGTTTCTCTATACATAGTTTTTTTTTTTCTCGTTGCTGTTAATCACTTATTCACTTATCATTCAGCTAGCACTTACTGAGAGCTTATTATCTGACAACCAGCAGGAATATACTAAGGGGAAAGATAGATATAGTCCCTTATGCATCCCAATAGAGGAGATGAATATTAAACAAATATTCGTAGACACATATATACCAGCATAAACCATGATAAGAACTATGAAGGAAAATAATTGGATGAGATGAAAGACTATAGCAGGGAAATCTCATTTAAATTGGAAGGTCAGAGCAGACTTCTTTGAGAAAATGGCAGTTACACTCAGATCTAAAGGCTGAGTAGGATCCAATCTGGGGAAGAAAGCAGGAGGATGAGGAGAGGGTGGACCAGAAAGAGAGAACAATAGGTCTAACAGCCCTGAGGAGGGACTGAAGTCAGTGCATCCGAGAAGCTGGGGGGTAAGAATGTTCAGATCTCCCATGTGAGGTGGTCTGGCCATCTAACATGAGCCATCTGACACGGTCGGGCCATCTAACATGGGAGATCTGAACCATCTAACATGGGAGGTCTAACCATGGTCTGGCCATCTAACATGGGAGCTCTGAACATTCTTATCCCCTGCCCCGCCTGCAGTGAGTTCCGTTGTTTCATTGTCTCACCTACGATTTTTTGCTTGACATGCCCATGTCAACTTTGGGCTCTGTGCTGCCAGAAAACCATCCTTCCTGGCTTTGCCTCACCTTCACTTGCTGGTCAGATCAATGACTCGCCATTTTTCTATGACACTCCCCAGTAACTCACCACTCTCGTGTCTCTCAATATGTTCCTTCTTATATGATTATCATGACTGCACCTGAAAAACCCTCTTACTAGATGACTAGCAACTGAATCCAAGTCATTTTTGTAGCTCCAAAAGCCTTTAATGCCAGAACCCAACTCATAGTAGAAACCCAGTAAATACATGATGAATGAATGAATAAAAGTTTGTTGATTATGCTGAGATGTCCTGATGTCAACTCCAGGTCACTGGGCATGAGGAAGTGAGTGTTCCCATTCCTATGTTCCAATAGTTTTTAACAGCCCAATTTTCATTTCATGAGCTCCTTTTTCCTGGAAGCAGACTCCTATGTGGACAGGTTCAATGCTGGCGCTAGTGCGGTACATCAGTCTTGATGACTAAGTCCCACTGACGATGGAAATGAGGCACCTAAATCAGAAAGATTGATGATTAGCTTTAAATTAGAACAGTTTCGTCTATGATCCAAAACAGGGCCATTTCCAAAAGGCCTGTCCAAAAACACAAATTAAATCTAAAATGTGTCACACACGGCTTAGGAACCAACTATAAGTTTGCATCATAGCTAATTGATCAAGTCACTGGTGAAACCAACTGACTGAGTTTGCCTTAAGGAAACGATTCCCAAATTTATCTGCAAGTTGAAACGATCCAGGAAGCTTAAAAAATTACTCATACCCATGTTCACCTCCAGAGATTATTCAATTAATGTGGGATTGTGGTCTGGGTTTTGGAACTACCAGAAGAACCCCAGTGATTCTAATGTGCAGAAGAGTTTGTGAACCATTGACTTGCAGCAAGAGAACATTCTCATAACAAGCTAAGAAAAGCCCAACAGCAGAAAATGAGAAACTGTTTCCCTGGATAATTCCAGGGAACTAATAAGATCCACTTTACCCATCTGCTAGTACACACAATTGGGGCTTATGAGTCCAAGGAGCTCTTGCTTAGCGGGAGATATGGTGGCTATGGCCATCTGCTGTGTAGACGTAGAATATACTGACTTGAGGTTTCCTGGCACTGTGTCCTCAGCATAGCATGCTCCCACAACACTGCCTCTGCTATCAAAATCTTCCTCATTAAAGGCCAGTCCCTCTATCAAGTCTTCCCTTACAAGTAGTTAATACTTCCACTGTTCTCTCAAAATTCTTACTTCTTCATTACAGCATGAATTTAATTTCCCTTAGTATCAAAATTAATTGTTAAACTGGAATCTTCTTTTGAGTTCAGGGACAATCTTTTATTCATCTTTATATTGTCAAAGAATGTGGCATTTTGCTTTGTACACAGTAAATGCCCAATAAATGCTTATTGCATGAATGCTGAGATTACAACAATGAACAGGGCAGACGCTATCTCTGCTCTTATGGAGCTATAAGCTATGAGTTAAGGGTAACATAATTACCCTTAACTCCAAACTAGGTAACACCGGTTACAAAATTTTCAAGGTAGAAGGAACCATTGCATAGATGCCTCCATCTCTTGGTTCCCAGCCAAATGATGATCACAAAACCTTTCCTGTCATAAACAACTCCACCACAGCTGCAGTGCACATGGGAGCTCTCAGAATACAGAACAACTGTGACCACACTGAGAGAATAGGGCTGAGACCAGGGGAAAATATCTGGTCCCCTCTAGAGAGGAGACAGCAGTGCAAATACAGGACTCTAATCTAGACTGGGTCCAGATCCAAGGAACCCCAGCCAAAGAAGTAGATGTCAGCATTAGAGCTCAGGAAAATGTGTTCAAGTCCCCGAGAGAGAGATGAGGAAATTTAAAAATACAGCCCAGCCTCTGAGACCAAGTCATTGCCACTTGGATTTTGTTGAACGGACATGTATTAAGAACCACTGTGTAATGGCTACTGGCTACATGTATTCATGTATTCAGGTGTAGATTTGGAGGCTGCAACCCAATCACATACAGGCAAAGCAGTCTATTTTCAGATCCCACTTACTCTTGGGGAGAGGCTCTAAATATACCACCCAGTGACTGCAGGAGGCAGATTATCATTGCTGGCAGCTGAGCAGGGTGGGGCAGACAGGGACGTCAGGAGCCCCACCATTAACCTCAGCACAACTCAAAGGCCCCCACCACTTGTAGAGCTATATTTACATAAGGGCAAATGTCTATTATTTGGCTTGGTTTTCATTTAAGAGCTCCTGAGAATGGGTTTTGTATGGCAGGAAAAGCACTATGTGATGCCCTCCAAAGACCCACTGAACAAAGCATGTAGATGTCACAAGGTAGGCCTTAGACAAAACCAACCTTGTTCTGTTCTCAGGCATTTGCATCATAAGAAGGTCTTGCAATTATATAACTAAATAATGAAATTGTCTACATGTATAACACCTGATAATTTATAATATGCTTTTGTAGCCCATTTATAAATGGGTATAAAATATTGTTAAAGCAGAATTCAAGAAGGCTACAATCAGAAATGATATTGGATATTAAGACATGAGAATTTATCTTGCCATAGTGATTTCCTCTATAGCAGGGAAGGCCTTTTGAGTAGGTGTTCAATAGAGACATAGTTTTCTTACTGCTGAAAGCCAAACACTGCATAATCCCTTCTGTAACCATCCCTATTTCCAGGCAGCTAATACCAAAAGGCCAGAAGGCATTTAGTTTTGGAAGGAATTGAGAGAAAACCACACTAACCACCAGCATTTGGATAACTCTGTCCAGTAGTGAAAATGAATAGACATAGCTGTAGGTAGAGAAATAGTTGATTGGGGAAAAGTTTGGTGGGGGGTGCAGGTACAGAAGGACATAGTCAGAATGTGTAGCAATATCAGAGTTTGAGAAACCTCTGTATTTAGTGTATTATATTAGCCTTTGAAGAGGGACTAGACCCAGTTTGGCTGGTATCAACCATGGAGTAGCATCCATGGGAGGTAGAGGAAGATGGGGTCTGAGACATTCCACCTGCAGCAGGGTGGCTCCAAGTCTCCTGGCACCATCTACATCAGACTCACCTGGAAGGTGGCTAAACACACAGACTTAAGGGGCCTGCTCCCACCCTCTGAATCAGAATCTGGGGCTTGATTGTGCCTAGACATATGTCCATTTGACAAGCTCCACAGATGATTCCCACCCATGAGCATGATGTGAGAATCACGGCCTTAGAGAATGGTATCTGCAGAAAGTCAGGTGTGAACTTGGTATGCCGCATGACAGCATCAGAGATTATTTGTTGATGCCTTCTGGTTACTTTGAAGAGTCAATATTATGCCATTTTAGTCCAATTTCCTAAGTCACAGTTATTAGTAGTGGAGTCAATATTAGAAACAATTCCTTGGCAGAGAGGAAGGCTTTTCTGGCTGTCTGTGACCTCACCCACAAGCAGCTGTTAAGGATGCTACGCTATTTCTGAAATGGCCCAAACATCAGCAACTTTTGTGGTGGAATTTTAGACACATCAGCAGACTGGGATACAGACATTTAGGGGCCAGAGCCCTTCTGACGCCAAATCAAAGGCTATGTGTGAGGCTGATGTTGCACCCCCTCTCCCCTCCACAGGAGGCCACTTGGTCCTGCACAGACACCTGTGGTCCAGATCATTGGCAGGCCTCAGCCAGCCAAGACTGAAAGGGTGTGAAGGCAGAAATGGAGACTGCAATGGTGACGGAGGAGACTTCTCCTTGACAGCCTGGCAGATGAAGAGAGCTTCCAAAGACATCAGGCCACCAAAAGCAAAAGCAAAAAGGGAGGAAATTCAATAAGTAGTTCTTGAACAGCCATGGCTTCCTGACTGTTTGAGGGACAGGGATGTGCCCTCTCCATACTTCAGTGAGGGATCAGTCCTGCCTGGTAATTAAGAAAAGCAGTAATGATCAGCGCTAAAAATGAATCACCCATTTCCTGTGAAAGAGTGGGCAGAGGACTGTTTTAAAACTTCGATTTATTGACCGATTTGTCTGTGGTAAACCAGGAAGACGCTGTGAGGGAGGTGGAGGGCTGCCACCCTTCCTCCCTACCTCTCCCGCCCATCCCATCCTATGCACTTCTGACAGATTAATCTTCCTAATGCACAGCTCTGATGGGACTCCTAGGACCGAGGCCTTTTTTTTTTTTTTTTTATCCTTTTTAAGAAATGGGGTCTTGCTCTATCACCCAGGCTGGATTGCAGTGGTGTGATCATAGCTCACCACAACCTCGCACTCCCGGGCTCTTGCAATCCACATACAGTGGCATGTGCCTGTAGCCCAACTACTCCACCTCAGCCTCTGGGGTAGCTGAGGTACAGGCACATGCCACTATGCTGGGCTCTTAAGCCAAAGACTTTTAATGGCTTCTCCTTTGCCCAGAGAGATATCTACACTGGGTTTCATCTCATTTCTCCATGCCCTTTGGCCCTCACTTGACTGAGCACATTTCAGTGTCTAGAAAAGTGCACATGTACTCTCCCATACACACTTTGCACATTCCTTGTTCCCAGGTTTTGCTCAAACTGCTTTCCCGTCCTGGAATAGCATCTTACCCACTACCCACCCTATTAGATGAATCCCATCTCATCCTTCTCTGGGCGTCCTAAATGCTCCTCTCCCTAATCCTTCCTAACTAGGTAGTCGTTGTCTCCTTCTATCTTGCTTTCCATCTCTCTGTGTGTCCCTGTGCATGTCTTTCTCTGTCTCTCTCTCTCTCTCTCTCTGCTTTTGAGCTCTCATCCCCAGCCCCCAGCCCCCAGCCCCCAGCATCATGTACCTCTATTTCTGATCTGCACTAGCTACTAAACTGTGTAATCTTTCAATCTTTCTCAATGTGAAGCATACTCACAGACTGCTATCACTTAACCTGCTGCTACTAAAAACTCATTCCTCATGCCTTTTGCCTTTGCATTTTAGCTGATGTTTAGCCTCTACACCAAGGGCTTGGCATAATTGTAATGAGACAGGGAGCCCAGTTCCCTTCTTGGGGGCCAGGCATGTCTTCCCACCAATCTGGATCAAAGTCTTCTCTGTAGGAACCTTTCCCAAGTGTGCCCCACATCCCCCAATCCTGGCCAAAGTTGGCACCTATGTTTCCACACAAGTTTCTTACTGTGCATGCATTCTTCCTCTCCAGCACATATCACAATTATAATTAAATAACTGTCTAACCAGTAGTTTAACACCTGCCTTCCTCCACAATAGGAAGCTCCATGGGGACAAGGCCATACCTCTTTTATTCATCATTGAATTCCCAGTGCCTGGAATGTATTAATAGTTGATGGCAATAAATATTTGGTGAATAAATGAATAGCATTTATCACACTCTGCTTATAGCTTTGTGTGCACAGTGTACGTCTCATCCACTCTTCACTGTCTTTAAGAATATAGGTGATATAGGACGCCCTTTGTATTCCCCCAACACTTTCAACAGTGCCTTGTCCATAGTAGGTACTCAAACAAATAGTTGTTAAACCTATTCCTCTAATGGGCAAGTAATCTAAGGCATGTGATGGTGAGTCAGTGGCATCACATTTGATTCAAAAGAAAACACATTTAGTCCAATAAATCAACAGATAATTACTAAGCACTCTTTATGCAAAAAGTATAGGGTTCTTTATCTGTCTATCTGTCTGCCTATCTATCTGTCCATCTGTCTGCTTGTCTAGGATTAGAGAAGTGGTTGTAGAGATAGTGCAGGGTCTGGTTTTGGGTCCATCTTTGCTCCTGAGTGTCTATATGATCTTGAGTAGTTAGGGCCCTCTAAATGTCAGTTTCCAGTTTCTTCAGGCTTTAAAATGAGCATAAAATTTTTAGTTAACAGGGAAATTGTGAGGATTGAAAGAAGGGGTGTATCTGAAAGCCTTTTGTAAAACATGAAGTGTAATAACATGTATAATTATTGTGAGTGCATGATGAAAAGGAAAAGGCGACGGAGTGAAATATGGCTGTGAGGAGTCTCAGTGCCTCTCTAAGCAGTGAGGTGTGGGCCAGGAGTGCAGCATGAGGTCCAAGCTCTCTGAATCTGCCTGTCCTGACCCCCTGATAAATCTCTAAGCCTCCAAGACACAGGTTCATCATCTTGTCAAATGGGCTCCAAGGCTCCTGGCTTCCTGGGAGGAGCCGCCTTACTAATAAAGAGATTGTCTTAATAATGTGAAGTACCCCGGGTGCTATGGTAACGGGCATTACATGATCTGGAGAAGAGGAGCAGGTTTTGATAAGAATAGGGAGCCTGCAGATGGGAAAAGGGGGTGGGGATGCACACAGGATGGGAGTGGAGGAAAACGCAAATGTGGATAGATAGAGTCAGCACCAGCGGGAATGAACAAACAATATTGTTGGTTCCTGTCTCTCAGAGTGGCCTCTCCTGTCTGGGCCCTGCTATCTGTGGGGTTTCTTGAACATTTCCAGATTTTTGGGTGCTACTGCAATTTTAGAACCCCATGTACTTAAACTGAGAGCCCCCATGGCTTTTTAAACACATAAGCACATGTAAAATCTGGATAAAACCAGGTTGTGATTAAAAAAAAAATTAGAAACCCAAGTTTTTTGTATTCACCAATGGATTATTTTAACAAGTTCTCTCATAACTGTTTGAAACAGGCTTGTGACCCAAGATGTTTTCCATAAGTCCTACCAACGTGGAGAACCAGAAAATTTGTGCACTATGAAGATGTCAATGCCAATGCCAATGTCCATGCCATGAAACTTCATAACCTTATTAAATACTACTGGTCCATCTGAGGACATGCTGCACAGCTTAGAAGGGTGTTGGTGCAATGAAAAGCACATTAGATGGGGCAAAGGAAAAAAATGTCACGCCTAATGAGTCCTTCTATGTTTCAGACACTGGACTGGGCACTTATGCACATTAGTTTCTGCCACAGAGTCTGATAGCTTGGGTCCTGGACCCAGCTTGCCACCAGCCAGCTATGAGAGCTTTGGGTTTTTTTTTTAAAGAGAAGCATATCTGTTCACAGACACTTTATTATGATTCTGTTATTAAAAGAGCTTCCTCCTCATGTGGTCACTAACTGTCTTCTAGTTAACCTTTGCTTTGGTTTTTACCTCCTGCTATTTCCTCACTTATAACTGAGGTCCTGAGCCAATCACAGTAATGAAGACAGTTTAGTTCCTTCTTGGTTTTATATTTTGGCTTAAGCTCTTTCGGTAAATATTAATTGCCGCAAAGGCAAGTTGAGTGTGACTATTTTGTGTGTTTATTTCATAGGTGTTTCTACTGCTGCCAGGACTAAAGGAGGTGGGTATAAAAAAAGAAGAGTGATTTAGATTAGGAAACTGAAAGAGTTTCCTGGCTTCCAGGCTGTAGGGTCCATAGGAAGGTAATGCCTTAGGTGGCTATACATATCCTCTTTCTATGAATTTTTAAAGAAAAACTAGACTCTTCTTTTCCTTCATTAGTGTAAGATCAAATGTGCCTGCAGATAAAAAAGAGAACTGCCCATCATTCCTTTCAATATTTTATCTAAGTTTCAAGTAGCTTTGGATTTTTCAAAAACATTCTTTAGTCTGGAAAGAAATATAACAAAATTTGAACAATGTTGAACTTTAGACCACACAATCTTGAAGTGATTTTTATTTTATTTTACAGTATTCAATATTTTAACAAATTCTCTATGACCATGTATTACATTTACAATGAGAAAAATAATCAAAATATTTTAAAATCTTAAACAAAAATGTTCTTTAATCTTTTGACTTGTTTATTTTTGCCATTGGTATATCACAAGTCACAGCCCATTTCCTCCATACATTCTATTTCATAGAGCGAGCAGCTGACAAATAATCAAACAAACAAACAAAAATAGCCTGGAATCCTCATCTCCCTGAAAAAGCCATGAGATTGAAGCCAAATATTATCAAAAAGTCCAAAGACAACAAATGTTAGCAAGGGTGTGGAGAAAGGGAATTTCTGTGTACTACTCGTGGGAATGTAGATTGGTACAGCCATTATGAAAAACATTATGGAACTTTCTAAAGAAATTAAAAATAGAACTACCACGTGGCCTAACAATTCCTCTTCCAGAAATATACCCAAAGGAAATGAAATCATTGCCTCATAAAGAGGTCTGCACCCTCATGTTCACTGAAGCCAAGCCATATTCACAATAACATATTCACAATAGCCAAGATATGGAAACAACTTAAGTGTCCTTTGATAGAAAAATGGATAAAAAACTCTAGTACATATATAGAATGGAATACTATTCATCCCTAAAAAAGAATGAGCTCTTGCCTTTTGCCACAACATGAATGCCTCTGGAAGACATTATGCTAAGTGAAATAAGCCAGACAGAGAAAGAAAAATATTACATGACCTCACTTATATGTGGAATCTAAAAAAAAAAAATTCACATATAGAGAGATAACAAAACAGTGGTTACCAGAGGTGGGGTGCAAGTAGGGCAGATGGGGGAGATGCAACAGATATGTAGGATGACACACCTAGAGATCTAGTGTGCAACATGAGGACTGTAGGTAATAAAATTGTACTGCATATAGGACTCATGCTAAATAAGTAGATTTTAGCTGATCTGGCCACAAAAAAAATGGGTTACTATGTGAGATGATGAATATAGTAATTTGTTTTACTATAGAAACATTTTACTATCTCTATGTATCCTATAACATCGTGTTCTGTGCCTTAAATATACACAACAAAATGCATTAAAAATAAAAAAGGCTGGACCAGAAAACCAACATTTTATGAGCATCCCTGGATACAGCCCCTCAGAGGCCCACTCACCTGAATTACATGAGACATCTCATCCCATCAATGACTCAAACTCTTCAGTTGCCCCTCCTCCTCCTCCTCTCTTCTATACTCCCTCCCACCCCTGATCATTTAACTACCTGCTTTTCATGTCCCTCAGAAGTCACCAAAAAGACATACCATCAATATTTTTGGATTATTACGGCCTGTCTTGGTCCTCCTCTATCCTGCTAATTTTCTAACCTTTATAAAGTGTATGCCCAGTGAAATTAGAAGACCTGGGTTCAAATCCTGACTCAGCTATTTACAACACATAGGAAATTGTATTAGTCCATTTTCATGCTGCTGATAAAGACATACCCGAGACTGGGCAATTTACAAAATAAAGAGGTTTAATGGACTTACAGGTCCAAGTGGCTAGGAAGGCCTCACAATCATGGTGGAAGGCAAGGAGGAACAAGTCACATCTTAGATGGATGGCAGCAGGCAAAGAGAGGGCCTGTGCAGGGAAACTCCCATTTTTAAAGCCATCAGATCTCACAAGACTTATTCACTATCACGAGAACAGCACAGGAAAGACCCACCCCTAGGGTTCAATTACCTCCCACCAGGAATTACAATTCAAGATGAGATTTGGGTAGGGACATAGCCAAACCATATCAGAAATATACTTATCCTCTCTGAGCTTTCATGCTCTCATCTATGAAATATGGATGATAGCTATGAAAATCAGATTGAAAAACGTACAAAAATACATGACACCATGATCAATACGTAGTAGGTGCTCAATAAATATAAGGAAGGTCTACAGCTATTCTTATTTTGAGAGGACAGTTCAACCCTAAAACCAGTCCCTGGAGTTAACCAAGACATCCACTGGATCCTTTTGATTTTTCCCAAGCAGAATCTTCGGCAGCTTAACCCCCAAGGGGTCAGGCTGATAGGGATAACTTACACAAGCCATGGCTGTCAACAGTCTGCAGTTATCTGGACCTGTCATCAATCTTAACAACAGCAGGGGGTGCTAAGCATTGAGCCAGCTCTACATGCTGTGGAGCAGTAGAATGGTCCTTTTTGTTAAGGATTTGTATTTTCCGATAGGTTCAATAAATATGGTTTAATGAACTACCATTTGCCAGGTACTGTGCTGGTCCAGAGGATGAAAGAAGTTGAAGAAATGGTTCCTGCTCTCCGGAATGCACAGCCTAATGAATAATTTTGATATGGAAATCTGTGTTATGTGACACTGTTCTTTCATAGCTGCCCTCTCTTCCCCTTCCCAGCTACCCTTGAAGGGGTTGTTTAGGCAACCCTCATGCCCACCTTCTACTTCCTTCTCAACCCACACAGCCTGGCCTCTACATCCTTCACTCTAATAGGACCACTCTTTCCAAGGTCATAAAAAAATCCCTTTGCTTCAAACTTGAATAAATCTTATCTATGTTTATTTGCAAGCGTGACATCACTCAACACAACTGATTATTCCCTTCCTTTCCTGAAGCAGGCTCACTTGGCCTTCCTGGCACAAGTCTCTTCAGATCCAAGTGTCAAGGGGCCCACTAGACATTCACACTTGGATATCTCATAATCTTCTCACACCTAACCTTACCCAACTAAACTCACGATGTTCCCTCCAAACCTGGTTTTTCCAGGGTCTGCTATCCCCAGATGGTATCTCGACCCAACCAGGTTACTCAGGCCGGAAATCTAAGAGTCATTCATGAATCCACTTCCCCCTAGCTCCTTATTTCTCATTTGATGCTGTGACTTTTCTCTGTCTCTGATGTATTCACTTTATCCTATCATCTTCTTTTGCCTAGACTTCTGTAAAAACTTCCTAACTTCTTTCCCTGTTTCTGCTGCTAAGACCTCCATTCCATTAGCCACAAAATAACCAAAACAGTATTTATAAATCATAAATTTGATCATATTACTCCCATGCTTACAGTCCTTTAATGATTTATCATTGCACTGAGAAATAAATTCTCTTCCTGTAACTTAATCTTCGAGGTTCCCATGACCCAGCCCCTGGCTATTTTTTCTTAACTCTAACCTCATATACTCTTGCCCTGATCACTGAATCATAGCCACACAAGCCTCCTTTCAGTGCCTAGAACACACCATCCTCTCTCCTATTCTAGAGCCTTTGAACATGCTATGCTCTCTGATTAGAAGGCTCTTACACCCACTCTTCCAGGCAACTCCAAGCCACCTTAAACCTCAGTATAAATGTCACCTCCTCAGAAAAGTTATCCCAAATCTGCTATACTCCCTCACAAAGCCTTGTTATTTCTCTTTATAATTTTATCAGAGTTTTATATTTATTGATTCTGTTATATATATAACATAACATATCTTGTTGTGTGTACTCCTAATACTATAAATAGCATTAGGGCAGAAACTTTGTGACCTTAATTGTCTTCTATTTAGTAAAGAAGTCTGGTAAGAAAACAGGACTATATACCCATAAAGGAAATTTGTGCTGGCTTCAGAAATTAATCAACTTACTCTTTCTTTCAAAAAATATAAATAGACTTCCAAGGATCACTAGATATTTGAGAAAAATCACCATCACAAATAAATACAGATTAACAAATAAAACACTGACCACAGGGGAAACCAAATAGAAGTGAACTTTTAAAATATTTCTAACTAGTGTGCTCAGAGATTCAAAGAAATATTACATCCATAAAACAAAAATTGGTGCTGTAAAAATAAAACATTCAAAGAGCAAAACAGAGTTATTGCACATTAAAGATGGAGTTGCTAAAGAAAAAGATCAATAGAACAACTAGACGACAAATTCAAGAAAATCCTCCAGACCCACAGATTAAAAGGACATAGGGATGGAAAATATTAGAGAAAAGTTAAGCAACATAGAGAATCAATGCCGTAGATGAACTATCCATTCAATGAGAGTTCCAGAAAATGAGTGCAGAGTAAATGGAAGGGAGAAAATAATTTAAAAAAGAAAGAAGAACAAGCAAGCAAATGCCTAGAGCTTACAAAAAAAAAAATTATGAACTGGGTCCACATTTAAATATATCCCCTGGTAAAGTTTAGAAACACCAAGGATAAAAAATATCCTAAAAGTTTCTAAGAGAGGAAAAAAGTAAGTTCATCACCTACAAAGCAACAAGTATCAGACCATCATTACTAAAACTATATGCTAGAAGTCAATGATCAAAGAAAAAATCATCTTAAATCTAGAATTCTAGCCAAACCAATTAAGGAGATGAGAGTAGATGAGTTTATAGAAATGCAAAGACCCAGAAAGTTAACCTCTAATGCACCCTTGTGTAAAGATCATTTGAAAGCATACTCTAACCAAGCGAAACAGACATCTAAGAGGAGAACTTGGGATCCAAAAAAAGTGGAAGCAAACCAGAGGGAAATGACTTGATATCCTATAGTAGCAATTCTCTGGAGGGCCGCCTAGAAAGTAACCAAGAAAATTAGAAAAGAGAACAGAGCTGTTTGAGAAAAATGTCTTCAAGAGTCAAGAAAATTTCCTATAGCAAGTAACTGGAATAAGAAGCTAGATGACCTTAATGATAAGGTGAAATAATAGCATTATTTTGTAAGCAAGAAGAAAGAAAAACAGTTAAGAATACCAGGAAAATTAACAAAGAGCTAAAAAGAAAATCATGGAATCATGGTCTAAATATACAAAAATGAAAATATAACAGAATTCTGAGCATGAGTAGAATGTATGAAAACAGAACACATCTGACATTGATTCTGAGAGCATCCCCCTCTCGAATAAAAGAGATTTAACAACATAGAATTCATCCTCTCTGTGTGTCTAATTGCACTACTTGGTTCTGAAGAGAATACTAATTACATAATCATAATGTAAATACTGATTGATTTCCAACTTATAAAATCAACATATAAACAAAACACAAAGACTTAATGGTAATTACAGAACAGAATTTAAATATTTTCAACCTAAACAATGTAAAAGTGACAGAACAGCTAACAGGTTGTGGAGAAAGGGTGAATTTCTTATTTCATAGTGCAGAATTAGGAAATACTGTCTGAAGTTGAGATATCGAGAAAGATAGTCTTTCAAAATATAAATTAAATATATTATTTAAAATCACATAGGCAACAAAAATAAAGCAAAAGTAAAATTAGGAGGCTACTATAAGCAAGTTATAAATTCTTCCTCCTCTACAGTAAAAAAATCAATAAACACTGTTTAAAGTCGAAAAACCAAGAAAAAGCAATATAAGCATTTAGGCAATTAAAGTTTGGACATAACCACCAGAAGAGCTAGAAACAGAAAAGGTTAAACCTAGAGACAGGTGACGGGGGGAAAGCGACACTTTAACTCTTGTTTTATATTGTTCTATATGGCTCAGGTACTTATGTCTCTGTGCATATATTACTCTAATTAACTAAATAGTGAGTGAAGAATATGCAAATGTAAATAAACAGAAGTTCTGGGCCAAGGGACTCAGCTACAGAGCTCTCTGAGGGAAAGGTTGTTTGAACAGAAAAGCCGTAGAGTAAGGAGCAACCTCCAGGAGCTCCCTCCCGTGAGCACCCCTCCAGGTGTTACAGAGCATAGGCCTAAAGGGCTGTAGTTGGCCACAGGCTCAAGAGGAGCCAATCATTTTAAGTGGTCTAAACTAGAGACTCTGCAGCAAGGAGAGCTGGGTGAAGGTCATATGACTTAGTGGTCAAAATTATAGACTTTGCAACACTCGGCCTTATCTGGACTGTCACTTACTAGCTATGTGACCTCAGGCAAGTGAGGAAAATAATTATACCCATCCTTGAGGGGTCTGATGTGGCTTAAATGAGCTCATTTGTGTTAAGCTTGTAGAACAAAGCATAAGATGAGTGTTAGCTATTATTACCATTATAAAGAATACAAATTGCAGCTTAAGGGGGAGCCTAAGGACAACAATGAATGTGTTGGCAATTCTGTTCAGTGATGATTCCCCGTAGCTTTTCCCCTCCTTAACTATTAGAGAGACAACTTGATTTTAGCTTGGGAAAAGAGAATGCCACTTTTGGGAACAACAACTATTAATACTAATACTACTAATAAATGCTAACATTTATTGAGCATTGACCACATGCCAGGAAGTGTGCAAAACACTTTACATAGATTATCTCATTCCATCCTCACCACCATCAGGTGAGACAGGCTTTATTATCTCCATTTTGTAGAAGAGAAAACAGAGGAATTATTATGTTGAACCATGTGAAAATGCTGTTATTCAACCTTTTTTTTTTTACCTATGAACAATAGCAATTTGGAATAATTTAATTTTAGAAGCAAGTAGCCCAAGTCAGTTCTTAGCAGAACCCAGTTTCAAGCCTGTGTCCTGATATATTTCATGCTGTTGAAAACACTTCTGCAAGGATGACTGGGGAGGGCACCCAGGACAATGAACTAAGCTGTATGGAAGAAGAGAAGATACAGGAAACACAGGGAAAGTAATTTGGACTTTTTTGTGTCATGTGAAAGAGGCATTAGGCCAGATGTGGTGGCTCATGTCTGTAATCCCAGCACTTTGGGAGGCCAAGGTGGGTGAATCACCTGAGGTCAGGAGTTCGAGACCAACCTGACCAACATGGTGAAACCTTGTCTCTACTAAAAATACAAAAATTAGCCAGGTATGGTGGCAGGCACCTGTAATCCCAGTTACTTGGGAGGCTGAGACAGGAGAATCACTGGAACCCAGGGGGTGGAGATTGCAGTGAGCCAAGATCACGCCACACTCCACACCAGCCTGGGCGACAGAGCGAGACTCTATCTTTAAAAAAAGAAAAGAAAAGAAAGGGGCATTAAAATCATTCTAAAATATTCTAATAGAGCCACAAGGTTAAATCCAAGTTTGTAGGACCTGATGCCATCAATTTGAAGGCTCCTCTTTTTCAAAAAAATTAATAAGTACATATGTAAAATTGGATATTTTCTGAATCATCTCTTAATGTGATCTTATACATCCTTAGTCACTATGAGTGCCCTCCTCAGAAACTGCAAGGCTGTAGGCAGCCTTGCAGATGGGTTTTTATGAAATGCTTCAGGAAGCAGAGAGTGAAGGCATTGGAGGCTGCACACTTGTCAGAGTTAGGGAGAGCATTCCCGCATTGCACCCATGCAGAGACAGGGACAAACCCCGTTCCATCTGGCAGCCTGGACCTGCTACAGCTGAGACGGTGGGCCTCAGGGGGACTCTATTGTTTTCATATGCAGTGCATCTCTCTTGAAAAGTCAGTGCCTGCTGAAAGGTCCCTTTACTCATCAGTGGGTTCAATCAGTGTTTTCTTACCCTAACCCCATCTTACCTGCCTAGCCTCCCTTTCTCCACACCCTCCTTCTTCTTTCATCACCTCTCAATACATCTCTGCTCCCCGAACACTTAAGCAGAGACTCAGGCTTCCTCTTCTTATTACTTTCAGAAAATTCCGTAGGTGGAAAGAAATTTAATCGGTAATAATAATGCTTTCTATTTTTAGAGCTTCTGCCTTCTGAGCAACCCGAAGAATGCCACAGCTATAACAAAATCGGTTAAAGGGTTGAAAGGGTCTTCTAAAAGTCTTCTAGGAAAGTCTCCTGCA
Organism: Pan paniscus; assembly: GCF_029289425.2. Classification (NCBI taxonomy): domain Eukaryota; kingdom Metazoa; phylum Chordata; class Mammalia; order Primates; family Hominidae; genus Pan; species Pan paniscus. The sequence continues at coordinate 84,299,867 of NC_073249.2, read as the reverse complement.
GTGAGGCAAAACTTTCCTGAAACCCACTTTGGGCAGGTGGTAGCCTCTCTTAATCTGACCCTAGAATCAAACTCAGCTCCATGCCTGGTACTCTCAATCTCCAGGAACTCTCCCCATCCCAGGCAGGCCCCTTCTCTGCATCCCCTGCTTTAATTCATCTCTCCCTGAAATGAGTGCAACAAACTCCTAATGTTCTCCCAGCCTTTAGCCTCTTCTCTAACAACCTCCACCTACCAATACAATGAACTTTCTCAAACACAGCTCTGATCAGACTTGGAATGCATAAATGGATATGCAAAGTGTCATGGGGACACAAGGGGGATGGGGGTTAAGAGAAAGTGTCACAAGTTGAGATTCAGAAGATAGTAGGAGGTCACCAAAAAGGGTGGCAAGGAGGAGATATGGCAGGCAAAGGGTACAGCCAATACGAAGGATTGAGTCTTAAAGAACATGGTTGTTTGAGGCACAGTAAGTAATGCACAGTGGAGTGGCGAGGGAAGCAGAGAGGAGCCAGCAGAAGAGAGGGTGGAAAGGAGTGAGGGGTCAGAGAGGAAGCCAAATCTTTTCTCTGGTGGCAGTAGAATAGTGGGGTGGTAGGAGCCACTGTGGAGCCTTGGGCAGAGATCGGCTGAAAGACCCTGATCCCCAGAAGAATAAACATGTATCAGAGAGGAAGGCACTAAAGGAAAACATAACAATATTGCTGTTTCACCCATTACCTGGGCTCCAAATTCCTTAAACTGTCTACCCCACCCCCATATACATACACACAAATTTGCACACACTTCCCCTTCTAGAAAATGTAAATGATCCTAGTTACCTATTGCAGTTTCTGAACTGCAAGGTAGTAAAGAGAGTCTTAGATCTGGAGTTAAAGGGCCTGGTTTCAAACCTGTTCATATGCATTTGGCCTCACTGCTGTGCTTCATCTTCTTTAGCACTAAAATGCAGTAGTGACACCTCCTTCCTGGAGTAGTTGAGACTATTGTTGGAAATATATATGAAATACCTAGGACAGGTCCTGTTACATAGGAAGTCTTCAGTCAATGCAACTTTAATGTAAATTTTGTTTTCTTTAAGATCATCTCTACAATACCCCATGAGTTCCGTGCCCCCTAAGCCTTTAGGTAGAAGCTATCTTTGACAGGCAAGGGACATGTGTAGGCTCTAGCTAATTGCACTGCCGACGCTGCTCCAGCAAGGCTTTGCTTGGATTTTTCTGGCCTGGAGTTGAGATAGGGCTAACACGTACAGAGAGCTAGGCTAATGGGGAACCCTGCGGGATGTGTTCATGTGCGCACACACACACACACATATGCATATGTAGGTACTGCTCATGCTGAAGGGAGGAGGGAAAGAGGGTTGGATAAAGCAAATGAACGCAAAAAAGTGGAGCAAAATCCAGCAGTGCCAAAGAGGGTTAAAGTAGATGAAAGGCTGGAGAGGGGATCAGCGCCCAGCTTGTGTAGTCCTCATTGTCACCTGGGTGGGCACACATGGACACTGCAGAAGGGGACTGCCCACACCCTCTCAGTGGAATCTCCCAGTTGGGCCACTCAAGTTCAAAAGGACTCCTTCCCTTAGTGCACTCTCTCCAAGCTGAAGACATTCTCCAGGGCTTAGGGCTGGGGGTTGGGCGGAAGGGAGGATAACTCCACCAGCATTCAGCGACCCACCAATAGTTTCCAGGGCTTCCTCTGAGGAAAGGCTCTCTGAGCACATGTTTTTCCGTGACATCACTGTCAGTGACCTTTGGGGGCCAGTAGGGTGGAGTCCAAAGGGAAGGGGACAGGCCACAATTCTTTGGTCACCACAAAGGTTGGGATTGTGAGCCGCCCAGAGCTGGATAGCCGCCTCAATGAGGACAATGTCTCTTGCTGGACCGGGAATGGCTTCCCTGCCGGAGGATACTGCAGGACTATAGTGGACCTGTTGTTTTTGCTTTTTTTCTATATTAAAAAGCACATTGTTGAGCACAGAGGCCATGTGTGTGTGTGTGTGTGCGTGTGTGTGTGTAGAAGCGTAAAGAGTCTTGGAAAATTGAATTTTGCTTTTAGAACAAGAGATGATGATGTGGAGCAGAAAACTTACAGCCTAGCTCATAGAAAGAAGTGCATTTTTGCTTTTTGGAAGCCTGGAAAATGAAGGAAGGAGGGGAGAAAGGAGAGGAGGAGGGGAAGACTTTTGCTGGTATTTCAATAACACCAAGCAGCACTGAAAAAGATCAATATGCCCAATGAGTCCAAAGCTGATTACAGTCGAGCAAACACAGTCAACTGCCCTGTGTTCACTTAAACTAATAGCCTTAAACACTTGGAGGAAGTAACTCAATTACGTTATTGATTTGGGATTTCAGCCACCGCCCCCATCATACAACACACATGAATACCACCACAGACCCATACATATTATTTGTTTTTGTTTTGTTTCTTTTTAAAAACTAATGTGACTGGCATGACCTGCTCCATCAGCTTGGAAAATAAATAAAATGATATCTGTTTTTCATATGCACATTAATCACTCAAGTCACCACCTGCCCAAAATGAAGGATGGCCAGTTTCACATCTCTTGGGATCTCCTCCCCCAAAACTGAAGAGCCCCAGGTGCTCACTTAGCCCAAATTGGTTAGTGTAAAGAAATAAGTGAGAAATCTGATCAGTTTAGCAGCCCCCTCCTACCGCACTCCCATTTCCTGCTGTCATCTCTTGTAGCCCCTGCCACATGGGGCTGCTGATGAAACCACACAGCCCCACACAGATTGATATCTTGTCACTGCTGGGCCCATGTCTGGCTAGCCTAGACCCCTACATGGACAACAGTGTTTCTTGAGGGAGGACGATCCTGCTGCATTAGTGTTCACCCACGCACTCATCTATTTACATTCATGTGAGGTCTGGCTGTTCCAAAGCCAGGTCCTCAAAATAGGGGGGCCTCCAATGACAGCCAGAAGCAGTCCTCCCTGGAGATTTCCCCACCGGAGGCTCCTGAGGCATTCTCCTACTAACAGACCTCCGCCAGGGCCAGCAAAATCATCACAACTTATGCCACTGACTTGCAAAAGCTCAGCAGGGACTGGAAAATGTCTCAGACCCTGTTGAATCCAATGTCCTTGTTTTACATATGAGGAAAATGAGGCCCAGCTGACTCAAGTGACACATACAGAGCCACACTATGACCCTGGAGAATGCTACCTTCCCAGGGGTGGGGGTGAGGTGCCAGTGAGGCCAGCAACGCTTGGTTCCACACCTGGAAAACATCAGGAGGTATATGTGGAAAGGTGGCCCTTCAGTTACCCCAACCCCATTCTCCCCAATGCCACACTTGTGCAAATGCCTGGCCACAGAGAAGTCCCATATGTCGGCCTCTGCACCGAATGCCCCACATCACAGAACCCTTAGTTCTGGGCAAACTGGGACAGTTGGTTACCCTAGACTCTGCTCTAGTGATTAGCCTCCTCTTGTGCCATAGTTTCAAACTCACCCTCTCAACTGGCTCTTCTCTATAAGCTCGAACCTTTTCCGCATTTAAATTGTAAAAGTCCCTTCATCTAACATTTCTCTCTCCACACTCGTCACCTCACCATTCTCCTCCACTCTGCTTTTGTCTTTCCTGTCTCTCTTCTCTTCTGTCCTTTCCCATTTTTCTTCTCTCAAGTGTAAAATAAAGTCCTGCATGTGCGCCCGTGTACACACACATACACACACACACACACACACACTCATGTTCATCTCCCTTGTGCAGTATACTGGGTGAGAAAGGTCGCAGCTCTAGTAGCTTCTTTGGTGGCCACGTGGCAGTGTGCTGAACCTGGAAAGACTCCAGGAGTGGCAAGGCCTGGTGCTACCTAAGTACTGGGAAGGCAAGGGCTGGGTGGCAGGAAGGAGGACGAGACCAGGCTAGTCTTCCAGAAATGCCCCAGCCCCTGCAGCTCCTCTCCCTGTCAGGTGGAAACAGCCGAGATTCATCCTCACGGCCTGGGGATTCCAGGCATCCAGCTGCGGAGGCAGAGGAAACCCCCAAACCAGCTCAGTAGGTATGAGCGGCATTTGTTCTGCTGCTTCAGATGAAAAGGTCACCAGCACTTGTCCCCACCCTCCACCCCCACTGCCTGTCTTCCTCTTTCTGAAGAAAAGGTTTTTGTGTTGTAGAAGCTCCTTCTTGACATGTGCATGCTCCACCCTTCATGCCCTCACAGGAGCTGTCTGAGTGGTTTACAGGAGACCCTTTATCTTCCTGACACCCAGGCTGACAATGTGCTATATACTGAGGAAAGAGAAGGGAATGTCACCAAAAATTATTGAACACCGACTAAGTGTCAGGCATCATTCTACGAGGTAAGGATACAGTGGTGATTAAGACTGAGGTGTTCCCTGCTCTCATGGAGCTGACATTCTAATGGGAAAACAAAATATACAGGTAGACATACATAGTAATTATAGATTGTAGAAGTGCTAAGAAGAAAAATAACAGGGCATTATGGTACAGGACAACACAAGGGACTTCCTTGGGAGTAGAAGGAATTTCTCAGATGCTTTCTGAGTAAAAAGCATTTAAACTAAGGCCTGAATGGGACTGGAGAAGACACAATTTGGGATGGAATTTAAAGGCATGCTCATACAGCCCTATAATGTCTGTGTTATCATCACCCACAATTTATGTGTCAAGGAATCAAGGATCTCAGAGATGAGGTCATGTGCCCGGCGGCATGGTTTAAGCCAATGTCATCAATACCAAAGCTAGGCTTTCTTTGTTACCTTCCCTTGCTTGGGGAATCTATACTTGCATTCTGAATACTAAAAAGCATCTGGGGGCCGGGCATGGTGGCTCACACCTGTAATCCAGCATTTTGAAGGCTCAGGCGGGTGGATCACTTGAAGTCAGAAGTTTGAGACCAGCATGGCCAACATGGCCTCTACCCTTTTGGTAGACAACACCCTGTCTCTACCAAAAAAATACAAAAACTTTCTGGACATAGTGGCATGCACCTGTAGTCCCAGCCACTTGGGAGGCTGAGGTGGGAGAATCACTTGAACCCAGGAGGCAGAGGTTGCAGTGAGCAGAGATCACACCACTGTCCTCCAGCCTGAGTGTCAGAGTGAGACTCTGTCTCAAAAAAAAAAAAAAAAAAAAAAAAAAAGAGGCATCTGGGAAGCTTTTGCAATCTGGGTGTGCAGACTTCAGCTAACCCTTTGAGATCAGCATCCAGTCTTGGTAAAATGTAAGTACTGAGCACCCACTACATGCCCATGGCTGACCAATAGCGTTCTTGAAAAACAAGCCAAGGGCATAAGCAAGAGCTCAGAGATGGTGTATGAAAGGGGTACAAGGCAAGGAAGATCCTGGAGGTCAGAGTCCTTGAGCAGGGCAGCGCCACAAGGACAGAGCCAGGCCAGGCAGAGAGGAGGGGGTGCAGACTCAAGCTGGGGACCGTGTGAGTTCAGGCAAGAAGCTGTCTCTTCCAGAATAGAGCTGAGGACCACAGAGAGGGACTGGAAAAACTGCCCCACCTTTCCATGACCCAGTACAACCATGAGAAAGTAGAGGAATGGATCCAGTTCCCTGGATCAGTCCATCCATCAACATTTTCTGAGTATTTAGCTCGTAGGTCTCAAGTACCGCATGTAGTATGGTGAGAAATTCAAAGAGCACAGAACCATGATCTCAACCCTGCAGGAGCCGAAAACCTTCTTGAAAAGACATGTTCCTGCTTCTGAAACAACCGAACAGCACTTCAACTTGCAGCTGGTGGCACAGCCAGGTGGGCCTGGAGAATAGGGCTTCCTAAAGGAAGCAGACCCAGTGTGCATTAAGTTTTAAAGGTGGGGAAAGATCCAGATTGGCAGAGAGGTGGCAGAGTGGACATGTCATGTAAAGGACATGCCACTTAAAAGAGCACAGAGAGGCTGGGCACAGTAATCCTGCATTCACACCTGCAATCCCAGCACTCTGGGTTGCCGAGGTGTGTGGATCACAAGGTCAGGAGTTCGAGACCAGCCTGACCAACATGGTGAAACCCCATCTCTACTAAAAATACAAAAATTAGCCAGGCGAGGTGGCACGCACCTCTAGTCCCAGCTACTTGGGAGGCTGAGGCGGGAGAATCGCTTGAATCAGGGAGGTGGAGGTTGCAGTGAACTGAGATCACACCATTGTACTCCAGCCTGGGCGACAGAGTGAGACTCCATCCCAAAAAAAACAAAACATAAAAATAGCACAGAGAAAGGCTAGCTGGAGGAGGGGCAGTGAGAGCATAAGAGATGGGGAGGACCCAGCAGATTCTGGGCAAGGAAGTGACTTACTTAATGTTCCTGAGTCACAGAATGAAAGCAATGCTTTCAAAATTATAATAGCAATTCTTTGCTTGCATGTAACATCTAGCTCAATGTTTCTGATCATTCCACATATATTATTTCACTTGAGTCTCACAACCACCCACTGAGGGAGAAAGTTATCATTGCATTTTATAGCTGAGGAAACGGACGGGAGAAGTAAAGTGACTTGCCTAAGGTCATGCATGTCAGGGAAGGAGCTGAGACTGGAACCCAGTCCATCAATCTGTGCAAAGGGGAATGCAGTACCATGAAAAGGGCACAGATTTGGAAACCAGACAGATCTTCATTTTAGTGCCACTCCTGCTGGTGACTAATAAGCCTGGGACAGGTTATTTAACCTCTCTGAGTCTCAGTGTTCTAATTTTCAAATCAGTGATGATAAACCTTAGAGAGATGCAGGTTTATTGTGAGGTGAAAGAATGATGGCTCCTGGCACAGAAAAGAATCCTACAAATATTCATTTTCCTCCTCTTGTTCCACTGCTCCCCATTCAGGTCCTGAACAAACTAAGGAATTGGCCCAACATCCCCCTACCTCCCAGTTGTGCCGATGAAGCTCTGGGGCAAGTGGTTCACCCTCACAACCAAGCAGCACTGATCTGGCTTTTGCAAAACCACGGCCCCATCCCATGTATGCAAGGGCTGTGCTGATGGCCAGACACTCAGCCACCCAGCACATCCCCATCTGAGAACATCTAAGTACTGGGAAGGCAAGGGCCTTCCCCACAGTAGTGGGAGAGAACACTGAGCTGTGGAGAGATGGGTGATTTGTGAAGCCGCACATCACACTCCACTCTTTCTTGATAGAGCAGGACCAGCTGGCCGGGCATGGTGGCTCATGCCTATAATCCCAGCACTTTGGGAGGCCAAGGCGGGTGGATAATGAGGTTTTTTTGTTTTTGAACAAACAAAACAGAATTTTAAAAAAACAGCCCACACACAAATACTTGTTAGAAATCTCACCCTTGACTTATCACTTGGAATAAAAGCAATTGTTTATACTGGCAAAGCTCTTTATTCTTTTGAAAACATTTTCATATACATTATTTCACTTGATCCTCAGAACGCCAGAAGGGAGACAGTGCAGGCTTAACTGTTCCCTTTGAACAGATGAAAACTCCATGGCCTAGCAGCTGGAGTGAGGGGGACCCCGAGCTCCCAACCTCCTGCCCATGGTTCTCTCCCTCTCCTGGAGGCTCAGTTCAGAGTCCAGAGTCCATTCATTGGCAAGCTCAACTCTAACATCCAAAATCCTCCCCATCCCACTCAGCTACGGAAACATCAGAGATGCCCTCCTGAGGCTCATGCAACTAGTGGGGTGGAGGTGGCAGTTTCAAAAAGAGACAGCTAACCCTGGGCACATCCTGCAGGTGTGCTAAATTCCCCACTCAGAACAAACGGGGGTCCCTAAACCCCCACCTGCCCAGGAGCCCTTCCTTCCTGCTCCAATCTCCCATTCCAATCCTCTCTTAACCCGGGACGCTCAGAGACGCAGAAGACCCATTTGGAGTCAGATCCCCTGAGGTCCCTGTTAGGTCTAGCCTTCAACTTCAACTCGAGGATTTAGGCAAGTCAGTTCACTCCTAGAACCTCAGAGATCCTACGTGAAGGCCAGGCTGCTAATCCAGACCGCGCATTGACTCCTAGGTACAGTAGACCTGCTCCATCCAGCAGTATGGAGGGGCCAAGGACAAAAACAGCAAGCAAATATTTAGCTGCAACCACTAAGTGCTCCAGGCACTTAGAGTACATCCATGAACAGGCCTGACAAAGTCCCCTGCCTTCATTTGGCTTATGCTCTAGTGAGGTGAGACAGAAAACAAAGACCAAGTCCATTAAAAGGTCCATAGATGATGAGTGCTGCGTGAGAAAAGAGGCACAGGGTAGTGGAGCTGGAGTGTGCTGGGGGAAGGCGGGGAGCTGTGCAGGTTACTATTTTAAATAAGATTGTCAAAAGCTTCATTGAGAGGTTGACATTTGAGCAAAAATTTGAAGGAATGAGGGAGTTGGCATATGGATATCTAGAGGAAAGGCATTCCAAGCAGAGAGTCAGCCAGAGCAAAAGCCCTAAGGAACAGGGAGGAGGCCAGTGTGGCTGGAACAGAGGACTCAAGGGGGAGAGTTGCAGGAGATGAAGTCAGAGAGTGAACAGAAACCGGGTCCTGAGGTCACAGGGGATCCTGTAGGACATTGTAAGGACCTTAGCTTTTATTCTGAGTGAAATGGGGACATGTGAAGGATCTCAAACAGAGGACTGAAATGATCTAAGTTTTAGTAGGATCAGTTGGCTGCCCTCTTGTGAACAGGCTGTAAAGCAGGGTCAAGGGTAAAAGCAAAGAGACCAGCCAGCAGGATGCTGCAGTGTTCCAGGTGCGGGGACCATGGTATCTGAACCAAGGGGCAGCAATGCAGTGCTGAGGAGTGGTCAGTTCTGGCTACGTTATAAAAGGAGAGCCAGTGGGATTTCCTGAAAGGTGGGCTGTGGGAGAGGGAAGGGAGAGAGGGAGAAGGAGAGAGGATCCAAGTCAGCTCTGAGGAATTGGGCCTGAGCACCTGGAAAAATGGAGATGCCGTCCACTGAATGGGGAAGGCTAGACGGAGCAGGTGGGTGTGGAAGATCAGGAGTTCAGGTTGGATGTGTTGAGCTTAAGATGGCAGATGATGGCTAAGTGGACCACCTGTTGAGGTGGCAGCCACTGAAGCCAGCTGCCATATGCTTGCCAATAACTGCCAGGTCAGAAAGGCAGTGCCTGCCTCCTTTGCCCAGTCCCCAGCATGGACAGCACATGAGGGAGGCTGACTTCCCCACCTTATTTTGTAATCACTGGGAACCCAGCTGTCCAGGCCTCACTCCCTGGCCCACTCTCTATCCCCAAGGTAGCTCTGAAGGCTCTGTGGCTGACGGGAAGTATTTCAGAACAAGTCTAATGATGTCTGGGAAATCTCCAAGGATGGACTAAGTTCTTAATCTGCTCCTTGGATTGAACCCCCATCCAGGGATGCCTGCTCTAGGCCTTATGACAATAAAAACTTCAGACTCAGCCAACACTAACTGAGCACCTGCTGCAGGCCAGGCACCCTGTGGGGCACTTTAACTTGTATCTTCCATTTGATTCTCATCACAACTATAGATATTGTTATCCCCTTTAGAAGATGAGGCAACTAAGACACAGAAAGAGTCAAACTTGCCCAGTGTCACAGAAACAGTAAGTATAGAGACTAATATTTGAACCAGTCTTTTGATTCCAACCCCGCTGGTGTCACCCCACATAATACTTTATAATTACTCTTGCTTCAAGGTCCAATTCATGTCATACCTCCTCAGTGGAATCTCTATCCATCCCCAGGTCAAGTCTTCCCTGTTGCTGCATGCTGTGTACGCCTCTTCCATGGAACCTCTGACTTTGCTGGAACTGTTGTGACCTCTGTGTGTGCTCCTTCCCAATAGGTTACACCTTTCTTGAGAACAGAAGCCACATCTTTTATCCTTATTCTGATACTCTCTCATAATCTTTCTGCCCCATAAGTCAGTGTGTTTAATATGTTTATTAAAGCTATGATATTTAACACTTTTTGCACGTTCACATAGAACATTATATTTGGGTCTCACCCAGTTTGGTAAGTATGAACCACATGGGTTTCATTAGCCTCACTTACGGTTGAGAATATATACACTCAGAGAGACTGAAGAATTTGTCCAAGGTCATCCAGCTAGACGGTGTGTTGGGAACAACATTCCAAGCTTGTAACACCCAATGCAGTGCCCATTGCATGGTTGGATCAAGTTCTTGATGTACTGCTTGGATCCAGTCCCTTTCCACTGAAGTCTGCTCCAAGCCTTATGGCAGTAAAAATTTCAGACTCCTCCAATACTAATTGAGCACCGACTACATGCCAGGCACTTTGTGGCACTGGCCTAAAGCACCCTAATGCCTTTTGGCATATCCTAAGCACTGGCTGGAGCCTTCAAGGTGTGTCATCTCCTCCTTTTTCTATTTCCTTGGCTTCTCTTCCTTTGTCTCCTCATTACCATATTCCCCTCTTCATCTCTGGCTTTTAACATGATGTCCTTTTCCTGCCCAGAGCTCCTAACCCTGAGCAAGGGGAGGTAAGCTCTGACCTGGAGAGTGGCTCCGGGGAGACAGGCCCCTGTAACACATCTGGAATACAGGGTCAGAGTTGAGGCTTCTTGTTTTGTTGTTGTTGTTTAATTTTTTCCCTAGGATATAGATCCTGAAGAGGTTTCTTGTTTTAATCACCTTGCATTCACCCTGTTGGTGTGGAAGGAATCCCCACCCTAGGTCATGGGATGGCAGAACAAATGACACCTCGCACTGAACAGATGAGATAGACAGTTTATTAGTCACATATGCTCACTGCCCAGAAGAGGAAGACACCATATGCTCCACAGGACCACATGGGAGTTGCACTAGGGAACAAGCAGGGGCTTTGTAGTATCGAGAGGGTGGGGTGCTTCTCAGTTCCCACAGGAGGAGGTGATTGGCTTGTTTGAAAAACTCCACAGGCTGGAAGGAAACTGAACACTGCTACTCAGGGATAAGCAGAAACTGTGCCTGGTCCCTTTGAAAAGGAGAGTTGTTTGACTAGAAGATGTTAGCTGCAGGAGTGGAGTAGAGAGGAGACCTTGCAGTTAGGTCATTTGAAGCCTTCCCAGTTGCACTAGATATCAAGGCAGCATGTAATATTAGGCCTTACCAAGCTATCTTGCCTTCACCAAGCTATCTTTATTTTTTAATAAATTTTTATTTTGGAATTATTTTTAACTTACAAAAAATTACAAATATAGTACAGAAAGTTCCTGTACATACTTCACTCAATTTCCCCTAACGCTAGCATCTTATATAACCATGGCTTCTTTATCACACTGGAAATTAGCATTGATATAATACTACTATTACATTACCAACATTATTTGGATTTTACAAGTTTTCCCACTAATGTTCTTTTTCTCTTCCAGGAATCACCTAGGGTACCATATTGCATTTAATCATCTTGTTTCCTTAGTTTCTGCTGGTCTGGGGTGGTCTTTCAGTCTTTCTTTTTTTATGACCTTGATACTTTTGAGGAGTACTGGTAAGATATTTTGTAGAATATCTCCCAATGTGAGTCTATTGGATGGATTTGCATGCTTAGACTGAGATTATGAGTTTTTAAAGATAATACCACAGAGGTATGATGCTTCTCGTCATCATAGCCGGGGTGTATGACATCACTAGTGATGCTAATCCCATTGCTTGTTTAAGATGATGTCTGCCAGAGCGCTCCATAAAGCTACTATTTGTCCCTTTCAATATTTTACTCTTTGAAAATAAATCACTAAGTCCAGCCTGCACTCAAGGGAAGAGGATTTAAGCTCCACTTTCGGAAGGAGGAATGGTCTACCTATATTATTGAAAACTCTTCTGTAAAAAATAATTGTCCCTGCCTCCCTCACTTATTTATTTATTTATTCAATCACTTATTTAAGCCTGCCTGGGCTAGTGAATATATAACATATATATAAATATATAGTTGTTGTTGTTGTTATAATACAAGCCTATCATAATTTATTTTATTGCTTAAATTCTTCATGCTCTAGGTGGTGTAATTAGGTGTAATCTAGATATAAATTAGTACAACTGCTATAGAACACAGTATGGAGATTCCTTAAAGAACTAAAAGATTACTTAAAGAACTAAAAGTAGAACTACCATTCAATTAAGGAATCCTGCTACTGGGTTTCTACCCAAAGGAAAGTAAGTCATTATGTGAAAAAGACACATGCATGTGCATGTTTAAAGCAGCACAATTCACAATTGCAAAGATCTGGAACCAACCTAAGTGCCCATCAACCAATGAATGAATAAAGAAAATGTGGTATGTATACACCATGGAATACTACTCAGCCATAAAAAGGAATGAAGTAATGTGTTGCAGCAACTATTCTAAGTGAAGTAACTCAAGAATGAAAAACCAATTTTCATATGTCCTCACTTATAATTTGGAGCTAAGCTATGAGGATGCAAAGGCCTAAGAATGATATAATGGATTTTGGGGACTTGTGGGGGAAGGTTGAGAGGGGTAAGAGACAGTGCACACATTGCTTGGATGATGAGTGCACTAACATCTCAGAAATCACCACTAAAGAACTTATCCATGTAACTAAAAACCACCTGTACCCCTAAAACTATTGAAATAACATTTAAAATTTCTTTTTTTTTAATTCTTCCAGCTCTGGCCATTGGGAACTCCTTCAGGTTGGCTTCTGTGTCCTTTTGATGTACGTTAATTTTTTGTTTCCTTAGAACTTCTTTGCTTTCCTTAGGGGTTCTAAAACTATAAGATGCTCCAGGCTTATCTTGTATTCCTGCTCCCCCTAGAATCTGCCATTTCTCCAAAGGACCCTAAGTTTCTTTTATCAGAGAACAATAATTAGAAACCAAAATCTGGCTTCTAGGCATGCTTATTGCTGCTGGGGTATCACTGAATTTAGGACCTCTCAGCAGACAGAGGTAGGAAATATATTCATGTGTACTAACCTACATATACACATATCTTTTTTTTTTTTTGGAGACAATGTCTTGCTCTGTCACCAGGCTGGAGTGCAGTGGCGCAATCTCAGCTCACTGCAACTTCCACCTCCCAGGTTCAAGCGATTCTCCTGCCTCAGCCTCCCAAGTAGCTGGGACTACAGGCACCTGCCACCACACCCGGCTAATTTTTGTATTTTTAGTAGAGATGAGGTTTCACCATGTTGGCCAGGATGGTCTCGATCTCCTGACCTCATGATCCACCTGCCTCGGCCTCCCAAAGTCCTGGGATTACAGGCATAAGCCACCGTGCCCAGCCCATATACACATATCTATATGTCCTATATCTATCTGCCTACATATACTAAAATCAGTATGAGTTTATACCTCTGACTCTGACTCAGCAGCACAAGATTGAGTCTAGCTTTCCCAACTTGTTTATTTGTAGCTTGTTATCAGTCTATCCATTTCTGTTTGCCTTTATTCTCCTTAATCTTCTACTAGTGTTCATTTTAACTTGATTTCAACTGTAAAAATCCTTTAGGGTTGGGCAGAGTTTCTTAAACTTGAGTGAACATCAGAATCCCCAGAGGGCTGGTTAAAATGAGGACTGCTGGGCCCAACCTCAGAGCTTCACATTCAATAGGTCTAGGCTGGAGCCAAGTAATTTGCATTTCTAACATGTTCCCAGGTGATGCTGCTGGTCTGGAGACCTCACTTGGAGAACCTCTGATCTACAGAAACCCTGGACTAAGAGGCAAACCCCTTCTCAGTACTCTCATAGTCCTTTACACATATTTCCAATATCTCAGTCTATAAGAATGATTCAGTTGCATTTCTACTCCCCAGTAGACTATGAGCTCCTTGCAGGCTAGGATTGTGACTTTCTCATCTCTGTAGTGCCTGAACCTGGCAAAATGTCTGGCACACAGTAGGTTCATATTAAATATTTGTTGATTGAATAAGTACAAGTTTCACATGTGTACCCCATCTTTATTTCTGCTAAGCAGAAAGGAGTGCAGGAAAGGTCAGAGATGAAAAACTGAGATCTATTCGATCTCCTCATTGCCTTCCTCTTCCTCTGATGGCAGAGAGAGGAGAGAAAGAGAGCAAGCAAGGTTAGGATGGGGTCAGAGCCCACTGCCCCCACCTGTTTAAGAGCTTGAAGATCTTAAACTTGCTCTTTAAAGCTTGAAGGCATGAACTTCAATGAAACTTCAGGGATTTTAATATCAGAGCAAGTATCTAAGAGGGTATTTCTAACTTTGAAGCCACAAGAAGGAAAATATATATATATAAATATATATTTATATATATAAATATATATTTATATATATTAAATATATAATATATTTATATATATTTTAAGGTACATATGGATGATTTTTATTACATATCAGAATTCACCTATTCTTTCTGTAGAAATGAAAGTGAGAGTCAATAGGTAACTATATTATATACCAATCTATTTTTGTCACAATTTATTTTATTCTATTTTTTTTAATTATACTAAGTTCTGGGATACATATGCAGACCGTGCAGTTTTGTTACATAGGTATACACGTGCCATGGTGGTTTGCTGCACCCATCAACTCGTCATCTACATTAGGTATTTCTCCTAATACTGTCCCTCCCCTAGCCCTTCACCCCTCAACAGGCCCCAGTGTGTGTTTTTCCCCTCCCTGTGTCCATGTGTCCTCATTGTTCAACTCCCGCTTATGAGTGAGAACATGCAATGTTTGGTTTTCTGTTCCTGTGTTAGTTTGCTGAGAGTGATGGTTTCCAGCTTCATCCATGTCCCTGCAAAGGATGTGCACTCATCCTTTTTATGGCTGCATAGTATTCCATGGTGCATATGTGCCACAACAAATAAACATGATAAAATCATATCTAGTTAATGTGGTGGTATATCTTACCTAAGCATTTATGTCTATAAAAATGAATTTATGTGATTATCTGCTTTACATTTTAGTATCAAAAGAAGTTATATGTATATTTTAAAATAAACTACACCTGTGGCTAAGCTTAGTGTCTGAAATGGTATCACCAGAGTAACTGGCAACACCTGTACTAGTGGCACACTGTGACTCCAGGTTTACATAACTCAGGGGACTCCTCAAGTTTCTTTAAAGCCAACTACAAGCCTGTACCTCTCAGAGAATAATATTTTTCTTAAAAGTTTCATTGCTTTCTTCAAAAAGTGTTTGAGCATGACTATGTGTAAAGCATTGGCCATGGAGGATACAGTATGATCCCTGTTCATGAGAAGCTAACATTCTAGATATTAGCTAATATTCTAGATTCAACAAGGAAAGTGATCACACCTTAAGAAAGAAACGCAGGCTGGCGCAGTGGCTCACACCTGTAATTCCAGCACTTTGGGAGGCCATGGCCGGTGGATTGCCTGAGCCCAGGAGTTTGAGACCAGCCTGGGCAACATGGCGAAAACCTGTTTCTACTAAAAATACAAAAAGTTAGCCAGGTGTGGTGGCACAATCCTGTAATCCCAGCTACTCTGGAGCCTGAGGCAGGAGAATCGCTTGAACTGGGAAGGCAGAGGTTGCAGTGAGCTGGGATCCCTCCAGCTGCACTCCAGCCTGGGTGACAGAGTGAGGAGAAAGAAAGAAAAAAGAAAGAAAGAGAGAGAGAGAGAGAGAAAGGAAGGAAGGAAGGAAAGGAAAGAGAGAAAGAAAGAAAGAGAAAGAGAGAGAGAAAGAGAGAAGAGAAGGAGAGAAAGAGAGACAGGAGGGAGGGAGGGAGGGAGGGATGAAGGAAGGAAGGGAGGGAGGGAGGGAGGCAGGGGAGACAGGGGAGGGATGGAGGGAGGAAGGAAGGAAGGAAAGAAGGAAGCAAGGAAGGAAGGGAAAGAAAGAAAGAAAGAAAGAAAGAAAGAAAGAAAGAAAGAAAGAAAGAAAGAAAGAAAGAAAGAAAGAAAGAAAAAGAAAGAAAGAAAGAAAAGGAAAGGAAAGGAAAAGAAAAGAGAAAGGAAAGAAGGAAGGAAGGAAGGGAAGGAAGGAAGGAAGGTAGGGAAGGAAGGAACAATACTCCGAGTATATGAAAGAGGGCTATGATGTAACCGTTACTTTGATAAATATCAATGTTAGAAGAGGTCTGACATTGACTGACAAAGACCCAATGTCTCAAGATACCTGTGTTAAGTCCTAAGAAGAACGGGGAGGGAAAGTAGGGGAGGGGAAAGGAAGTGACTTGGGAAATGAGCAATAAAACAGAGAAGAGTTTGGGCCCAAGATGCCTCTGGCTATGGTTATTTCTTGTGTTCCAAACAGCTGGCTGTGTGTTTGGAGTTCTGGATGACTCACCACGTAGGAGGAGTACTGTGGGAAGAAAGGAGAAAACCACAGAGGAGGGAAATCCCCTTCAGCATCCTTGGGGTGTGGCTGTGGCATTCTGTCTCAAGGCCTCACACAGGCCAGCTAACATCTCGGGCTTCAGTGCTTGGAAGCCATTTAGGGGTGATTTTAAGACTCTTCCAGAAACCCAGGGGCTCACCCAGAGAGGAAAGGGACTTCATTCAGCTTCCTTGCTTATAAACCTAAGCAACCATGGGTGAAGAATCCCTGCAAAGAAAGAAGAAATATATACTTGTCAAAATGTAGATGTTCGCTTGAGTCTTCCTACCAGGAAAAGAAGAGGAAGTTGGGGGGAAGGAAGAAGACTAGCTTTGAGCATAGAATTTCATACATTACAAACGGGGCTGCACTGCAAAACCACACAGCCCTGTGATTTAAGCTCCTCGTGTAGTCTCAGTGAGTTCCTGGGTCTTCTTATAGACTGATTTGTATCCCCCTGCCTAAATTCCTATATTGAATCTTAACCCCCAGTACCTCGGAATGTGACTGTAGAGATAGGGCCTTTAAAGAGGTGATGAAGCTCAAATGAGGCTGTTGGGGTGGGCCCTAACCCAATGTGACTGGTGTCCTTATAAAAAGAAGAGATGAGGACACACAAAGAGGCATGAGGAACAGGAGTGCACAGAGAGAGGACCCCATGCAGAGGCAGCAAGAGGACTGCCATCTGTAAGCCAAGCAGAGATGCCACAGAGGAAATCAACCTTGCTGGTACCTCAAGCTTGGACTCCCAGCCCCCAGAACTGTGAGAAAATTGATTTCTCATGTTTAAGCTGCCCATTGTGAAACTTTATCATGGCAACCCTAGCAGACAAAACACTGGGGAAAGAGCTCCCATACAATTTGAATGTGGTGTCCCGGGAGGGCCTCAACACATGCCAGCTAAATCACTGCTGTTTCATTCCTACATCACAACCTGACCTCAGACCATTACTACAAGATACTAACATTTGAGTTTTCCCACCTGCCAGACACTATATTAGGCTGCTTTCTCACATATTACCTCATTTAATTGTTAATGCAAACCTGAGGCTCAAAAGAGGTTAAGTAGTTTCCCCAAGTGTATTAGTCCATTCTCACAGTGCTATAAAGAACTATTTGAGATTGGGTAATTTATAAAGAAAAGAGGTTTAATTGATTCACAGTTCTGTAGGCTGCACAGGAAGTGTGGCTGGGAGGCCTCAGGAAACTTAATCATGGTGGTAAGCGAACAAGAAGCAAGCACGTCTTACCATGATAGAGCAGGAAAGAGAGAAAAACGGGAGGTGCTACACACTTTCAAACAACCAGATCTTGTGAGAACTCAATCCCAGCACTTTGGGAGGCCGAGGTGGGTGGATCACAAACTCAAGAGATTGAGACCATCCTGGCCAACATGGTGAAATCCCATTTCTACTAAAAATACAAAAAAAATTATCTGGGTATGGTGGCACGCACCTGTAGTCCCAGCTACTCAGGAGGCTGAGGCAGGAGAACTGCTTGAACCCGGGAGGCAGAGGTTGCAGTGAGCTGAGATCACACCACTGCACTCCAGCCTGGCAACAGAGCGAGACTCTATCTCAAAAAAAAAAAAAAAAAAAAAAAGAACTCCATCACAAGACAGCACTAGTGGGATGGTGCTAAACCATTAGAAACCACCCCCATGATCCAATCACCTCCCACCAGGCCCCATCTCCAACACTGGGGTTCACAATTCAACATGAGATTTGTGTGGGGACAAAGAGCCAAGCCATGTCACCAAGATCATTGAGGTAGGGCATGCAGGACCCAAGGTAGAAGCCCAGGTCTGGTTCCAGGTCTGTGGTTCTCTCTCACACCAGGCCAGGGGTATCCATGGGAGTTGTTAAAGACCAGAGATGTTAAGGACTGCATGCCACCCTCACTTTCGAAAGTCAGCTCAGTCCTCCCAGCAATATAGTCACTGGGGTTTGTAAGTCCTGTGACATAGAGAGGAAAAATATGTATTAAGTCCTAATTCTATCTTTACTGGACCTTTCAAGTCCAATTCTTAACTGACCACAAACACTATTTAGTAGCTAGTTATGAGGCATATATAACTCCAAAGATATTATTAAGGAATCACTTAAGAAAGTATTATTGCTTTCTGGATAATAGGCCACTTTGTTCTATTCAGCTCAGTTTGCTGAGGACAACTCTATCTGGAGCTCCTTGTCAATATCTATTTTTAATGGGATATATTTATAATTGGATGTATTTATAACCTCATTTTCATGGGCACTTGTTTTCTTTCCAGAATCACACAGGCATTTTAATAGATTGGCTAAGGCAGTAGAGAAGTGACTAGAAACAGTTTGGGCCTGATTGTCTGTGAAACCTGAGAATCCTCACTCCTCCAATGCTGGTGCCTGTGACACTTTGGGAAGACAGCAACTTCACCACTGTGCGCTGGTTCTGATTTCTATAAAAGACATACATCCTTCCTGGAAGGGACAGAGGACATCAGGGTGATTAAAAGTTTTAGTACATACTGAGAGGAAACTTCAGTGGAAATTCCTATGATTTAATTCAGTTTGGCAAACACTTATTATCCATCTATTACATGCTAAGCACAGATTCATTGACTGAGGTATGTTAATTTTAGGAAAATTATTGAACATAAGCATCAGAGCTGGAAGAAATCTTAAGAGATCATGTAGTCGGATACTCTCACTTTAGAGATGAAGAGCATGAAGTCCAGACAGGGGAAGTGGCTTGTCCAAGGTCAAACCATTGGTTCCTGGCAGGCAAGGAGCTAGAATCTTTCTGAATCCTAGCCCAGTGGTTCCAATATACTCTACAGCAGTAAGACCCTTATCAGAGTATCATGTCCAACTTAGTTCACCACATTGTGAAAACCATGTACACATCTGGAAGAGATCCATAAAAAATAACCGAAATTGCCACAGGATGGAAAATAGATTTTTTAATTAAGTAGCAAAGATTCCAGCTGAATATGAGGAAGCAGTTTTTGGCTACCAGGGTTATGAAATATCAAAATGAGCAAATCAAAGGAAAGCACATCCAAAAATTTTCAAAAGGACAAAAGATAAGCATCTATTTTCGATTGTTGGAGGGTCACCTGCCCCCAAACAGGGTGCTGGAACAAATAATCTCTCAATTTTACCCAGCTCTATTCGAATTCATTTATGATTCTATGTGCCTTCTATAAGGCTTTTGCCAAACAAACTGCTGTTACTGCATCATCGATCTTATCATTTGTTGAAATTTCCTCTTAAAACCATTTCTTTGCCCTCTTGTTTTTGTTTTATTTTGTTTTGTTTCTTTTTTTTTTTAATTTCGAAAAGACTTTGCAATGGGCTGAAGCAAAATCTGAGATGTCTGAATTGTAAGATTTGGGGATTTTTAAAAAAATTGCCAGAGGTGACATGCTAAGAGATTAGACCCCTGACAGTAACCACAGGTCTAGGCCAGCAAAAGGTCAAGTCCAGAGTGAAGCTGGCTGACAGATACCATAGATACAGACAGGCAGGGGCCTGGAGATCAAAGCAGCATTATCAGCCACAGCAGAACTCTGACCTTAGAGCAGAATGGCCATTTGCTTTCAATACTTTTTACGTAATCTCCTAAATATAGGTCACTTGAAGTTTAAGAGACACGTCAGAAGCAGAATGGTGTCAGAGACTTGACAACCATAGGGTTAGAGATGCTAGGACTACCTCGCAAGAGGTCATCCTGTTCATCTCCCCTTGCCTGTGAGGCCACATTATCACCCCCAAAATTGCCCGGGGTACATTCAGAAAGAAAGTTTGAAGCATTTAAGAGGCATCCAACACAATAATGAGATATCCTTCTGCATATCAAAAATGAGATAATGCTAAACCCCCACGTTATAAAGGGATCGGTCTCTACTCCTTTCTATTGTCTTTAAAGAGATCTTTAAAAGGCAACTCTGCAATGCCCCTAAATAAATGCCAACAACCACCTCCATCCCTCACTCAGACCCTCTTCAGTCCCTCTTCCCTACTCCTTCTGGGACCCATCTCAGTCTCTGTGTCTCACTGAGGTTGAACGACAACCAAATACATATTACTAGAGAATCGATCACCCAAGGTATTGTTTCTCCCTCACAAAAACTAGAATAGGCCAACCAGCCTGCCCCTTGAACCCGTAACTATTGCTCTGTTGAGAATGAATCTTCATAGCTGTCAAATGTCAGAGTGACAGACCCTCACATCTCTGCTAAAGGTAACTTGCTAAAAGTCAAGGCTGAAAGGATGTACATCATGACAAAGAGGAGCATATTAACCTCTTAGGCTTCCATATGTTCTTGGACACTTGCCTCCTCCTGGGCTTTGGTTTAGCTTTCTGTGTTCAAAGATTTTTGCAAAAGTACCGGATGTTAGAGAAGCAAATCAAACCTACCAAAAATCTCCAGATGCTAAATCCATTTGTTTCAAGGCTCCCCCAGAAGCTGTTGGGGAACTCACATGAAAACAGGTTCCTGTTCCAAGGAGTTGTGAGGTTTAATTCATTTCATCGGACTCAAGGCTCATCCTGAAACCCCACATCCTGTTGATGTCACTTACTTTTGTGCCAGAAGAGAGAAGATAGTTTAGACTTGATGAATTTTCCTTCCCTCGCAGCCTGTGCTGTGTTGAGTTTCTGCTTATGTTCACACCAGAAAAAAATGTTAAGAAAAAAGCTACTAGATTTTCCCCCATTCCTCCCCCACTATACCCCAGTAAGAATTCTTTCTATATGAAGAATGTGTGTACAAGCATGCACATGTATGTTTACACACACACATACACACACACACATGCACAACTCACAAATATTTGGCAGATACTCAATTCCTTCTCTTTAAAAGCAACTGAGCCACTTTCAAGAGACTCCAGAAAGCTGACTCCACAACCTCCAGGTAAACCTTGTTACTATTTACCTCTACGTGTTTTCCTGAATCCCCATGAAACTAGTCTCCTTGAGGGCAGGGATTCTGTCTTTATTTTAGATTCCTAACACCTGGCCCTGTGTCTATACATGATAGTCACCCAATAAATTATTTTTTGAATGAATGGAAATCTCTTCTTTATTCTGGAGACCATCCCTAGCTACTTTCCTAAATATCTTCAGGAGCATCTTTACCTCCATGGTGCCCAAGTCACACCTCTATATCTAGGAAAATCAGAACAGAAATTTCCAAAATAACATTAGGATGCTGTGTGGCTAGTTAGTATCAAGGCCAAATTCTTATCTAGCACTGTTATGCCATATCTCCAGTTTGAGTGTGCCATCTCTTTCCTGCAGGGACCTAGACTTATACATTCACCCCGGGCTCCTTCTAGCTGACCCAAAGTAAACAAACAAAAAAGTTTCCAGGAGGTGTTTTCAATTACATCTGCCTTGCATATAGTAAGCGTTCAATAAATATTATATTAAATCATAAAATCATATTGTCAATAACCTCTATCACCTCCAGCTATAGGTAAGTAAATTATTTTCTCTGAATTTTAAAAGTTTGGGTTAGAACATGAGAGATTTTAAGAAATAAGAATCTTATTTTAAATTGGCAAGTCATTTCTTATTAGATCCATGGTTCTCAATGTTAGCTGCATAATAAAAAAGTATTACGCCTGAGGTACTTTTATAGTAGTAATCCTTCAGCCCATCCCCCCAAATTCTGATTTAATTAGTCTGAAGTGGATTCCAGGCACTGGCAATTTTTTTATAGCTCCCCAGGTGATTCTAAAGGGCATCTAGGGTTGCAAATCACCGTTCTTGGCAGAACCCAGCTTCTCCTTCCCAGGGGGTGATAAATCTCTGCCTTAGCCATAATGAGGTTGCAAGGTGAAGAGAAGAGTGTATGGATTATTGGGAGAAAAGATACCCAAAGAAGTATTTTAAAAATATTTCCCTCTTAAAAATAAATTTGTTGAATATGTAAAATGAAATAAAAATGCTAGAGCAATAAGGTCACAGCAAAAAGTTCCCAGCTCAGAGCCCTCTTTTACAGTCAGGTGCAACGATTCTCAACCAAGCTGCCTGTGAGACTCAGCTGAGGAACATTTGAAAATATTAGGGCTCTGGGTCCACTCCAGACCAATTCTATCAGAATCTCTGGGGTGGGGCCCAGGCATCAATGTATTTTTTTTTAATTCCCCAGGTGAGTCTAATGTGGTCAGAGTTGGGGACCATTAGTCCGGATAAGGCAATTTTCTAAATATCTTGAAATTTGGATCATAGATGTTCCTTTTTTTAATACAAGAAGACATTTAAATTTTTATACATGGACCTGAACACCTTGAAGTTTTGTCTGTAAAATGTGATTAAATGGTATTTTGGGTAAGCCTGGCTATGAATTTTAGTTGGAATGTGGCAAACAGGGTGAGCTGGATAAAAAATAGTAAGTTTCCATGGATGGTTGCTGACATGCAATGTAGACATTTAGTTGATAACCAGGTATCTTGTAGGGTAATGCTCGCACATGTCTGGATGTGCCCTTCACCCAAAATGATGACTCTCTTGGACGCATGGCTCCCACATGAAGTGAGTTATGTAAAAAAATGTTTCTCTGGTAGAAACATATCACCAGCTAAATATTCGTAGAGAGGGCCACGCATGGTGGCTCATGCCTGTAATCCCAGCACTTTCGGAGACTGAGGCAGGTGGATCACTTGAGGTCAGGAGTTCAAGACCAACCCAGCCAACATGGTGAAATCCCGTCTCTACTAAAAATACAAAAATTAGCTGGGCATGGTGGTGCAAGTCTGTGATCCCAGCTACTCGGAAGGCTGAGGCAAGAGAAGCGCTTGATCCCAGGAGTTGGAGGTTACAGTGAGCCAAGATCACACCACTGCACACCAGCCTGGGTGACAGAATGAGACTCCATCTCAAAAAAAAAAAAAATGTAGAGAGTATTTTCCATTTTCCCATTAACAAGGTGAATCAAAGTAGTGTGCAAGGTTTCCAGAGGAGAAACAGAATTCAAGCATGCTAGGCCGACAATGGAGAAGCAGCAAAGGAGCCAGTGTTTGACTCAAAGGCCCAAGCATAATAAACATGTAGACTGGTCTGAAGATCATGCAGAAAGCATCAGTGTATTGGCCATTGAATCACTGTTTTCCTTAAAATGAAATCCATTTCTTAAAATTACTTTGTAAACTAACATTTTCAAGTATACTTTTAATTTATGGCAAAACCACAATAAAGAGAAGCAAGTTAGTGTGACATAAGGGCATTGATTAAGAGTCAGGTTTTGACACTAGCTACGTGACTTGGGCAACATTTTTTACCTCAATATCTGGGTTTCTATTTCTTCATATGTAAAATGAGTCTAGTTTGATTCTTCTCAACCTTGGTTGATCAGCAGAATCCCTAAGGAGGTGTTAAAACATACCACTTTCTGGGTATCTCTCCCAGATAGTATGATTTAATTGGTCTGGAATGGGGCCCAGGCATCAGTATTTCTAAAATATTTCCAAGTGAATCCAATGTGGGCACAAGCTGAGAAGCACTGCACTGGATGAGCTCGATGCTCCTTTCAGCTCTCATCTTCCTTTGGCTTAGGAGTCTTCGCTTCTGGGAGTGTCTGAGCCATTGGAAAACTTAGTAACCAATGATGGATACATCCCACAACACTTGAGGCTCGTACTTTGCCTCTTAAGAGGGTCACCATTTCTTTTTTTAAAAAATGAATATATCTATCCATCAAGTTAAAAAATCTAAAGCAGCTTTAAAAATAGGTTTCGATATATGCTGTGCCTCTGACATTTTGTACTGTCCTGAGAAGATACTCAATAGCCCTTCCCATAGTGTCACCAAAATCTTTCTTTATTCCACTTCAACCCTTCCCTATGTCTTTCGGGCATTTAGGCCTTGGGCCCACATTTGTTTCACAGTTGAACTCGAAGTGCTGATTCCTATTTCAGTTTGGATTTGCTGCCAGGTCTCCCAGCCCAAGTTCAGTTTCCCATGGGCTGGCTGAACCACCAATGTAAAACAGCAAGATAACATCCCAGAGCTGGAGCTCCTCCAGCCATGTTATGTCAGGAGAACCGAGTCCATGTCGGCCTCACAGGGTCACTGTGTTCTCATAGCCAGGAAGCCACCCTGGAAGCACATGGATGGATGGCTCCAGCATTTCATTTCAACGCCATCCAGTCTCTCATTCCAGCTGTCGAGAGCAAACCAAAGGGAGAAGAGAAAAAAAAAAGTCCAAAGAAGCACTAGTTCAAGGCCAGTTTCAGAAATCAAGTGTTTAAATAAAAGTTATCCAGACTGAAATTCTGGGCTCTGATAAATTACAAAATTAAAACCAGAATAAAGGTAGGTAGCTCTGTACACTCTGGTCAGTAAGTTTCTGAGTTAATTGACCGAACTGTCCAGTTAATTGCTTCCACCCGCACTTCCTTTTGGTTATGGAGACAGTTTCTCTACTTAGAAACAATTGCTTTCCCACCTGAAGGTTAAAATGACAACGTAAAACTATATCTGGCAAAAAGTTTGATCTTTGGATCAAGGGATTAGATTGGTTTTAGTTAGGTAAATTTTATAGCCTGGAGAAAACTATTTTCAAATTGCTGCAATCTTTTTGTAAACCCAAGATTTCCTCAGTGTACGAAAGAGTTAGCAGGGCCACCCAGGTCTTTACATGGAGTTGGCCTGGAGTTTCTGCTTACCCACATAATCCTCATTTTCAAGATTAAAAATCATAGTAATAAGAACATTTCTTGAGTTTTGTCATTATTCATCATTAGATTCGTCTAGATCATGCCAGAAGTAGAAACAAAATAAGATAGAAACAGAGTGCTTAGGAAAAGATCAGGGACAGATTGAAACATGGCCCACTAAGCAGGTCAGCCAGTTAACCTGCTCTTAGGCTACTATGCCAGCTGTCGCCCACTACATCCTTACCCTGGTGCCACTCATCAC
Organism: Pan paniscus; assembly: GCF_029289425.2. NCBI lineage: Eukaryota > Metazoa > Chordata > Mammalia > Primates > Hominidae > Pan > Pan paniscus. The sequence goes on along the minus strand of NC_073249.2, from coordinate 84,274,746 downwards.
CATGCCCAAGGAAAATGTCCAAAGGAAATCTCCAACCCTACAGAATAGTGAACGAGTACCCAGTTACCTTTAGGATTAACCTACCCTGATAACACAGAATGTGGAATTCCCCTAGAAATACTGAGGCCAAGAATAGGCACCAGATCTCATTTGGGGAACACAGGCTGATGATTTTCCAAACTATTCGAGTGTTGGATGCCCACAGACGCTGTGCTATCTGCACCGTAAGGCTGTATAGCTCACTGGTGAAGAACATAGGACTTCGAAGACTAATCTTGGTTCCATTCACAAGTTCTACGTTCACTTCCAGGGAGATCTTAGACAAATTACACAAATTATTGAGCCTCAGTTTCTTCCTCTGTAAATGGAATATGGGGTTTGAGGCAATGCACAGCTGAAAAATAAGAGGGTCTCAAGAAATTATAGTTATCTTTACTATCCTTTATAATTACCTAGAATGATGAAACTATAACTGAATCCATTATGGGAAGGATTCTCAGAGCCATATTTTGTGGATTGGCTTAAGTTTTCAGTGAGTGCTTTCGGCACTTCAAATTGTACACCAAAGCAGGGCATGTGGTACAAAGCACTGGCACTGGCAAAGGCTAACATAGATATTGCCTGGGAAATGAGTAGGAGGCATAGCCATCAATGGCTCTTAAGCCTGATTCGTACTAACCAGGGCAAGGCCAAGGTGGCTCCATTAAACACCTTCACTAAGGATATTTTCCAAGGAAACACTTTTATAACTTTCAGATACAAGCTAAAAGTGACATTGGGTTAAGGAAACGTCTTAAACAATTTTTCTTTTTTTGGAGATTGCTTTAGCAGTTAGATTGAATTTATGATTGGCACATCAGCTCTTTGTATATGAAAGCAAGAGCCTCCAATATGTTAGAATGGATTTAAAAAGTTATACTCCAGTATTTTAAAGTTTTTTAAAACATTCTATTGGTGATATGTGTAAGCCTCGTAAGTTTTTGTTCCCTAGGCAAAACAAAGATGAACTCCAGTTCCTGACCAAATTAGCACTTATGTTCATCAAAAAATGGGGGTAGTAGTGTCACTTTCCTTAAAGGACTGAGCTGAGGCTTGTAAAGCATTTAGCAAAGCATTCAGCACAGCATAAATGCTCCCAGTCAAGGTTAACTGTTGTCGTGGATGTGGGTTTGTTGCTGCTGTTATTCCACCATTCAACAGACCTGTACTAGACACAGTGAATTCCAAGAAGAATACACCAGCGGTCCAGTCCCTAAAGATGCTCAAAGCCTCCAGGGAGGGTTGGATGTGCAAATGTGTTCTCATGCAAAGCAGTAACTTCTTTAAGGTCTGAACAAAGCGCTATAGGTACCCAGAGGGGAGCCGAGGGTTACCTTCACAGAGGAGATCATCTTTTATGTGGGAACAAGTGTGAATTTGCCTAGCAGGGGAAAGGGTTTGCACGGCAGAGAAAATAGCACATGCAGAAGCTTGACTTAATGAAAAGTCATAGTGAGCTTTGAGGAACACTGGTGAGTCCTGGGTTACTAAAGCAGAGGTCACCCGAGGAGTGCCAGGAGAAGTGCTGGAGAGTTGCTGGGGGCCAGAGTGTGAAAGATCTTACAGAGTAAGCTGAGGATTTGGCACCAATCCCACTAGCCACAGGCGTCAACAAATTTCATGGGGAAATAATGTGATTTGATTTGTATTTTATGAAGATAAGTTTGGTGCCAAAAGGGAAAGACAGAAACTGGAGTTTACACAGGAGGTGAGGCCTCTGGAGTGGAACAGCAGAAAGCCACTCATTGCTTGGTGGGGAGTAACAGCCCCACTCACCTCACTGAACCCTCTATGCAATGGCTGTGCTCAGAGGTGAGCGGCTGCCACTGGGGTCTCGTGGCCCCCTGCAGTCCATCTGAAGAGGAGAAGGCCTGAGGGATGGGAAACAGGACTTCAGCTAGCTGCTCAATACAGACACTACGCTGAAGAGAGCTGCAGTGTTTCAGAACAATGCCAGAAATTAGTTGTTCTTTTCACCGGTAAGAAAAATCCTTCATCTGTCCCAGAAATCCCATTAAAGTGGACATTTTGATGGATAAGAACTGAAGATGGTACGTGAGGACTCCTAGGTTATGTCCCCAACCTTCCATTCAACTCCCTCACCTTAATTCTTATATTTTGTTTCATCTTTGAAATATGCTTGAGGAATTATGTTTGGAAGATGAACTTCAGAAGTTCATAAAAAACAGGATGACCAACTATCCTGGTTTGTCCAACACTGTTCTAGTTTTAGCACTGAAAGTCCACCATCCCAGAAAATTGAACCCCCTTGCCCACCCCCCCTGCCCGCCTCCACTGTCTCAGGCAAACCCAGATGGCTGGTCACCCACCCAAAAGGGCTATTATAAACACTGTACTATGAAAAAAGCTTGTGATTCAGCATTTATGAAATTCATAACTGATAGATATGACTTTTACTTGGGGAAAACTAGGTGATGATTTTTTCTCTATGTAATTTTAGGGTGCCATGCATAAGAACTCAACTTTCTTCCTCTAATAAAGTCGACATGTTGACTTATAAAAGATAGGAAACAGGAAACTAATAACAATAATAATAGTGATGGTTAACATATTGGGCATGCACTATATTCCAGGCACTGTTCTAAGTGCTTTACCATAAATAAGTCATTTAATCTTCACAACAGCCTTATTATATTCATCCCCATTTTACAGATGAGCAAATGGAGGCACAGAGATCATATACATAATAAATGTACATAATGGAATTTGGATTTGAACTCAGGCTGCCTAGGTCCAAAGTCCATGCTTTTAAATATTTCCTATATATAATGTATAATAACTCATTTATTAAGCCCCAACTATGTACCAATCATTTTACTGAGTGTGCATTCCATAAAGTACCTCATTTAACTCTCACAATAGTCTGTCTGGTACCAGATAGGTCATTCATTCATTTATTATTTGTTGAGCTTATGCTTGTTTAAGAATCATAATATTGTATTTTTGTAGGTGAAGGAGGATGGGGGTTTGGACCAAAGTAGTAGCAGTGAAAATGGATAGGGGAGGTAAGATTCAAGAAAATTTTCTGAAGTAAAAACATTAGAATATGAGATTAATTGAACACAAGGAATGAAGAAAAATAAATTGTTTAGGACAACCCTGGGATTTTGACCTGAGGGACGGGATGGGTGGTAGTCTACCAATCAAAATCAAAACTACAAGAAGATCTACCTTGAGAGGTGCTATAGACTGAATGTTTGTGTCCCCCTAAAATTCATATGTTGAAATCCTAACCCCCAGTGTGATGGTATTAGGAGGTGGGGCCTTTGAAAGGTGATTAGGTCATGGGGCAGAGACTTCGTGAATGGAATCAGAGCCCTTATTTAAAAAAACCACCCTGGAGAGCATCTTTGCCCATTCTGCCACGTAAGGACACAGTGAGAAGACAGTCATATATAAACCAGGAAGCAAGTCTCACCAGACACCAAATTTCTCAGCACTTTGATCTAAGACCTCCTAGCCTCCAGAAAAGTAAGAAATAAATTTCTATTGCTTATAAGCTATCCAGCCTATGATAATTTGTCATAGATGCTCAAAGGGACTAAGACAAGAGAGAAGTTAACGAGTTCATGTTGAAATGTATTAAGTTTCAGCTACTAAAGAGCATACCAGTTGATGTGACCAGAAAGCCTGGAAACTTTTATCTGTAGTTCAGTAGCAATGGCTGGAAGCCAGTACCCTAGACTTGGTGATTAGGGTTACAGGTATAAGGAAGATTATCCAGAGAAGATGACAAATGATAGAGCCCTAGGGAATGTCAACATTATAGGGACAGCAGAGGAGAGCCTGCCAAGGAGGCTGGAAGACTTAAGAAGAGGTAGGAGGAGAACTAGGAAACAAGTGGTTGCCCAGAAACCAAGGGAGGAGCAGGTGATGGTCAACAGGGCCAGTGCTGCAGAGAGGACAAACAGGAAGAGGGCTGAAGACAGATCATTATGACCAGGGTCTGATTCGGGATGGAGAGCACCAAATCAGAGCATGACCAGACAGCAGCAAGTCATCCCACTCCTGACCTTAGTCCCCTGACATTCCCTCAGCCAGGAATAAAATCAACCCCAATGCTGAGGGCAAGGCTAAGTCTGCCCCCTGGGGAGTTGGGGACTCCAGCTTCTGAGCCTGAAAGTTAAAGGAGCAGGCTGGGGCCCAGGGAGAGAGGCCACTGCTGTTTACACATTCATTTCCAGGCACTCCTTCAGGCTATAAGACCAGCTCTAAAAAGCCCCAGAAACAAAACACAAAGCAAAAGCAAACAATTTAAAAACAAAACAACGAAACCAAAAATAAAAATAAAACCACACACACACACAAACACACACTTCCTTTTATAGCAGGAAAAAAAAAAGAAAAAATAATTCTACCTAATGAAATTTTCTGGACAGGTTTATGGCTGCCTGTTTATGGCTGCCTGACCTCCAACCCCAGGCTGGAGAATAACTGAGTTTTATTAAACATCAGCAAAATATGAATGAAGAGAGGGACAAGCTTTCGAAGGGTCTCATTTCATTTCCAAGCCCAAATAGCTCACAGTTGACCTTGAAACTATGGAGCATAATTTTCCTGTCAAGATGATAGAGAAAAGACAAAGTCGTGACAGGGTTCTGAATGGGAACCCAGGTTACATTCATATGAAGCAGCTCTGTTTTTAATACCCCCTCGGGAGAAAACATAGAAAGTTATGAGCCGAGCTAAGGAAAGATACGTGAATGTAAATCTGACCCTCATTCAACTCTAGAAAATTCAGCTGGAGAAAAAACATGTTATTTGAAGTCATATGTTTGATCTTCTTATGTGAATTGCCATTATTTATCTCTACTCCCTAAGTGGTATTGCCTGGGTCCATTCTTATGCTCTGAAACCAGGCTCCGTATCCAAATCTGTGTGATCATCCAAGCATTACGAGGTCTCCCCACTAGTCCATCACACTTCATTTTTCAAGTAGCAGGAGGATTGAGCAGAGCATTCCTGTGGGGTGAGACCCAAACAGGCCACCCCCAAACTGCTTCCTTCAGGCTGATAAGCCCCCATCGTAAATTATGCTGTGACTGGAGGCTTCAGCCTCTTGCCATCAGCTTGCCTTTCTTTTGGAAAGATACCAGCTCTGTCCCCTGAAATAAATCCTTTATTTTCAGAGTCCTTGAGGATTCGAAGGATCAGGAAAAGGAGCAAGAGAAGCCCCTGAATTCTAGGGCAAATCATCCCACACTGCTGTTTCCAAGCCTCAAGCTAACATCTCATTCTGGCTGTGCTCCCTTCTGGATCTCAGCAGCAATTCTACCACAGGGTGATGTGGTATTTCCAGTCTTCCACTTCACCATCCCCCACACCCACTTTCCAGCTGTTGTCAAAGCAACATGAGAATTCACTGGGAGATTCAATGAGGAGAGATGGTCAGATGGGAGGGGTGGGATAAGAGGAAAACATACTGAGATAAGAAAAGCACTTGGTCCTCAGAGAACACATTCCTGGAATGCTGGGCTGCATCTCCATGGCACATGCTTTCACACTGGCTCCTGGATCTAAGTCTGAGCTTTCAAATTCATTTTCTTTGGCCTCAAAAGGTTCTCAGACTTGAAACAGGATAAAGAGAGGGAGATGGAAGGCTCTTGGGTTGATCTTCAGAACACCAGTTTGCACATTGTAGCCTACGTGCCTGCATGGGTCCGAAGATACACATTGATTGGAAAGACCTTGACCCAGCCTGTTCCAGTTCTATCCTATCCTTCTAGTCAATGACCCTGCTAAAAGCAGGAAAAGTGGCTGCCTGAACCCTAAGGCTACTAAGGCCTAGACTGAAACCTGTGAGCTCCTAAGCTTAAATCCCAGCCCTTTCCAATTCCAAACATTTTTCCCCAGATAAATCACTTTTTCTGGTCATGTCATCAACTACTTGTGCATTATTTAATGGATCAGCCATATGGATGAGTCAGTTTGGCTGTTGGGGCTGCCAAAAGTAAAACCCCAGTTGATTTGGTGGGTTGCTTAAAAATCTTATTGACAACAATTTAATTCAGTCAAGCTGTATTTCATCCTGGGACAGTTTCAAATCTTGGAAGAAGGGGAATCACCATGTCTACTATCTCGACTGGAAACTGGGTTCTGAGGCTGTGCTGATGCACGTGTCTATAGCAACTCTGGAGAAAACAGTCCATTTAAAAGTAGAAACAGTGACCTCCAAACTTTGGGAGGGGTTATAACATCACGTAGCCATTTGGTTCTGTATGGACTCTGTCCCCAAACATACAATCTAAAGTTGACCGTGCCGGTGTCTGGGCACACTGTGGGGCCTGGTCGGGAGCAGGTGCCTAGCCTGGCCTGACCCCACATACTCCCCACCCTCTGCACTCTGATGCTGAGTGGGTGCCAACCCCATCCCAGCCAGGATGATGGTGAAGTATTTCCTGGGCCAGAGTGTGCTCCAGAGGTCCTGGGTCCAAGTGTTCGCTGCCTAATGACAGCGGTACCCAAATCCCTACAGCAAACACAGTACACAGGGTGGTGACCCTTGAGCAGAAGCTCCTGTCCTGGCAACCTGACCAAGACCAGCAGATGCCCCACTGGGCTGAGCCACTGTTTCCTGCCAGTGCTGCTCACTCGGTGTCCATCCTGGAACACTCTACTGTGAAGCCACGGAAACAGACATGACCACCTCACCTGGAACATCAACCACACCCAGCTGTGGTGGTAGAGGAACCACGTGCTTACTCTGGGAACTCTGACAGCAGCGCCTGGACCCAAATCCACTGGAAAGCCTGGGTCTCCTGTAGCTTATTTAACCATCTCCAGAGCTGTCCAGGAATTTGGTCTCGCCCAATTCAAAACCAACGTGATCATGACTAGGAAGGGTTTTGAATACATCTTGGTCAAGCTGCACAGTGTGGCCCCTTCCAAAACACTTATTAAGACAGCTAAGGGACCCAAGGAGAAGGCAAAGGAGACAGCACTGGAAGCTGCAGAGAAGGCCAAAGACCCAGCCATCCAGGGAGCCCCCAAACAGCAGCTGCAGTTAGTGTAGCCAGCTCACCACGCCACAGCACCCCAGACAGCTCAGCCAACTTCCTCTACCCTCTCCCCATTGTATGTTATTATTAAAAATCAACTTCCAGCCCCCCAAAAGAAATTTTTAAAAATATTTAAAGTTAATTGTAAATGATTTTGATTTTGAGATGTCTGTGTGAATTTCATTATAATCTTGCATTCTCTTAGACACTCAGGGTTTCTCCCAAAAAATCCAGCAAGGAATCAACCTTCTGCCCCTTAGGTCAGGAAATAGTCTTGCCAATGCTAAGAAGGAGAGCAAAGTTTTTCAAAAGTTAAGGCTCCCTCTAGGGCAACATATATGACGTGTTCAGATAAGGCTTTGAGCATTAGTTCTGACCCTATCCCAGCTACTCCAGCCTGTACCTGCTCCTCAGAGAAGGCTGCATTAGAAAGCTTCATGGGGTTCTCATGGAAAGAGGGTGGCTAGGGAGAGAAACTCCCACAGTCTTCCATGACACCATGTCTTCCAATAATAATGGCTAACATTTATTGAGCTTTTACTATGTGCTAGGCACTATTCTAAGTGTACTCCCTAATCTAATCCTTATTTAAAACTCTCTGAAGTTGGTACTATCATTATCTCCACTTTACAGGTGGAGAAACGGAGACACAAAGAGATCAAGCAACTTACCTAGAGACATACAAGGAATAAGTAACAGTGCCAGGATTCTAGCAAAGGAAGTCAGGCTGCAGGGTTCATCTCTTAACTGCTATATCCCAGCAGCTCTTGAACCTGAGCAGGAAGAAGCATTTGGAAGGCTTGGTAAAATACAGATTGCTGGGCCTTGCTCCCAGAGTTTCTGATTCAGTAGTCCTGGGTGAGACCTGAGGATTTACTTCTCTAGCACATTCCAGGGTGATGCTGATGATACTGGACCACACATTTGAGAATCACTGTCTGTGCTATTCTACCTCTGGAGAAAATTCTTGATAGAACTTTCTTCTTCCCCACACACTTCTCCACTCCAGATACAAAGCTCAATGAGAGATGAGTTATACTGAGTAATCTCACAAGATCAACTAGCCAGTCTTCCAGGAGGCCTCAACTATTTCTCAGACAACACTGTGTCAAGACCTATGGGGCTTCCAGGAACAGAATCCCAGCCTTCTGGGTGGAGCCTCTCTGAGCCACTGACTGGAAATACAGTCCATGGGAAATTAGGGACCAGGCCAGCACCTCTTCATTTTTCTATCTAAACTCACTCCTTTGTTGATAACACATTGTTTCTAAGCATATGAGCGTTATTAAGCAACAGCAAGGCCAAGGTGGGGGGATTGCTAGAGGCCAGGATTTCGAGACCAGCATGGGCAACCGGGCAACAAGTTCCCATCTCTACAAAAAAAAATCAAAACATTAGCCGAGTGTGATGGCACACACCTGTGGTCCTAGCTACTCAGTAGCCTGAGGCAGGAGGAACACTTGAGCCCAGGAGGTTGAGGCTGCAGTGAGCCAAGATCAGCCACTGCACTCCAATCTGGGTGACAGAGGGAGCCTCTGTCTCTAAAACAAATAAGAAGATGCAATAGTAAATCTCATTTGTTTGCTAAAACTTTCTTTATAGATGTTTTTAAAGTTATTATATCTCCCCAGGTTAATTAATTATTTATTTATTGAGACGGAGTTTCATTCTTGTTGCCCAGGCTGCAGTGCAATGGCGGGATCTCGGCTCACCACAACCTCCGCCTCCCAGGTTCAAGCAATTCTCCTGCCTCAACCTCCCAAGTAGCTGGAATTACAGGTGCCCGCAACCACGCCTGGCTAATTTTTGTATTTTTAGTGGAGATGAGGTTTCACCTTGTTGGCCAGGCTGGTATCGAACTCCTGGCCTCAGGTGATCCACCCACCTCGGCCTCCCAAAGTGCTGGGACTACAGGCGTAAGCCACCATGCCAGCCTCCCCAGGTTAACTTATAAGCTCATTCATTTATTCGTTCACTTCAGAGTCACTTCAGAGATATGTAGAACAACAAAATACACATATGTGGGTGGGGAACTCATAGTACAGATAAAATACAAACTAAGCGATTCTGTAAGATAAAGCCAGGATAAAGTTAGTACACAAAGATGCAAACCATAAGACAAACTCAAAGAAGGAAACACAACAGGTGCTAAGATTTACAGTTTCTTAGAAGCTCTTTGACACACTGAGATCTAAAAAATATTCCTGTCATTAAAAGGCATACTACATGATGTGGTCTACAATGTTCTCCACGGCATCTCCAAGTTAAATACAAAAAAATGTTTCACAGTACATTGATTAGAGTAGCTCTCAAAGCACACTCTAGGCTATAATATTCTGCAAAATATAGACCCTTCAGGGACCTACATGTCAAGGCAACTGCCTTACCTACAGTAGGTTGCAATAAATATTTGAGAAGTAAAAACACTTCCAGTAGTTGGCTCTTCACTATTCATACTTCAAAGTATGTGTATGAAGCACTGCAACTGCACTTCTGTCCAAATGCCTTGTAATTCTGATACTTTTGCCACTAACCTTCCACCCAACTTACCTTGCTAACTTGAACTTCATTTCCTAATGCTTGAAGACTATTAGTACATCTTCATAGTGAAAGCCATCATATCATCTCTTTTTTAAAAAGTCCAGTTTTTCTCAAAAGATGACTCTTAAAGGTGTATCATTAAGCACTCTCATCAAATCACCCATTCATTAGTTTTGGTCTGTGACATCCTCTACTCTGACATTTTTCTGTGCCATTTGTAGCATAATGAGAACCATTTAAACCAAGTGTCAGAGGCTGAGATTCTAATCCTGTCCCCATAACTTGGTGGCTGCGTGGCTTAACTTCTCTCAGCCTTGTTTTTCTCATTTGTTAAATGAGAGAGAAGAAAACTCGCCACCTAAAAACTCTCATTTAAGAAATGAATAAAAGACTTGAATGAACAAATGTTGACTCTTAGAATTATGAATTAAAGTTACAAGAATGATCTTAACTAATGGTCACTGACTTGTTTTCCCCTAGAAGTACTGATGTGTTACTGCTTCTAGGGGAAAACTACTACTATTCCCCCTGGAAGCAGTGATGCAATCATCAGTGTATGTGATCCTTCACCTGCGGCTGCTAGGGCAGTGGTGATGAACAGGGAGAGATTCCCACTGTGAAGCATAGTGGATGGATAGGAGTACTTCATCACGGCTCAGCCAACGTTGCTCAGATCCAGAGAGTGACTTCAACAAGCCAGTCTACACCAGTCATTGCACCACGAGGATCTGGTGGACAGCAGGAGTCAGCGTCTAAAGAAAACAGGGCTGGAGAATAAAGAGACATAAGAACAAAAGTAGTGAGTTGAAACAGGATAACAGGGGACAGGCTGAGGAAACTTCTGGAGTGGCAAGCCAATATCCACAGCTGGACCTGTTTAGATGGACAGGAAGGGATCACACAGATACTCTCTCACCCAGCTCACCTTACCAGTCATGGCACATGCTTGCAAGCCTGCCATGAAACTGGAAGAACTGGGAGGCCAGCCCAGTTTTCAAACTCAGACTCGCCAAATTGGTGTCCTTCCTGAGGCTCTCAACCTCAGAGTTAAGGAATGTGTTACTAGCAGTGGTTAATGTGTGAAAGTTTGTAAAGGCCTTATTTATATATGTGCTTTATTTACTTATATAAATTAGAACCGAGTTGAGTTTGTCTGAGTGATAACTCCTCTCCTACTGGTATTCCAATGGTTTCTTTGAATTAAAGAGAAAGAGTGGGAAAACAGCCAGTGGTCTGGGAATTGCACATAATCTGAGGATTACTCATGGGTGTGACATGACATTAGGGAACCTAACCAGTTATAGAAGGAAATGGTGGGAAACAAGTGCTGGGGGCCAAGAAAACTGAGTAGGCTCATGGAAATAACACAAGAGACGACATGGAATAGCTGTTGAAGGCCTGTTATGTATTTCAGAGAATCTGGGGAGGTACGAAGACCCCAGTGCTCCATGCTCACAATGGCAACAGAAGGAAGAATCAAGCTAATTACAGATGGTCCTGCATAGCCCTGGACTAATGATCCATCCGATTCTGATCATAAATCTTTTTCTCCCTAAAAGAGTTCTAATAATTTTATAATCTGGCTTCACTCATTTGGAATTCTTTAAACAGTAATATTCAGATACTAATTGCAGGAACAGAGAGGTACTTCAACCAATTCTTTTTTTTTAAGTGATTCATTTACAATTTACGTATTAACAACTTCTGGTAGCCAGCCTCCAAGGTGCCTCCCAGTGATCCCCCTTTCCTGGGTATTCATGCCCTAGTGTAGTCCTTTCCTATATCCTACCAGCGTTGGTCTGTGTGACAAATAAAAGATGGCATAAGTGATGATGTCTGCCTTCCTACACTAGGTCATAAAAGATACTGCTGCTTTCACCTTGCCCTCTTGGACCACTTGTTCTGAGAGAAGTTACCTGCCACGCTGTGAGAACACCCAAGCAGCCCTATAGAGAGTTCCACCTGAAGAGGAATTGAGGTACCCATTTTTCAGCCTTGCAAGTGCACCATGTTGGAAGCAGATCCTCCAGTGCCAGTCAAGATTGCAAATGACTGCGGCCTCATGAGAGTTCCCGAGCCAGAACCTCTCAGCTAACCCACTTCCAGAAACCATGTATGATCATAAATGTGTTTTGTTGCCTTCAGTCATTTCATTTGGGATAATTTGTTCTGGGCAATAGAAAACCAATATATAACTCATGTGCTAATTACAAATTACTATTATCACTCATTCAAACCAGAAACCTAAGGACACTTATTTTCTACAACTTAGGAAATATTTAATAAAAATTTGTTGCTCATTCCCCATAAATAGCCCAAATAAATTTCAGGTTTTATTGTATTTATGTGAACCTGCCCTGACTTTGACCAACTGGTATGTTATTTATTTGGGATTAGAGTCAGTTCTCCATTGGTGGCCTCCCAGAAACAAGTCATTGGGAAGCTAGTCTAGTGTATATTTGGGTATATTTTATGATGATATCTAGGCTGTCATTTGGGACATGAATTAATAAGCTATTGGTGATTATTTAAAAAGCCACAGAGTCTCATCAAAGGAATTTATTTTCCTCTCATGAATTTGGCAAAAAGTTTTTACGGTACCAGCAGGGAATGAGTAGCAATCTCTGGGTATTTTTAACACATCTAAAATAGATCAAAAGGTTTCCGGATGATTCTTCCTGTCTAGCAGAAGTTAGACAGAAAATATAAAACTCAAATTATTATTTCTCACCACGGGAAAGGTGTGAACAAGAAGCAGTGTCAAAAGAAACTTGTTCTGCTTAGGCCAGTACATCATCCTGAGAGACTACAGTCCCCGTTTCCTAGGGCTTCATGACTTAGTTGGATCTGTGAGTTCCGAGAACATTTGACATAGCAACATCTGGGAGGCAAGAGAAAAACACATATTCCAAAGCAAAATATGAACTCTGTTTAGATAGGTCCCGTCCTGAATTATATGTTCCCCTTTAATCAGTGCAAATAAGCAAAAGCTAGCAATATTTGCAAAGGTCTTAGTTATGACTTATTTTCCTCCAGAAAGAATTGTACCCACCAATTACTGACTGGGAAATGAAAGAAACCAAACTTTAATCAAGATTGTTACCCAAAGACCAAAGAAAAGTAGGCCATCCGGAGGATATTTCCCAAATATTTCAGCATAGTTTTTTTTCCCCATATACTGCTACAGGCCCTTATTATCTGATGAGAATTCCTTTATTTTTCATCCCTCCACTCCCAGGAAGCCCCTTCTGATACCTAGACTATGTGAAGAACTTTACTCTCTGCTCTCCCTCCATACAATAAGAATTTTGAAGGCTTGGTTCTGTCTAACTCGTTTTAGGGCCTCAGTGCCTAGCACAGAGCCTGGCACATGGGAATAAATTACATGTGTTGACTTAAAGTACGTTGAACTCATGATTTTCCCATCATAACATTCTGCTCCTTCTCTGGCAGTGCCTATTTGACAATTCCCCTTGATGTATTTTCTCTGTCCATTACCTTTTATAGCTCTCATTCTGAAGGTTTATATTTTACTGTTTGGATCAGCAGCAGGCAAAAAAAAAAAGGACAAAAATCTCTCTCCACATTTCTTCCCAGTCTGTGAGAATCTTACAACTCAAAACACTACCATGTAACTTTACACCCACTAGGATGGCTATAAGCAAAAGAACAAAACAAAAACAGATAATAACAAGTATTGGTGAGAATGTGGAGAAATAGGAACCCTCATACATTGCTGGTGGGGATGTAAAATGGTGCAGCCACTGTGGAAAACAGTTTGCCAGTTTCTCGCAAAGTTAATCATAAAAGTACCAAATGACCCAACAATTCCACTCCTAGGTATATACCCAAGAGAATCAAAAACAGATCTTCAAACAAAAACTTGTACACAAGTCTTCAAAGCAGTACTATTCACTATAGCCAAAGGTGGAAACAATTCAAGTGTCCATTAACTCATGAATGAGTAACAATATGCTGTATCTCCACACAGCGGAATATTATTTGGTCATGAAAAGGAATGCAGTTGTAATAGATACTACAGCATGGATAAGACTTGAAAGCATATGTTAAGTGAAGAAAGCCAGTTACAAAAGACTAACCGTTATAAAATTTCATTTATATGAAATGTCCAGAACAGGCAAATCTATAGAGACAGAAAATAGATTACTAGTTTCTTAGGTCCTGGGGGAGGGTGAAAGGATAGGTAATTGATAGCTAAAGGATAAAGAGTTTCTCTTTGTGATGATGAAAATGTCCTAAAATTGACTGTGATGATGGTTGTGCATACCTGTGAATATACTAAAAACTATTGAATTGCACATTCTAAATGGGTGAATTATATGGTATATGAATTATTATTATTATGAGATAAGGTCTTGTTCTGTCTCCCAGGCTGGAGTGCAGTGGCACAATCTCTGCTCACTGCAGCCTCAGCCTCCTGAGCTCAAGTAATCCTCCCACTTCAGCCTTCTGAGTACCTGGGACCACAGGCATGTGCCCTTATGCCTGGCAAATTTTTTTTTTTTTTTTAAGAGAAGGGCTCCTGAGCTCAAGCAATCTGAGCCACCATGCCTGGCCTTGGTATGTGAATTATATCTCTAATAAAGCTGTTTTTAAAAGAAACTACCATGGGCCAAACGTGTGGTTCATGCCTGTAATCCCAGAACTTTGGGAGGCCAAGGTGGGTGAATCACTTGAAGTCAGGTGTTTGAGACTAGCCTAGCCAACATGGTGAAACTCCATCTCTACTAAAAATACAAAAAAATTAGCCGGGCATGGTGGTGCACACCTGTAGTCCCAGCTACTTGGCAGGCTGAGGCAGGAGAATTGCTTGAACCCGGGAGGTAGAGGTTGCAGTGAGCCAAGATCACACCACTGCACTCCAGCCTGGGCAACAGAATGAGGTTGCCTAAAAAACAAAACAAAACAAAACAAAAAAACAACAACAAAAAAAAGTAGCATGAGGAAATTGTAGTGTTGGAATCGTTCTGTATCCTGTTTGTGGTAGTAGTTACAGGACCATGCGTGTGTTAAAATCCACAGAACTTTACACTCCCAAAAAGTAAATTTTACTGTGTTTGTAAAAGTAAAATAAAATAATAAACCTGTTATATGCCCCTTTAGTTGGAATTATAAGCTGGGATCGATGGTCAACTTCAATTGAGACCAGTGCAGCTAATTAAAAATTTCTGTGTAGGTGCAAAGAGAGCACTCAGACCCAAAGAACCAAGCCTACACCTATTTCCTTAGCTGCATTCTACAGCTGAAATCCAGATAAACACAGAGAGATTACCACCTATGTAATCCTGTCTCCACTTCATGCTTAAAGCAGAGTTGTTGATTCAGTGGTCCAAGCTTTCATTCCAAGCCCCAGTAACCCCTGATGATTTCTCTGAATTCTCCATTGTACATGTACCAGATACTGAACTTGATCTGTCTCTGTAGAATAAATCAGCAATGGAAAAAAAAATTATACAACCCTTCAACTCCAAGTCTTCAAAAGATTCCCCAAGACTTGCAAATGTGAGGTACTGTGGGATACTGCTATTTACCAACAGGAGCTCTGCATTCTGGCTTTTGGTTGGGGTGAGGAGATTTCAGAAGGAGCAAGTACAGAAATGGTGAAAAAAGAGACAAGTTGTGGAAAGTGCTCTAGTGTCATAAGGAGAAAGCAGAAGACTCCAGAGACACCTGCTATCAAAGATCGGAGAAATTCCCAAACTGGAGAAGGTCCTGGAACAGGAGCAGAAGCAAGAAACCGCTTGAATTCAGCAGGTCCTGGGCTGTGGGTGGTCGGGGAGACACTCAAGAGCCCAGAGCATTTTAAGGCCATCACTAACCACATGTAAACAAAGTGATATTTGTAGATGTTCTCTATAATTAAGGTCCTTCTACAACATGGTATTCGGAGTGCATTCATAGGTTCAAGTTGGGTGGGCTCCCTATTCAGCAGGTTGTATTTTACCAGCAGCTGAATGGGATTTAATATTAGGTAAAAAGACATTACCAAAATAGTAATAAAATTTAGACCCTCCATGCTAAGATCAATGCTTACTCTTGAGTTATAGAAAACTTGTGCAAAAACCACACCTGCCACCTATACTCTTCTATTTTCTTGGTTCCACCTACCTTATAATCATCTTTTATCTACCATCACCTCTAGCCCTAAAGCTCCTAATACTCCACTAATCTGTCCCTCTGAGGATGGGCTCATTGATATATATGCTGCAAAATCGCCTTGTTTTGTAGCCGCCCTTTTTCCCATGGGTAATGCATATATCTGAACCTACCCCACATACTCATTCACTTGGAGACTAACTTGAAAGATCCGATTCCAAGAAATCTGTTTTAATATGAAGCCTATAAAACTTTCATATGACTTTCTGTGTGTCAGTCAAAATTTTTTTAGCTCTCACTGCAATAACCTCTCAACAGCGGGGATAGAATGAGGTTAAAAGATACATGAACAAATCATTGCTAAAACATTTTGAGAGCTTTCATCTGAACTAACTTTGAGAGTTAGTTTAAAACCACACCAGGAAACCAGGCCTGATACACAGACCTTCTATAACACGCTAGCCCTCATGTTAGTATTTGGTCCTTATTGGGTGAGGCCATGCTGCTCCCCTCTACTGATGGAAAGAGTCTTCTACTGATGGGAAGGAGAATACTTTCCCATGGATTCTACGTCAGAACCCTCCTACAACGTATTGAGTCATCTGGGACACTCCATTTAGTGTCTCTGGGCTTCAGTCTCCTCATCTCTGAAATGTAGAGGGGCAGGCAGGGTGGGGGGAACCAAACCAGGTCATCATGAACATCCCTTCCAGTTCTAACATTCTGTGACCATTTCACTGGTGATAGGGAAGCCTCAAGTCCTAATATCTGCTGAGTCATTCTGTCTCAGGCTTTGGATTCATCTTCCATTGCTCTGATTGAAAAATGATAAACTCTGTGGTAGGGATGCATGTCCCTGGAATGTACCAGTAACCAGAGGCACAAAGGTCCCTAAGAACAGGGACCACCTGTATTAACTGGGATTAGGTATAGTAGCATATAATGGAATGCCCAAAATAACTGAGACTTAAACATAAAAAAGTTTTTCTCCTACAAAAAAATGAAAAACAAAAACAAAAACAGACAAACAAAAAAAAACCACTTACGAAGAAGGCAACGTATACAGAGACTAAGATTCCTTCTAACCTTCTGTTCCACCACTCTCAGTGCATGGCTTTCACACTTACAGTCCTGGATGACTACTGAAGCTCCAGATACCTCATTCAAATTCCAGGCAGCTGGATAGATAACAGAAAAAAGTCTAAATAGGCACACTTTCAGCAGAGTCACCTCCCTTTAAAGAGCCTTCCTGGAGATCCATATAAAGTTTGCATTTGGATTTCAATGACCAAAATGTAGTCACAAGGCTACATACAGGTGCAAGGGAATCTAAGAAATGTAGTTTTTAAGTGGGCACATTGCTGCCCTCAGTGATACAGGAGCTCTGTTGATTGGGAATAAGAGAATGAATGCTGAGTAGACAACCTGCAGTATCAGCCACACCACTTTCATGTCTTCTGGAGTACCTGCACTGTCCCTGGGAGGAGCTCATTCAGTGCTGTTGATTTGATCTGACTGTCAGCAGCAGGTGATCTGATCTAGAAGTGGCTTTGCTTTCTGCTGGCATAAACAAACATCCTCTAGTCTGGTCCTCAGAACAGAGGCTGTGCATATAAGCATGGTTTTTCCAGTCTTTGAAATTATGAGTTGGTCAAAAACATTGATGTTCTCTCTTGGAAACCACAGCTATGTGTGAAAATTAAAAGAAGTTACTTCAATGTTCTAAGCTATTAAGACTTCTTAGTTAAATTAGAAATGAAAACTCACTGTGTCATTCTCTGTCCTCAGACTCACTCAGTGATTCTCCCACCTATAGATTCACAGAGACGAATGGAAAGTAATTTCTTTTCTTCTTTTCTACTATTTAAAATTGTATTATTATTATTATTTTGTAGAGATGAGGTCTTGCTATGTTACCCACGCCGGTCTTGAACTCCTGGCCTCAAGTGATTCTCCCACCTCAGCTTCCCAAAATGCTGGGATTATGGGTGTGCACAACTATGTCTGACCTGATAGAAAGTGACTTCATCTGAAGGAGTGTAGAATCAGGGAGGAGTACCTGGTGTGCCTTAACTGTGCTACTGACCCATTCTCTCCTAATGGTAGGCTCCATATACATATTCCCTCAGGAGAAGAAAGCATTCATGGACTAGTTCTTCTTGTCCAGTCCCTGTATTTGTAAGAGTTCCTTGCCCATAAGAAAAGGAAAATGAGATACAAAGTGAATTATGTAACTTGCCTAATTTTAGAGGCAGAGATAAGGTAAAATTTGGTTCTCAGCTCCCAGTACACTGTTCGAATCAATACAACCCAAACTATATTGAAAAAATATATATCTACTATTGAGAACCAAATGTTTAAAATTATGAAGCATTTTCAGTTGCTATCTGCACCGATTTTGTTATCCAGAATTTTGATTCTTGATTTTATCTTGCCCAACCTGTGTTTTGCCTAGGTCTCTATAACAGTCATCAGTTTAATTCAATATTTGTTGAAAGCTTACTCCGTGATCAGTAACATGTTATGAGGGAGATACAAAAGGATCATAAGACATGGCCTTATAATTCTATTGTATTGTTAAGATATATGACCATGAATTAATGAGGTTAATTTTCAAATAAATATACCAACGACTGTCTATCTATGTGAGTGGTATATCTTCTTAGGAAGCATTTAGCCCAATGATGGTGTTGTTGTCAAAATATTTTTAGAATTCATATTTGGGAATTATTTTCAATAGGTGAACCAAATTATCTTAAATGTCCTCAATGGCTATTCAATGTTTTGCTTTGAGAGTGGATTTTATTTGGGGGAGAAAGTCAAAGTCATTCAGACCTGAGTCTGATAAAGCAGATTTGAGTGGTTTGGTTTCCTGGTAACATTCAGTCAGCCCAGGATGGCCTTCTTCTAGGCCCCTTTTTCCACGATAAAAGGACAGTGGTTCTCAAACTTGAGTGTGCATCAGAATCACTTGGGAGACTTTTTAAAACACAGATTTCTGGGCTCCAATTTCTGATTCATCAGCTATGGTGGGGAAGCCTGATATTTTATTTTTTAATTTAATTTTATTTCATTTCAATAGTTTTTGGGGAACAGGTGGTTTTGGTTACATGGATAAATTCTTTAGTGGTGATTTCTGAGATATTGGTGCACCCATCAACTGGGCAGTGTACACTGTACCCAATGTGTGGTTTTTATCCCTCATTCCCCTCCAACCCTTCCCCCCAAGTCTCCAAAGTCCATTACATCATTCTTATGAGGCCTGGGATTTTATATCTCAAATGAGCTCCCAAGTCAGGCTAATGCCACTGGTTAGGGAATCACACTTTAAGAACCACTGCTTTAAGACAGTTATTTTAGGTTTTTCATTGTATATAGCTGCACTTAATCTTTTCAGATACAGATCACCCCTCCTCTCAAGGAGCTTCCTTCCTGCCTCTTATGCTGTGTCCTGGGTACTTCGTGGCCTTGCACATTCCAATTAGGCATCTGGACGTGTGCCCAAAGCCCCTACCACAGAAGGGATCACTTTTAGCCACAGCCACAGAGGATGGTACTAAAGCTTATGATGAAAAGTGCTCACGGGCATTTCTATAATTAAAACTTGAGCCTTGCCCAGCGCTCAGGAGTGTTACAGAAGGTTAAAGCCAGAAGGGGTGTTAATTATCATCTAGTTCAATTCCCTCTACCTCTTCTCCCCTCATTTCAGAGCTGAGGAAAGCAGGTCCCAGAGATGCTAAGTCCAGTGTCCAATATCATCCAATAAATTACAGAAGAGTTATTATGTAGAGTCCATGAGAAAACATCACAGTCACCCTCTAGCTTCAGAGGGCAGGGTAGTGATCTCACCCAGTCAAAGCCAAATGCAACATGAGGCAGGTCTAATATGATGTATGTATCCCCCAAATAACAAATAATACAAATCTGGCTGCATGTTTCTACCCTAAACAGTCCAGCAGTTTGGGGTCCATAAAAAAGTATAGTACTTTACCAATGTGGGTTTTACTCCTGTCATAAAGCCATGTTGTTAAGACATACATAACCAAATACTCATTTTTGCATGCAGTGGAGTGTGCCAGAGTCTGAGTCCTACATTCAGTTGACTCTTAGTATGTAATCAAAGCGGCATCTCCTGAGCGCAGAAGACAGCTACAGCAATCCTGAAGAGAGACACGGCTTTGCCACTAAAATAAACCAAACAACTAGTCAATATGCCTTAATCTCACAGCCTAGGTCTGGCTTACCTATGGACCATAGATATGGCCAATCTCATTTGAATTGCCACTGAGAAAATCTATCCTTAGGAAAAGTTAAAACTTGTAATGATACCAATCCCTTGGAGTGGTAGATTGGCAGCAATCAGTGAAACATTAAAACTTGGCTACGGAACACTGAAATATGCTAGGTAGGTGCTGTGGTTTGAATGTATGTCTCTCTCCAAAATTCATATGTTGGAACTTAAATTCCATTGTGATGGTATTAAGAGGTGGGGCCTTTAGGAGACGATTAAATCATGAAGATGGAGCTCTCATGGGTGGGATTAGTAACATTATAAAAGGGCTGCAAGGAACTAGCTAGGCCCTCTTGGCCCTTCCACCTTTCCACTGTGCTAGAAAACAGCCTTCCAGAGGACACAGCAACAAGGCACCATCTTGGAAGCAGAGACCAGACCCCCAAAAGACATCGAACATTTCTGTTCTTTATAAATTCCCTAAGTCTCAGATATGTTGTCATAGAAGCACTAATTCACTAATACAGTAGGTGAGCTACTTAAAAGAGCATTAAAAAAAAGTCAAAAAGAGAAAATAGCTAGTCTTAAAATGCTATGGGGCTTAAGTCATTATTTCTCACTCTTTTTAGACGCCGCAGAAGATCTAACTCTTAACCTGGACCTATTCAAAGATAGATGTTGAGAAATACAGATCAATGGTTCAAAAGCTTCTGAAAGTGATCAAGTAGAATATTTTTATTTTTAAATGTAAAATATCACCCCCGACTTGTTGCGAAAAAGTGGGGTGGAGGAAGTAACACCATTATTCATTCCCTCTATGGTGAAATATTCCTTATACTTAAGATGTAGTAGTCCACTCCATCTCCAATGATAAATCTGTTTGTAGGAGATGATGGGGAGGTGAAGTGAGGGGCAGCTAGAATGCACATCCTCCGACTTTCTTTCTTGTAAACATTCACGGTGTTTACATGGGATCAGAGAAGTGGTCAAGAAACCAAAGGGGTTGATTTGGCTGACCCCTAACAGTGTCTTAAGCATCAATACAGTCAACATGTGTCCCAGTTTCTTTCAAATTGATACCAGTTGATCGAATGACACTGACATTTTGGAAGCAACAGTCAAGGAAGAGGATGCTGTGAAGGGTGAGTTGGAGAGCGGCAGACAGAAAGACTGGAGTTTCAGGAAAAGCAGAACCTGGGGAAGCTTGATTTCTCTGTCTCACTCCCTGGAATCAGCTGGATTTATGATGGTGAATTAGGTTTGCAAGCCCCAGCCATAGGTGCCCAACACCCTGTTCCATTTGCTCTGCCTCGCAGTATTCTTCCCTGCCATCCCTACCCTTGAAGCCCTCTTTTTGGCCCCCAGAATCCTGCTAGAAACTCTCCTCTAGAAAACCATCCTGACCAATCTACCTAATGGCTGTATCTCCAGCAAACTTTTAGATACATTTCCTTAGAGTGGGTCCAGTGCATTCTTGAATGTAAGCATCTTACCCTCCCCTGTTTCGAGTTTATCAAAAGCTGCTCTTTTATTTCCCTTATGGACTCTGTCCTCATCACTTTCCCTGTTCTTCCAGCTTCTCCCCTTAGCCCATGGGGTGCTAACTGTTTAGGTTCCAGGAAAAGGCGGCCAATCTGCACTCCCTAACTGCCCCTGTATGTTAGGGCTGAGTTGATCTCAGATGCTGCTTTCTTGCAGGTTGAGAGAGCTTGAAAATAGAGGTCTGGGAAAGGTCTGGAGAAGAGTCCTAAAAAACTCACAAGGGCAGGCGTGCATGGTTGCTATGGTTACCTGGCAGCTTGGTTGTCTAGCCACCTCCTCCCAAAAAGGCAACACTTCTCTGTGAAGCACAGAGAAGATGCTTAAACCCAATTCACCCCAAGAGCCGGGGGAGCAGTGACTTAGTCACATCGTCTGCTTGTCACAATGTCAACAGCAAAGTTAGGGGTCACCGGGGCTGTGAGGGGAGCACACATGGAAAGCTACTTTGTGAATATTTAAGATTAGAATGTGATTAAGCAGTCAAGCCAATGTGCCCTGCACTCTCTGAATTTTGTTCAGTTTTGCTTGAACTAACGCCACATCCATCAGTGTGGTTCTTGCCATGCCTGGCAGCCAAGCACATGGGCACACACAGGGCTTGGCAGCGGGGAAATGGACTGAGACCCAGTCAGGACAGTCTCGTCTTTCTACCTGAGCCTCAAACTATGCTTTTCCAGGCTCCAGATGGTGATCATGATTGTTAAAAAGCAACCATTATCCCTGTTAATGAGGATAATAAAACTAAACAATTCACGAGCACCGACAACATATGGAACATCCTACAAAACACAGATTTACCCAGCATTATTGGGAAATGAAGTTTTCCACATCAGTGAATTTTCTGGAAAATTAGGGCTTACCCCTTTTTTTTAATCTTCAGGTTTTTTTATTTCAATAGTTTTTTGGGAAACAGGTGGTATTTGGCCACATGAATAAGTTCTTTAGTGGTGATTTCTAAGATTTTTGGTGCACCCATCACCCAAGCAGTGTACCCTGTACCCAAAGAGTAGTCTTTTATCTCTTGCCACTGCCCACCATTTCCCCCGAGTCCCCAAAGTCCAATGTATCATTCTTATGCCTTTGTGTCCTCATAGCTTAACTCCCACATATGAGTAAGCACATATGATGTTTGCTTTTCCAGGGCGTACTTCTTTAGCGCTGATTTTTTTTTTCTGAAGATATTAACCAGTTGGGATGGAAATACGTGGCAAACATGTAATACATTCTCCCATCTTGCTAAATGGTGTAACAAATACTACATACACCATTTTTCCTGGATCTCTCCTTATGAACATGGAATGAACCACAGGGCTGGGGAGAGGTCTCCATCCATACCATCTTTGGGTCTTGATTGGGACAGTTAGCCCACTCCGCCTTGACCTAGTCAGCTATATTCAGGTCTCTCTGCATTTGACAGTAAGCTCCTTAAGAAGGAACCAGGCCTTCCCTATCCTTCACCTTCATCCCTTACAGCCTTGCCACTCAAAAGGTGGCCCTCAGAATAGCAAATCAGCACCACCTAGAAGCTTATCAGAAAAGCAGACTTTCTGGCTCCATCCCAGGCCTACTTAATGAATTAGATTCTGAATTTTAACAAGATCCACTGGTGATTCATATGCGCATTGAAAGTCGGGAAATATTACCCTCCAGTTGTGCATGCCAGCTTGTCCCTGACCAGTTATATCAGCATCACCTGGAGTTTCTTATTAGACACAGAACTTGGGGCCCAGTACAGAATCAGAATCTCTGAGAAGTGGAACTCAGAAATCTGTTTTTATCGAACTCTACAGGTAATTTTGATAGAGTATCCAGCCCTAGGCCTTGCTCAGGGGAGGTACTCAATAAGTCTTTATTAAATTTAATGGAATTCTTATATTTGTGTTTTATGTTTATCCTATCTCCTGGGTGAGCAAGGTGAAAGGTGTTCATCCTTTTGTCTACGTAGGTACAATTGCCATTTCTGATTTTCTAGCATAGTGACTAAGATCTCTAGCTTCACTAGTGAAAGAAGCCAAATACACTATGTAGATATTTTATGATTGTATTTACATGAAACGTCCTGAATAGACAAATCCAAGGAGACATAAAGTAAATTAGTGGTTGCCAGAGACTGGAGAGAGGGAGGAATGGGGGAGTGACTGCTGGTGGGTATGAGGTTTATTTTTGGGGTGATTAAAATGAAATGTGAAATTAGATGGTGGTGATGGGTACACAACCTTGTGAATATACTAAAAACCACTGAATGTACCCTTCAAAAGATAAAGTTATGTGAATTATATCTCAATTTTTAAAAGGTCTCAGGTTTTAGAATCAGGCCACCTGTGTTCAAATCCTGGTCTTGCCACATGGAGGCTATGTAATCTCGGACATGTTAATTGTCTTTGAGGCCCAGTTACATTGTCTGTAAAGAGAATAACAAAGTGCCTATGCCAGAGGTTTGTTATGAGATTTAAATAAGATAATCTTTGTAAAAAGTGACATGTGTTGGCTGGGCGTGGTGGCTCACGCCTGTAATCCCAGCACTTTGGGAGGCCGAAGCGGGCAGATCACCTGAGATCAGGAGTTCAAGACCAGCCTGGCCAACATGAGGAAACCCCATCTCTACTAATAATACAAAAAATTAGCTTGGCGTGGTGGCGGGCACCTGTAATCTCAGCTTCTCAGGAGGCTGAAGCAGAAGAATTGCTTGAACCTGGGAGGCAGAGGTTGCAGTGAGCTGAGATCACGCCATTGCACTCCAGCCTGGGCAACAAGAGCAAAACTCCATCTCAAAAAAAAAAAAAAAAGTGACAGGTGTTAGAGCTCAAGACACACCACCCCAAAATATGACTGCAGGAGACCAAAATATACCACCCCAAAAATAGACCTTTTTGGCATATCATTTTGAGCAGGTTATTTTGAGAAATTGCAGACACAGGGTAGCTCTGAAAAGTTGCTCTTTTGTAAAGGAAATTTACATTTATAAAGGAAATTTTTATTAGTAAAGATGTCTGTACCAGAAAGAGAGTTACTCCAAGATAACATTTATCACCTGAGAAACTTTTATCTTCATAACAAGACAATCTTTGTTCACCATGCATTTCCTCCCCTCATTCTTTCCTAACTAGTATGCATACCCCACAGAAGCCCCTAACTCTTATTCTTTAGTGTAGCTCAGCATGCTGTTATAAGCCTCAATCATCTCACCATTTCTTTAAGTCACATTTTTGTGGGACTCCCATGCATACACTATTAAAATGGCTTTTCTCCTGTTAATCTGTTTTATGTCAATTTAGTTTGTAGGCCAGCAAAGAACCTAGAAGAGTAGATGAAAGCAATTCTCTTCCTACACTGGTACAACACAAGTGCTAATACATTTTTCCTGCTGTAGGGTTGAAAAAATGTGTAATGCCTTTTTGATCACCCATCACAAGGATTACAACCAACACTCCTATAATAAAGGACAAATTAATAAGAGGCAAGCATTACAAATTTATTTAAAACCAAAATGTTATGTGACACAGGAGACTTCGGAAATGAAGACCTAAGAGCTGGGCATGGTGGTGCCTGCTGTAGTCCCAGCTACTCAGGAGGCTGAGGTGGGAGGATAGCTTGAGCCCAGGAGTTTGAGTCCATCCTGGGCAATGTGGAAAGACCCTGTCTCTTAAAAGAAAAAAGAAGGAAATGAAGAACCAACAACCCAGGGAAAAATATTGATTTTTTAATGCTTGGTTTCAATGAAGAATGGATAGCTGTGTAAAAATGTGATTGGACAAAAGGGTATGAACTAACAGTAGTAGACTTAGGGTGTTGGGAGAGGGAGCAGCAAGTCCTGTCCAGATTCTTCTTGACCTCTCTATGTAACACTCTTTCCTCCGTGCATAGGACAGAACATCTGTCACATAAAGAAGAAGATCAGAGAGTGAACTTTTTAGGTTTTGTGGCTTGCTTTGGGGAGAGAAGTTTTAGTTTCTGTGACCTGCTTTAGGGGAGAGGAATTGTATGACTCACTTCCAGAAAGAAAGACAGGTGGGAGACAGGTCAGAAAGACCTTGTTTCTGAGACCCTTCCAATCTTTTTCAATTCTAAGTATGTAGCACACCAAAGAACCATATTTTGGAATATCGTGTTCTGACCTTCGAACTGCTCATTTTGAATCCAACAATTCTTAAACTTTAAAATGCACAAGAATCACCTGGTGAGCTTCAAAAAATGAATGCCCTTGGATTTTCAGATTTGTAAGTCTAGAGAGTGGCTTCAGAATCAACATTTTTAATATGCTCACCATTCTGATTACAGATGGTCTGGAGATGACACCATGAGAAACAGTATTCTAAAGTCTTGTCAGCTGGAAAAATAAACAGTGTTTTTAAATTATTCATTTGTTTCCTATTTAGAATGTATAAACTGGAAAGAACATTGGTTCTACGCTTACACCCCCCAAAATTTTGGATAATCTACAAATTTGTTTTTCTTGAACCTATCAGAGAGCTGAGGTTGAAAGGGAAACCAGCAAACCCAAAATCTAAGGAAACATGGACATCTCCAAAGGGAGACAAACACAAGCACTTGATTACCAAGGGCAGAGGCCACTGCTCCCAGATAAGGATAATTCACTGAAAATTTTTAGCAAATTGCTAAGGGCTGAGTTTAGGCTAGCAAGAGACTATTAAAGCCCTGGGGACCCAGACAAAGGAGAATTTACCCCTTCTTGCAGGCTTTTCCCCACAGACCTTACTGAGTACACACAAAAAAGATGGGGAGCAGGACAAGAGACTTCAGATAGCATCCCATGTGCTGCAAGCCTGGGAGAAAGTAACAGCTGCCCCCACGGGAAATGCATAAAGCCACATTTGGATCTTTGTCCCTGATATCTCCCCCACAGAACAAAAGCCTTAAAATGTTGGTGGAAGGCAACAATCCCTGTCACTCTTAGGGCACTGATAAAGAAACCATTGCACCTGGGAGAAGGAGAGAGGTGGGGGGCAAACTCTACAGCTATAGGAAGAAGCAAGTATATGTTTTGGGCCCAGACCTAGAGCTAACGGTAAAAGAGGACCACTGAGAAAGCCCCACCCCCAAGACTCAGAGACACAATGCCTGCCTATACCTGGGACTTCTTTCTAAAATAATTTCAAATTTGATTTTAGATTCAGGGGGTACATATGTAGGTTTGTTATACATGAGTATATTGCTTGATGCTGAGGTTTGGAGTATGAATATTTCTGTCACCCACGTAGTGAGCATAGCACCTAACAGGTAGTTTTTCACCCCTTATTCCCTCCCTCCTCTCCCCTTTTAGTAGTCCCCAGTATCTATTCTTGACATCTTTTTTTTTGTTTTTTTGAAACGGAGTCTCCCTCTGTCGCCCAGGCTGGAGTGCAGTGGCGCGATCTTGGCTCACTGCAAGCTCCGCCTCCCGGGTTCACGTGTGTTTTTAGTAGAGAGGAGGTTTCACCATATTGGCCAGGCTGTTCTTAAACTCCTGACCTCGCAATCCGCCTGCCTTAGCCTCCCAAATTGCTGGGATTACAGGCGTGAGCCACCGCGCCCGGCCTTGTTGCCATCTTTATGTCTATGAATATCTAATGTAAAGCTGCTACTTATAAGTGAGAACATGCAATATTTGGTTTTTTGGTCCTGTTGTTAATTTGCTTAGGAGCATAGCCTCCATCTGCATCCATGTTGTTGCAAAGAATATGATTTTATTCATTTTTATGATTGCATAGTATTCCATGGTGTATATGTACCATGTTTTCTTTATCCAATCTGCCGTTGATGGGCACCTAGGTTGATTCCACATTTTTGCTATGGTGAATAGTGCTGCACTAAACATACAAGTGCATGTGTCTTTTTTGTAGAATGATTTATTTTCCTTTAGGTATATACCCACTAATAGGATTGGTGAGTCAAATGGTAGTTCTGTTTTAAGTTCTTTGAGAAATCTTCAAACTACTTTCCACAGTGGCTGAACTAATTTACACTCTCACTAACAGTATATAAGCATTCCCTTTTCTCCACAGCCTTGCCAGTATCTGTTTTTTTTTTTTTTACTTTTTAATAATTGCTATTCTGACTGATGTGAGATGATATTTCATTGTGGCTTTGGTGTTTTCATTTCTCTGATGATTGGTGATGTGAAACATTTTTCACATGTTTGTTGGCTGCTTGTATGTCTTCTGAGAAGTGTCTGTTCATGTCCTTTGCCCACTTTTTAATAGGGTTATATGTTTTTTGCTTGTTGAATTGTTTTAGTTCCTTATAGATTTTGGATATTAGACCCTTGTCAGATACATTGTTGCAAATATTTTCTCCCATTATGTCGGCTATCTGTTTACCATCTTCATAGTTTCTTTTGCTATGCAAAAGCTGTTTAGTTTAATTACGTCCCATTTGTCTTTTTTTTTTTGCAATTGCTTTTGAGGAGTTACTCATAAATTCCTTCTCAAATCTAAATGTCCAGAAGGGTATTTCCTAGGTTTTCCTCTAGGATTTTTATAGTTTGAAGTCTTAGATTTAAATCTTTAATCCATCTTGAATTAATTTTTGTATGTGATGAAATGTAGGGGTCCAATTTCATTCTTCTGCATATGGCTAGTTGGTTATACCAGCACCATTTACTGAATAGGCAGTCCTTTTCCCATTGGCTATTCTTGCCAACCTTGTCAAAGATCAGATGGTAGTGTGTGGCTTTGTTTCTCAGTTCTCTATTCTATTCCATTGGTCTATGTGTCTGTTTTTACCAGTGCCATGCTGTATTGGTTACTATAGCCTGATAATACAGTTTCAAGTCAGTTAATGTGATGTCTCTGGCTTTGTTCTTTTTGCTTTGAATTGCTTTGGCTATTCAGGCTCTTTTGTGATGCCATATGAATTTAAAATAGTTTCTTTCTAATTCTGTGAAAAATGATAATTAGTAATTTGATAAGAACAGCACTGAATATAGATTGTTTTGGGCAGTATGGCCATTTTAACAATATTAATTCTTCCAAATGTTTTTGGAATGAAAGACATTTCATTCCAAAATGAAATGTTTTTCCGTTTGTTTGTATTATCTCTGATTTTTTTCAGCAGTGTTTTATTGTGTGTGTGTGTGTGTGTGGCTATTGTAAATGGGATTACATCCTTGATTTGGCTCTCAGTTTGAACGTTATTGGTGTATAAAAATGCTACTAATTTTTTTTTACATTGATTTTGTATCTTAAAATTTTACTGAAGTTGCTTATCAGGTCTAGGAGCCTTTTGGTAAAGTCTTGAAGTTTTCTAAGTATAGAATCATATTGCCACAAAGAGAGATAATTTGACTTATTTTCCTGTTTGGAAGCCTTTTATTTCTTTCTCTTGACTGATTGCTCTGGTTAGGACTTCCTACAACTGAGGCTTATTTAGAACAACAGAGAATGCTTCCCCCATACCCTACCACCAGGCTAACAAGAATCTAGTAACAAATAATAGTAGTCTACTACTGAGAGAGATGCAAAAGCAGGGAGAGAGACCCTCACTGGGCACAATGCAAAGGGAAGACCTAAAGCTGAGTATAGAGCAGATATTGGAAAAAACCTTCTGGCAAACCAGCCCCCGCCCTAAACACAAGATATGGAGGAATATGAAAACTGTGTTACACTGAGGGTAACCATATCAACAAAAAAATCCCAAACTGGTTCAACTCTTAAGAGGATTGACTCATCTCCTACATTAAATGCCAAGAATAAGGAAAAGCAAGCCCAGTTCCAGGTCTAACAGCTATAGTCATATATCTCTTAACAGAGGGGATACATTCTGGGAAGTGTGTTGTTACGCAATTTCGTTGTTGTCCAAACATCACAGAGTGTACTTACAGAAACATGGATGTAGCCTACTACACACCTAGGCTATGCCATATGGTATAGCCTATGGCTCCTAGGCTACAAATCTGTATAGCCTGTTACTGTACTGAAGACTGTAAGCAATTGTAATACAAAGGTAAGTAGTTGTATATCTAAACATATTTAAGCACAAAGCAAAGTAAAAATACAATATTATAAATTCATGGAACCACTGTTGTATATCTGGTTTGTCATTGACCAAACCATCATATGTGTCACACGACTGTATTTAACTCAGCCTCTACTAAACTACACAAGATGTCTGGCATTCATCACAAAATTAGAAGGTATACAAAGAAACAAGAAAAGCAAAAACACTGTCAAGAGGAATAGCAATCAACAGAACCAGACTCAGATATGACACATGGCAGAACTATCTAAAGGGGAATTTAACATAACTATGATTATTATGTTAAAATACTCCAGATGAAAAAGTGACAACAGGTATGATGAGATGGGTAATTTCTGCAGAGAGATGAAAACTATAGAAAGAATCTAATGGGAATGATAGAAATAAAAAATACAACAGCAGCTCTGAAGAATGATTTCAACTGACTCATCAGTAGACTTGAAACAGCCAAGGAAAGAATAAGTGAAACTCAAATAAGCCAATAGAAATTACCCAAATTTACCATGTGCAGTGGCTAATGCCTGTAATTCCAACACTTTGGGAGGCTGAAGCAGGAGGATTGTTTGAGCCCAAGAGTTTGAGACCAAACTGGGCAACATACTGAGACTCCATCTCTACAAAAAATGTAAAAAGTTAGCACGGATGTAGTGCTGTGTGCCTGTAGTCCCAGCTACCAGGGAGGCTGAGGTGGGAGGATCCCTCAAGCCCAGGAGGTAGAGGCTGTGGTGAGTCATGATCATGCCACTGCACTCCAGCCTGGGTAGCAGAACAAGACTCTATCTAGCAACAACAACAACAAATTACCCAAATTGAAACCCAAAGGAAAAAAGAGTAGGCAAAACAACAACAACAACAAAAACAGAAAAGAGCACCCAAGAGTTGTGCGACAATATAAGTCTAATGTGCATGCAATTGAAATCGCAGAAGAAAAGAACACAAAGCAAAAGTTTGGATAACGTATTTAAATTTACCTTCATTTACAGTGCTCTCCATTTCTTTGAGTAAATTCAAGATTCTGTCTGGTATCATGTTTGTCTGCCCAAAGAACTTCCTTTAACAGTTCTTGTAGCTCATGTCTGCTGGAAATAAATTCTTCCAGTTTTTGTTTGCCTAAGATCTGTAATTTTTCCTCATTTTTGAAAAATGATTTTGCTGGGTATGGAATTCTAGGTTGACAATTTTTTTCTTTCAACTGTAAGAATGCCACTCCACTGTCTTCTGGCTGTTTCCACTAAGAAGTCTGCTGTAATTGTCTTTGTTCATCTAAATGCAATGTGTCTTTTACTTCTGGCTACCTTTCAGAATATCCCTTGTCTTTCATTTTCAGTGATTTGGATTATATACGTAGATGTGTGTGTTTTGCTATTTATCCTGCTTGATGATCTCTGAGTTTTCTGGATCTGTAATTTGGTATCTTAATTTTGGACCTAACTTTGCCTAACATTAGGGTATAATTATTTAGCTGAGAACTAAAGAAGGAGATCTTAGTCAGAAAAAGAAAGGGTAAGCAATGTTTCAGAGAAGAGGGTCCAAGAGACAAAAGAAATGGCATGATTAGTAGCCTACAGGTAAGGAGAGATCCTCAGACTTTAGGTAAATTTAAAAGACTGTTATAACTAAGTGAAAAGAGTGAATGCAAAGGTGCAATAGATAAAATTGACAGAGGATTCATTTTGGAAGACTGTGTAACCACATTAAGCATTTGTTATTACGGTAAACAGTGAAGGTTTTTAAGCAGTAGAGTGACATAATCAGATTCAAATTCTTAAATCCTAATTCATAATGATCACTCTGCCTGCTAAGTAGGGAGTAGATTGTGTGCAATGTCTTAGAAGCCAAAACAAATTTTTGGACAGAGTCTTAAGCTATGGACTCTTCTCTTCCATATTCCTTTACCTATTATATATCTCCTAGTCTCCCTGGAAAACTTACCTATGCTATGGTCCATTCCTTTGGATCTTGCTAAATGTTTATAAATATCCTTCACACAGCTGAACTGTGTTTTCCAGACTCCCTTGCTGTTAGATGTGGCCACGTGCCTGAGTTCTGGGCAATATGAATAAGAAATAAACTTTCATTACTCTATATCACTAAGATTTAGGAGTACATAGTTACAGCAGCTCACCTACTCTTACAAATAGACCTAGTAACTACCTAATTAACAAGTAAACTAAATTTCACATGGCTAGTGAATTCCTTGGATTAATATATTATTACGTGAAAATGTTATATCTTATAGGGGCACTAAGAAATTCATAAATAGATGAAGAAAACCTAAGTAAAAGTTTGTGTATTCTCCAACTCACACAAAATCAAGGGCCACACACTTTATTTTACCAGTCTACCTTTAGGAAGTTTCTGACAAAATCCTTGGGATTTATCATCTTAATTAAGCATGGTATGGTACAATGGAAAGTTCCTTATATTTGCAAAAGGGAGACTAGCATTATTCTTTCTGAAATGTTACTGACCAGCCATGTGGCCTTAGAAAAAAATCTTTTTTATTTTTTTAGACATGAAATCTCACTCTGTCACTCAGGCTGGAGCACAGTGGTGTGATCATAGCTCACTGCAGCCTTGAACTCCTGGACTCAAGTGATAACTCCCACCTCAGCCTCCCAAGTAGCTGAGACTACAGCCATGCATCACCATGCCCAGCTAATTTGCTTTTATTTTTTTAGAGATGGAGGTCTCACTATGTTGTCCTGGGCTAAGGCAGTTCCCCCCACCTCAGCCACCCAAATAGCTGGGATCACAAGTGCAAGCCACCACACCCAGCAATTTCTTATTACTTTGGTTTCCTTTTTTTTTTTTAATCTGTGAAAGAGGGAATAATATTAATACCAATTTTCATGGGTAAAGGATTATACCATGAAGATTAAACAAGGCAATATCTGTATGGTAAATTGCTATAATTGTACTAATTATTTTCTCTTCCCTGTATCTACACCCTTTGCCAGGTGAAATTTCTCTATCAAAAGGAATGGAGTACATTTCCCCACACCTTGGCACCGAATTCATGTGACTTGCTTTGGCCATTATATGAGACCTTGCAAGGTTTGCTTGCTTTCTTGTGCCTCTTCTATCTTTTCTTTCATTACCATGAGAACATGCCTAGGTTAGCTTCATGAAAGATAAAAGGCACATGGATCAGAGCTGAGTCCCCCAGGTCATCTGATAGCTCAGATCAATTGACAGCCCCAAACCCCCAAGTATGTGAATAAGCCTAGCCAAAATCAGCAGAGTCATGTAGCAAACCTCTAGACTTATGAGCAATAAACCCACATTGTTGTATGCCCCTGTGATTTCATAGTTGTTTGTTACACAGCATTATTTTGACAACAGATAACCAATAGTCTGAGAGATTAGGCTCCCACAAACTGTAAAGTATTACACAAATGTAAACTATTAAAGCTTAAGGATGGCGGAAAAATATATATGTATCCAAGGGCTCCCTTGGTCTATGAGATATTAGAGCCTATACAAAATCTCATTAAATCCTGTTTCAGGGAGTCATGGGATCCCAGTTCGTGTTGGACAGGACATTAGAGAAGGTCCAGTCTTATCATTCTACTTGTGTATGAAAACTATTCTCTTCTCAGTAACATAGATTCTCTTTTGTCTGTACCAACAGACTTGTTCCTTCTAGCACTTCTATGCTCTAACAGTTATAAAAGACATCATCTTTAAATCCTGCCGTCTCTCTAGCAATCCCTGTGCACACAACCCAGGAAGCTGGGTCTGGTTCCATCCCGCTCATTTGGCCACTTCTCTGTGTTGACATCTGTCAGTTATGCTCTGATCATGCTGCAATTTGCAATTTTTCCAGATGCTTTCAACATGCGGCCACTTTGACAAGCTAAAAGCTGCTAATGCTGCATCATTTATCACATTTTCCCATGTATTACATTAATCTTAAAGACCCAGCTTAATGCACACAAGGACATCCTCCCTGAATACAGAAAGGCTAGTCTACAAGTTTCATAAAATAAGCATCCTCCCAGATCTCCAAAGGAATAAAAAGCCACAAGAATAAATTGGAAGAGAAACCAGGCAAGCTGTTTTGTATTTTCTAAAGGAAGGAGGAAATTATTTAGCCTGATTTCTCTTTCAGGCATCTCACACATTGTTATTGCTGAACAAATACTTATTATTCTCTGAATAATGAGGTAATTCGAGATGGACCTTTTCTTCCCTAAAAGGAATAAGGAGTCTTTCCAGTTCCCATTTCTGCATCCTGGATGGTATCTTCACCTTAGCTGCTGAAGGATCCTTTTTTCTCTAACCTAGAATAAGGCAGGAGGCAGAGTGCCTGTCTAGAAAAGTGACAAATCAGACATGACATACATATAGACCCATTACTTCTGTCATATTTCTCCTCTTAACTTTTCTCAGCAATTAAGGTTTCCATGAGCCTCCCACTCCTTTTCAAATCCTGCTCGTGAGGCAGTTGTAATTAAATCTCCTTAATTTCCCAGTGCTGCTTCTTCATAAAATAACTTTATCTTAGAAAAGTTTCCCTTCTAAATTTCCCCAAACACTCTTTCCTAACTAGGGCTGTGATGGAAAAAAATCTTTTCCTTCCTTTCTTCTAAGTCTAAATTCAAGTCAAGCACTACCTCTTGCAGGAAGCCTTCCCTGACAACCTAACCCAGCCTCATTTCCAGGCTCTTTCTCTGGACTCCCATCGCTTCTTACACACAACTCTATTATAATATTTACCACACTGTCTTGTAATCATCAGTGCCCTATTGTCTCCCACACTCAGCTTGTGCAAAGAGAACAGGCCATGCCTCAATGGACTTTGCATCCATGGAGCCAGTTTTGCCAGTAGAATACGAGAGGAGAAACACTGACCAGTTACTTATCCACCCTCACAGCAACTATTTTGTTTCCCTTGAGAGTGCTGTCAATGTGCTAAGCTTAATTAGGACACAGCCTTTGTTCCTACCTTGTTAGCATCACAAAAAGAGTAAGATGTCATGATTCACCTGGTGATGAGCTTCATGGAATCTTCTGAAATCGTCAAATAACGTATCAAGTAATCTTTGAGCACCTGACATGGGGCCAGATTTGTACTAACCACCACAGTGGGAAGGGAGCAGTAAGAAGGATATAAAACTAGGTTTCAGATCATAAGAAATACATTATCTCGTTAGAGATTTAAACATATGTGTGTAAAACGCTAACTTTACATCACAGTATATAAGTGTTATTTAAGTCACATAGACAATCATAGCTAGTTAAAGAATTCAGGCCGGGCGCGGTGGCTCACGCCTGTAATCCCAGCACTTTGGGAGGCCGAGGAGGGTGGATCACGAGGTCAGGAGATCGAGACCATCCTGGCCAACATGGTGAAACCCCGTCTCTACTAAAAATACAAAAATTAGCAGGGCCTGGGGGCGGGCGCCTGTAGTCCCAGCTACTTGGGAGGCTGAGGCGGGAGAATGGCGTGAACCCGGAAGGCGGAGCTTGCAGTGAGCCGAGATCGCTCACTGCACTCCAGCCTGGGCGACAGAGCGAGACTCCCTCTCAAAATAAATAAATAAATAAATAAATAAATAATAAAATAAAAAGAATTCGGAGAGGGAGAAATTACTGGAAAAGGAGGAACGCTTTTTAAGGCAGCTTTGCAAAAGCAGCGAGTGTTGGACCTTGAAGGAGGGTAAGATCCCAGCAGAGGGAAGAGAAGCAGGCGCTGCCCTTGCCATGAACAGCGTAAACAAGGGCGCCGAGCAGGATCTGCACAGTCTGTTTAGATGTAAAGAATAATGAGTAGGCTCGCCCGGCTAGGATGAAGGCCCTGTGATGAGAATCATGGGAAATTAGGTTCCAAAGCCTGGCCAAATTATCTTCATTTTTTTCCCCCAATAAAAAGAACTGCCCAAGTCACCTACTTCTAAGAGGCCCCATCGTATCCTTGTCCTGAACAGGAAATGCGCACTTAAGCAGGGAATGTGCATATTACCACAACTCAGCCACCACCAATTACTCCTCAAGAGCACCATGTTAACTCCTCGCTAGCCAAGGCAGTTTCTCACACAGATGAAGCCGTCTGTGCTTCATTTATTTCCACCAACCAGCTTAAAGTGTACACCCACTACGTGCTAATCCATGTACTAAACTCCCTAAATAACTCAAAAATGAAGAAGATAGAATTCTTAACCTCAAAGAATGTCTTTTCCTCTTATTTTTCTTCTGTCACAGTTCTCTCCTCTTCTACTATTTCTTAGAGACAGTATTCGTTTAGGAGTTCCATCAAACCTTCTGTAGCCCTACCTTGCTAAACACATCTTAATCATGCTGGCAGATTTAAAAAGAGAAGAAAGACAAGCCAGTAAATAATTTGGCTTCAAAGGGGAAGTGGTTAAATTCTCAGCGCCTTCTTTATAATGTTAGATCTTCAGCCATTCTCCCCTCAGTGGTTAAGAGTGGCCTCCAACTGCCAGAAAACGTCTTCTGCATCTCCCTCTGATGAGAAACAAGACGTCTCTCTTCTTGTCTAAATGAGGAATTGAACCCATGGCCAGGCCAAGAGAGTACAGTCCAACTCACCCTTCTGAGCATGACGTGGTCCAGCCTCTGAGCAGGTCCCCAAGACAGCACAGGAAGCCTGGAAAACCTCCCTCTCACTGTGCCAAGCCATGTGTCTCCTTTCATTTAAATACTTCCTGAAATCCCACCCTCTTGGTGCTCCCTGATGACTTCAGAGAATAATAATGAACTCCTTCCCTTCCTCAGATCCTGTCTCTCCACGAAAGGCTTTTGGCCACTTTCCCTGATCACACCCCCAACCCCAATCAGGCTTTGCATTCTTCTTTCCTCCACACTCCTAAATATATGTGCCCTTGAAGTGTACTCAATATAAATAGCCTGCTTTTAACTCATCTGTGATACTGTAAACCCTTTCTGGCGGTCCAAGAAGTCTTGAGCTTGTTAGGATCTAGGGAACTAGCCTTGTTTGGGGTTGTTGTTGTCAATGAACTGAGACAGGACTACATCAAACAAGCATTTCTTCGCATAGTATTTCCTCACTTAGGTCATGTGAATGATAGCAACTGTAAAAACCAATTATTTCTATAGCATTTATAAAATGCTTTCTGATCCATGACTTTATTTTATTTTTCTTCAGAATAACTCAGTGAAGTATCATTTGCATAATCCTCTCTTAATAAGGAAATGGAAGTTAAAGGAGATTTAAAAACTTGCCTTTGGTCAAGCAATAAATGGGGCCAGGAAAATTATTTGGGAATAATTCCATGTAGATGCTGCACCTGACACCATAAATAAATCTCAGATGGATTAAATGGTTAAACACACACAAAAAAAAACTATTAAGAAGAAAGCCAAAGATTTGCCTGATCACTAGATGAAGAAAGGTATTCTACACATAAAAGCAATGGAGGCCGGGTGCAATGTCTTACACTGGTAATCCCAGCACTACTATGGGAGGCCAAGGAAGGAGGATCACTTGAGCCTAGGAGTTTGAGACCAGCCCAGACAACATAGCAAGACCCTATCTCTACAAGAAAAACAAATTAGCCAGGTGTGGTGGCACATGCCTGTAGTCCCAGCTACTTGAGAGGCTGAGGCAGGAGGATCACTTGAGCCCAGGAGATTGAGGCTGAAGGAAGCCATGATCACAACACTACACTCCAGCCTGAGTGACAGAGCTAGACCCTGTCCGCCCATATACACACAAAAAAAAGCAATGGAAAAAATCCCAAAAGAAAAACATTCTGCTCTTGCCTGCCACCATGTAAGATGTGTTTTTGCTCCTCATTCACCATCTGCATGATCGCAAGGCCTCCCCAGCCATATGGAACTCTGAGTCAATTAAACCTCTTTCCTTTATAAATTAAAAAAAGAAAAGAAAAGATCAGTCTACATAAAAATATAAAACACTTATGTGTCACAAAACCAAATAGAAAGCCAAACAGTCTGAGGGAGAATTGCCTGAGAAAGGAGTGCCTTCTCAACTATAGATTTCAGGCAAATATATTTTTAAATCCCTCTAAATTAAAAGATATTACAAAAAGAGCAGACAACTTGTAGAAAAGTAAACACAATTAGCTAATAAACTTATTTTTAAGGTTCAACTTTAGTAAAAATCAAAGATGTACAAAATAATACAATAAAACACTATTTTTGCCTGTCAATGTAATTGTAATGGCAATACACAATGCAGGTGATGGTGCAGTGAAGTGTACACAACCATTACACTGATGAAAGTATAAACTGATGTAATCCTCCTAGAGCAATTAATAACTACCTACCAAGACCCTAAAAATATTCAGACAGATAGATCTAGTAATTCCACTCTGGGAACCTATTTCATGGAAACAATAGGGGATATTCCAGAAAATTTATGTATGTTAATATTCATCAGCAATATTTAAATCACAATTAATTTGCACAAATCAACATTCTATTATATGCAAATAATGAAAGTACTAAGCAATGTTAATAAAAAATAATGTATATAAAGAATTATAATGAAAGAGCAAATATATTTATCATATATAAAAAATATATATAATCTATTATATCTTATACATAATACATATAACATATATAACATTATGAAATGATATATTTATCATATTATTAAATAGTATTAAATACAATGTGTGTATATATTATTAAATACAATGTGTGTATGTATATATACACATTGTATTTAATAATATAATATATCATCATATATTAAATATCACATGGTATTTGCAATACTGTGTGTGTATATATACACACACATTGTATTTAATAATATATACACACATTGTATTTAACACATTATATACATACACACATATTGTATTTAATATTATATATTATCGTATATTAAATATCACACAGTATTGACAATACTGTGTGTGTATATATACGCACACATTGTATTTAATAATTATACATATACACATTGTATTTAATAATATGATAAATATTATATCATTTAATATGATATATACACACACACACATATATACACACACACACACATACACATTGTATTTAATAATATAAGCTTGACTATATAACTATATGTATGAACAGTTAGGTTCTCCAGGATGTAGACAATAAGGAGTTAGGAAAGCAAAATATTTTATCAGGGAGTAATACCTGTGAAAGACAAACAGCAGAATTGCATGGGACCCTCAAACTACAGTGCAGAGGTGGAAAATCAGTGCCAGCCCAACAAGTAGCAACAAAGCAAAGATTGCCCTTTAGAAGAGCCCTATACTGGGAGAAGTAGCCAGGCTTTGTGGCACAAGCTGGCCCAGTCACCTACTGGGACCACCACTAAAATAGTGGGACCTTGGCTCGAATGCTGAGGCCAGTCTTGAAGGAGCTAACAGCTGGAGTCAAGGTGTTTCTGGAAGGGGGAGCTGAGTGGTCCACAACTGTATCTGCATAGAATAAAGGCTGGGAATGTACCAAAATGTTAATAGTGATAATGGAATTATGCATTATCCTTATTTTCCTTTTTATACTTTTCTTTATTTTTCATGTTTTTGCAGAAAGCATAATAATCAGAAAAAAAGTATTATATTCAGAAAAATAGGATTTTTTAATTTTAAAATGAGGACTATCTAGGGATTTCTGTGTTCCTTAGTCTCTCTTACTTCCATCTTCACATGTCCTTTGAGAGTGGTAGTCCTAATGTATTCATATTAATAGTTTGCTTAGAGACATTTGTGTTAGGACATTATTTCCAGAATAAGACAAAGCCTTAAATTACACACACATACACACACAGAGTACTGCTTTTGGTTTGCTTTCTGCGGTCTTGTTTTTCTTCAAGTTTTATAAGGAAGTTTCAAGTTTCTCTCTCATTGTTGGACTGCATTGGAAGAAACAGAAAGAGTATGGGTGGGCAAAGATGGGAGTTTACAGTTACTGCCTGCTACATGCAGGGCAAGAGTAGGAGTTTTACAAAAAACAAGGTCCAGAGTCAAGTATGTAGCCACACATCTAGTAAAAGCTGGAGACAAAATTCACTCCAGTCAGTTTGGTCTCAAATCTTTGCTCATTCATCTATCCCTAGTGCCTTCAATCAAGAAATATCCATATCCTGCAGCTCAGCAAATTTGGCAAAGCTGATCATCAGAAATGCCATTGCATGCACTGTGGAGTTCTGCCAAGAGTGAGCAGAAAGTCAAGCGACTTGTTTTCTAACCCTGGCTATGTTCAAGGTATCAGATGACTTTGGACAATTTGTTTTCTTGCTCATGGAGGCAGTGGCTGGGGCTAGTGGTTTCAAAAGGGCTTTCCTGCCCTTAACCTCTGACTCTCTCAATATTCATCTATTTGTGCATTACATATGCAATTAATACATTCATTTATATATGTATATAATGCTCTCAGCAAGCCAGTGTTCTTGCCATGCCACATCTAAATAACTCATGAATGCATTCTGCTTCTATAGAAAATTGAGATCTTTAAATAGTTCCCTGCTATTGCCTCACCCAGAACTACTGATAAAGACAACTGCATTCACTGCAGCATTATTTACCAGCCAAAGACTGGCAACAATTCAAACACCAGTGGATAGAGGACTAATTAAATAAGCTATGGCACAGCGTTCCAATGGAATACTATGCAGACATATGAAAGATTTAGCGGACTTAGCCAATACTATCTAGGCTGGGCTTCTGGGACACCATATTCTCATATTTCCCTCCTCCCTGATTGGCTGTCCCATCTCAGTCACCTGTGTCAGACCTTCTTCCTCTTCCCAACATCTAAATGTGAAAAGGACCCAGGAATCAGTCCCTGGCCTTCTTCTGTCTATATTCTCTCTCTACATTCAATCCCAAAGTTTAAAATAGTGTCTGATGATACCCAAACTTCTATCTCCAACTCTAGTCTAAGCCATGCCCTCTAAACTAAACATCTCATTGCTTCCTGAATATTGTATTCATTAATATTTGAGTGCCTATTAAGGGCCAGGCACTGACTGTTCTAGGCACTGAAATTACAGCAGTGGAAAAACAAGACAAAATCTCAGCCCTCCTTAACATTCCAGCAGCAATAACAGAAAATAAACAAGGGAATGGTAATTATGTTCTATAATGCCAGGTAGTGCTAAGTGCTGTGAGGGAAAATAAAAACAGTAAGAAGACGTAAGTGATGGGAGTGAGATGGGATGACCAGGGAGGGCCAGTCTGGGGAGGTGACATACAGGAGTGACGCATGCCAAGGACAGGGTTGACGAGCCTTCCAGGTGAGGAGAACAACACGGACAAAAGTCCCACTATGAGGACGTGTTGGCACATTAGAGAAACAGGAAGGAGGCCAGTGTGGCTAAGCAGAGTGAGACACGGGAGTCAGGGGAGAGGACATCACAGCAGTGGACAGGGGACGAGCCCATGTGGCCCTGTGACCATGGCAAGGAGTTTAATTAATGAATATGTGTCCTGGTATAGAACAATTTCTAAGATGTATTGTTCCATGAAACAGCAAAGTGCAGCTGCTGCTTAGACTCCTTCTGGAAGGACACACAAGAAATTGTAAAAGGTGGTTGCCTCTGGGAATGGACACCAAGGGGGAGCCAGTAACAGAGAAACCTATTTTTCAATGATAATTTTTTGTACTGTATCAAATTATCCCCAGGGACATGAATTATTTTTTTCAATTTATAAAAATCTCCTTCTATCTGGTCACTGGTGGTGTTCTAACTGGCCCAGTGGACTAAGCCACATTTGCCTTATCAATAGAACTCCTCAGCCTCATCTATTGCCTCCCAGGGTCCCTAGGCTTTTCAAGTTCACTTTGTTATCTGAATGGAGATCACCGCATCCTGTAGGTTTGTTTTTGTTTCATTTTGTTTTGCAGGAGGGAGGTTCCTCACCTCCAAGACCAAAAACCAGAGTCTGTCCTTCTCCTGAGCTCTCGGTGGCTCTTCTGTGGAAGGATACTTCTCCACTCCCGTCCCAAGGAAGCTGAGAGCTTTGCTGTCCCCAGGTTACAGTGTCCGCTCCTCTCCCAGTGGCTCCTGGATGTTCTAGACTTCACGCAGCCAATCCCAGGGTGCACCACTCACATTAGTTTAGACAATACTATTTTTAAAGGACAGCTAGAATGTTTAGGAGGTGAAGGAGCTGTTTCACATGCCACTGTTTGTCCCTGGCCTGGCCCCTGCAGAACTTGAGACCCAAAGCCATAGCTGTCTTGATTCACAGATGAGGAAACAAGCTTATGGAGTGCAATACTTGTCTAAAGTTGCATAGTGAGTTTATGAAAGAATCAGGACTAAAATTCAGGTCCCCAGATTTCCAGTTCCAGGCTCTTTCCAGCTAGATCTCCCACCCCAATCCTAAGTCCAATCCAATTAGCCTTTTCCGTGGCTCCATGCTTGACTTTCAGCAGGAGCTGAAGCAAGAAGAGGGAGGAGGAGAATGAGTTGCCCAGCCAAGGCAGTTTCCGGAGCCTCCGAAGGGGCACTGGC
Source organism: Pan paniscus (assembly GCF_029289425.2). Taxonomy (NCBI): domain Eukaryota; kingdom Metazoa; phylum Chordata; class Mammalia; order Primates; family Hominidae; genus Pan; species Pan paniscus. The sequence goes on along the minus strand of NC_073249.2, from coordinate 84,232,832 downwards.
CTCTCATGGATTTGGCAAATGCTAGAGGCCAGCTCATGAACACTCCTGGGTCTTTTAAGGACACCCTAGTAATCTCCTCGGACCTCCTTTGCAGACCTCAACACACACATGATTTCCCTCTCATGCTCTAAAAAAAAGAATCAGAGTCAGTTGTACTTTAAGTTGCCTGCAGAAACCTCATACCAAAAAAAAAAAAAAAAAGGATGGGGGTTGATAATTTCTTTCTTTTTTTTTTTTTTTTTTTGGTATTGAGACAAGGTTCTCCCTATGTTGCCCTGGCTGGTCTCAAACTCCTGAGCTCAAGGGTTCCAACCGCTTCAGCTTCCCAAAGTGCTGGGATTACAGGCCATCGCACCCAGCCGGAGGTTGGTAATTGTAAAAGCAAAGATCAAATGATCAAATAAAGCAACACTGCTCTTTGGTAATGCATGATCATAAAGAGGAATGTTTAAAAAGACACCAAGGACATAAGATCCCATTTTTAATGAATTTATTCATCCAAGGTTACACACTCACACACACTCACCTGTCCTAGTCAGAATGCACCACAAGATTTGAGAATGACAGGTCTGATAGGAGAGAATCAAGAGGAAGCTTTAAGAGTAGCCTTCCTGTAACACCCCCAAGAAAGTTCATTGTCAAGAGCTTTTATCCAGTGCAGGGGATGACAGTGTCATACAATCCAGCATTGTGTGCAGATAGATTACCTGCATCACGTATGCTTTGTGTGGCAATGCTGCAGGTCTGTATCCACACAGCTGTGTCCCAGCCTCATTCACATGGAGGGTCCTGAACATACATAGACTTTGACTGCTTCATGCAGAAACCTTACCAGTTGCTCTTGCTGTGCTTAGAACCATGGATATCTGAACAGCTTCTGAGGATAACCTTAGCCGAGCAGCTGTTTTGGAATTATGGGTCTGGCTCTAACCTCTGACAGTACTCAGAATAACAAACCATTTCTAACTTACCAGCAAATTAGTAATTCTTACTGCAATTGCTATTTCTTTGGGGGAATGGATATTATTATATTATTTTGGATTGCTATTTTATTAATAATTCATAACCATAAAATGAAATGAAAATAATAGCTACTATCTTTTATAGAACACTTTTCTGTATGCCAGGTGCCCTTTTAATCAAATGGCCTGAATAGCTTGTTTAATGTTCAAAGCAATCTTAGTAGTAAATTATGATAATCCCCAGGTAACAAAACTGAAGAGATGTTTGATAAGTTGCCAGTTGTACAGCTGATAAGTCAGGTCCACCTGACTCTAACATTCATGTTTTAACCACTAAGTTACATGATATCCCATTCCTGAGTATTTAGAGCATTTATAGTATGCTACAGGCATCATGAAGGAAGTGATCCTGTTGTAGACTCTAACTTGGAGCTTTCTGCTAGTTAACCAAAGGGGCAGCAATAAACACTAGATTTATCTTCATACTACTGCTGCCATGTATGTGAAGAAAATCCTCCTTCAATAGGAAACTGTGGAACTTTTATATGCACAGCTACAGTTGAGATCTGGGTTAGGTAATTCATTCCCCTAAAAAAATCTTTATGACACCGTAATTCACACTATTAACTGGCAATATGTCATTAACATAATTTCCTTCAGTAAGATTGAATCAGGACCTATTATGAGCTATTCATTATATGAAAATACAAATAAATAAAACAAGATGAGGTCCGTGGTCCCCAAGGAACTCACAGTCTAGTGGCAGAAATTTATATTTGTGATTAGAATTGCCATGAAAGTACAAAGTCCAAGAAAGCTTAGAGTAATTCTGTCTAGAGGAATCCAAGGGGGCTTGGCATTTGAACTAGATATGGAATTTAAACTGGGTCTTGAAGGGTGAGCAGGAGCTTCAAGGCCAACAGAGTGCATGAAAGAGAACTTCAAAGGGAAAATACCATAGAGAGGCTTGGGATACCACCGTCAGTGCCAGCAGAGCCAACAAGCACCTGTGTTACTACCTAGGTGGTAACAAATGAGATTGAGAAGGACAGTTGGGTCCAGACCCTAACAGGCCTAGAATCTCACATGTTAAGAAGATTGAACTCCATCTGCACACAGGAAAATGGTGAGCCATTAAAAGTTTCTGAGCACAGGAGTAGAGCAATCAAAAAGCTTTCCTGGCAAAGAAAGATCCCTCTGGAGCCCAAGTGGCTAACAGATTAATAGGTATCTGGGCCTGGGTAGATTTGGTGGCTCTGAATATTTCATTAAATGAATTTCCTAAACACAGAAAGCAAGATACATTTTAATGTGTTTCTCTCTCTCTCTTTCTCTCTATGGCAACTAATCGTAATTATCTCAGAACGCTGAGCTCAAGAAGATATCTCCTCTGTTTACCTTCAGAAAGAACAAGGCAAGGGTTTACTCTGAGTATTAAATGTGCATTTTTATAGGTTTAGAGCTTAATTAAATAGCGTTGAAATCCATATGCAGGTTATTGAAAGCGTAAGTACCTGAAATGATAGGGAAAAAATACTTAGAAAGTTGCCATGTTAAAGCATTGTTATTAAAATAACAGAAAACGTCTGTTAAAAAACAATTTACTGTGCCCTGGGTTCCGTCAACTGGAGCTAAACACATGTCCCTTGGGTTCTTAGAGCATCTTTCTTCACTACAAAGAAAGTCAAGAAAGGAAATATGATCAAGTCCACCCCATGTACCTCCACACCTCCTCATTCCCCACCACATATGTAGGCAGCGCCTACCACCCAACACTAATATCATAACCCAGTTTACCATTGTGGTGTACGTGACTCCAAACGTTCTTTAAAAGTCAACCCAAAAAAACCACATTAAGTTGGGGTAATCACCTGGGACAGCAGGGCAATTGAAAAAGGAAGCAGTGCCACTAGTCAAACAAAAGGAGCAAGCCCTCATGATATACACCAGCATATGTATTGAGTTGGTCATCTATTCATTGAATGATCAGAGAGCACCTGATATATGCCCAGAACTGGCCCGGGTACTGTGAATGCTAACAGAAATCAGAAACAGCCTTTCTCCTCAATCAACTCCATCTGTCTCTTGACATTTACTACAATTCTATAACTGCATTGTTCAGAAGAGGAAACTGATGCTTAGAGACACTAATTCACTTCAAGATCAAAGATCCCATCCAGGGGGAATTTGGAGTGAGACAAAAGGACCAAGGTGAGAATTAGGTGAGGACTGCGCCTCTGACTCCAAGCACAAACTCAGGAAGGCACAAGTCATAAAAGAAATCCTGGAGCCTGGGGGTCAAATTTATACAAGGGGACTGCAAACAAGAGGACAAAACACAACCTAGGCAAGAAGCAGCGTGGACCATTATGTTTCCCCAAAGACCATCTTAGCACTAAAAACATGAAAAAGAGATTAATTTAATATTCATAGTAAAGATATTCAAGAGGCAGTGTATATAGTGGTAAAGTGTGCCGCCTCTGGAGACACAAAGTCTTGGGTTCAAATCCCAGCTCTACACCTTTATAACTGTGGACAAGTTATGGGCAAGTTAATAACTGTGGGCTGGTTACTGAAGTTTGCATGGGTTGATAACCTTTACTGCAAGGAACTGTTGTGAGAATTACTAAGAGACAATATATGCAAAATGCTTAGTGTAGTGCCTGGCACTCAGTGAGAATCAATAAAAGTGAGCTATGATGATCAAAGTCAATAAGCCCAAAAATGAAATCATTATCTCTTCTCAAAAACCTGTTCATTCTGTGCCTGAATTCTCTATTGACATGATTTCCACCCACTCACCAAAATCAGGAGCCATTCTCAGTTCCATTTCTCAAACCACCACCCTTCCACCTTCCTCTACTATCATCATCATCACACCTAACATTTCTGGTGCCTTTCTAAGTTTGAAGATGCCAAGCCAAGCACTTTAGAAGATAACCTTCTTTAATTTGGCAGAAGAAAACCTTTATGAGGAAGGTACTGTCATTATCTCTATTTTGCATTTGGAGAAGGTGCAATTTAGAGAGGTTATGAAACTTTCCTAAGGTTCCACAGCTATTAAGTGAGAGCAGGAAGATTTTATAGACAGTCTGAGTCAAAACCCATGCACTTAAACACTATATTACATAGCCTCCCAACAAACAGGTTGCTCAATAAGCCCTACAGTTTCCTCTTTCCAATTCGTCTTGGCTCTACCCCGTCACCACCCTTGGGCCACATCCTGCTCTGCTAAAGCACAGGCACACAGTGGGTTGTATTTCGGAACAATCGTGGAGAGCTTTGAATGTCAGGCTGATGGGGAATTCGACCAAGGAAGAGTGTCTGAACCTGAGAAAGAGTGTTGCTGAGCGAGGGGCAGCCCCATCGGTGAGAGTGGACTGGAAACACAGAGGCCAGGGAGGAGACCAATGCCATCAGTCAAGATGTGAGGTACAGAGGGCCTGAAGCAAGGGAGTGGGAGTGGGAACAAAAAGAAAGGCTGGATGCGACAGACATTACCTCACCAGGCACAAATACTCTCGAGGCTGGAACTTGGTTTAATAATTCTGTTACTAGGGCAACAGCAAAAGAACCTATCTCAGAGAGAACCCATCGTAGCCTGTTTCTGCACAGAAGAGTGGTGGCTCTAAGCTGGGAAAACGGGGTTGAAGGCAAGTGGCCAAGTGACGCAGCAAGCTGCATGGATCAAGACTTCACATAGACATTTTTTAGACCTTTCACCCTGTACAATTTGGGGAGTAGAGACATTTGAAACAGGCTTTCCAAGAAGGAAGATAGCAAGATCTAGGGAGCTGAAGCTATTGAAGCCCCATGACAGATTAGCAATACTGTTTCTGATTTGTATTTTATTTTTCTTTGAGACAGGGCCTCACTCCATCACCCAGGCTGGAATGCAGTAGCACAGTCACAGCTCATTGCAGCCTCAACTTCCCAGGCTCAGGTGATTCTCCCACCTCAGCCTCTGGAGTAGCTGGGACTACAGTTGTGTGCCACTACACTTGACTAATTTTGTATTTTTTGTAGAGACAGGGTTTTGCCATGTTTCCCAGACTGGTCTACAATTCCTGGGCTCAAGCAATCCATCTACCTCAGCCTCTCAAAGTGCTGGGATTACAGGCGTGAGCCACTGCACCCAGCTGCCTCTGATATTTAGACTAATCTAAGGACACCAGGAAGAGGTGGGGGAGGGATGCCTTTGCCACATCTGTCATCATGGAGGATCCTGTGGTAAAGAGTTCAAATGGCAGCATGTCTGGCAACAAAAGCGAAAGCATAGATCCAAAAGCTGACCACTCAGCTTTTCTTTAACTTGGTATCACTGGAACAATGGCCAAGTCTTAAAGGTAACTTTCTCAGTGTGTCCAGGAAGTGAAGTGCTAGGAAGAGCTTACCTATGGAAGTCATCCTTTCATCCTTTTGTCCTTTCAGGAATATTGTGATGTGATAGCCCTCATCGCATCATTCCATTCATCTCTTTGTTAGCCACCCCAGCCAGAAAAGAAATTGCCTTTCAAAAACATTAGGAAATCTATGTTCTATTCAGCTACATTCTCACCAGCCTAGGTCCCTAGATATTTACTCATTTTCTGAGTAAGCTTAGGCAAATTGTTTTTCCACTTAGTTTCCTTACCTGGAAAAAGAAAAAATATATATATATATATATGTGTGTGTGTGTGTGTGTGTGTATTTATATATATATGTGTATATATATGTGTGTATATATATAATATATACATTAACCTTAATCTCAACGGTTAATATAAGAACTTAAAGCCTGAAACATGTCATAAGCCTTCTGAAAGACAAGGGAACCAAAAGCATAAATAGAGCACATTAAAAACAGTAGTTTGATCTGGTCTGAAGTCAAGGCACCATTCAGGGCTAGAGAGGGACAATGTATTCCATGGAGCTGATGAAAACAATTAGCATTTTGAGGCACTGATGCTGTACAGTAGTTAGAGCTTGTGCCCAGTAGTAAAATTTCCTGTTCCAATACAGCCTTTGTCACTCACCAGCTCTGTGACCGTGGGCGAGTGGCACCTCTTGGAGTTTCTGTTTCTTCATTCATAAGATGAGGGTCATGCAATATGACTCATTGCGTTGCTGGGAGGATCACATTCTTGACACAGGGTAAACAGTAAATGGTGGTTATCGTGTTTCCTTAAATCACAGGCAATCTATGTAACAACACTGGAAAAGCAATATTCATCATCTCTATTTTACCAAAGGGAAAACCAATGCCCACAGAAGCTAAAATGTGTGCCCAAAGCCACCCACAGAGGAATCTTCTCACTACAAAGCTCACACTGTGCCACAGTTTTCTCTCCCATTCTGAAATCTACAAGTCTCCTATAAAGGGTCCATATTCTCTTCCCAAATCAACTGGGCTTAGACAGCCACCATTATTGGCAGTCTCAAATCAAGTTTCAGGCATAAGGACTGCTACACATAATCTTAGCCATGGGCAACAGTTTATTGATTTGCTGTAAGCTGAAAACATGATCTAATTCTGCCCCTAAAAAGGGTATACAATTTACAGGCTTCCCCTTGGATTCCTCTGGACAGTGAATCCTGCAGAAGTGTAGAATGCGGATGAAGCCTGGAAATCAAAGATATCCCTGGGGAATGCAAGAAATGGGAGTGATTTCCTCTGGCCCTCTGGCCTTTACTCTATTAGAGTCCAATCTCCCGAGTGGAGACTCCAGCAGCCTGAAGGGAAAAGACAAAAATAGTTTCTACCAGCTGGCACAGCAAACAGAATCAAGGCTCATGAATAGACAGATACACACATATTCAGCCCTTAGGCCTCAGCCCTCCCGGCATGTTTTGGAACTCTTTTTCCACTTTCAGGCTGAACTTTTTGTCCCCAAGCCCCACACCTGCTGAGAGATGACTTTGCTGAAGAGGGCCCAGGCAGTGTCAAAAGTCTGGAGTGAACTGGATACCATAAGTGGCTCCTACACCAAAGTCCTTGAGACTGTTACATTCTTTAGACCTGAACCCACAACATTCCCTGCCTGGGGAGCAGTTTAACAAAGTACTGACTTGTGTGCCCCTACGTTGCTAACCCCATGTAAGTCCTAAGTTGAGCACATTGGCAGTTTCAATGGAATAAAATGGCATGTGCACTTCCTTCTGCTATTTTTCTCCTGAGAAAATAAAAGCATGCCAAAATTAAATATCCCTTAGCATTTGTACCCAGACAGCTGAGTGGACTATTTACTAGCTAACATTCATGGTCTGCTTTGTAATCGCTTGACTCTGTCTTAGTTGCTTGGGCTTTGACGCTTCAATCATCTGTTCTCTCCCTTCACAACTGAAGTTTGATGGAACTTTAAAACTGGGAAAGCCTTTGGAGAGCGTCCTGTCTTGTTTTACAGAAAGAAAATCAGGGCTTTGAGAGGGCACGATGTCATACTGCCTCAGCTTCTCAATTGTGTTCACTTTGCCCTATATCACCCAGCCTCTTCTTTGTATGATATCAGGGCCTGTGCCCACCTGTCCTTTGGATCACCAGAGAGCTGTTTGGAGGCACACTGGCACCTGAGAGGGATCATTAAGCTGGGAAGACAGTGCCTCCATCAGCTACAGCTAAAAATAGGAGCCTGCCTGAGAGCAGAGTCAGCTAGCGCGATTGTATGAGACAGGAGGGGCCTCTCCAAGTGCTCACTTGATGCTTCACCTGTCCTCCTGGAAGGATGGGCACACCAGCTCTCCAAGGGGCAGGGACAGGCTAATAAAACAGCCACGCACACGAAGGGCGACCATGCTGCATCTGAAGCTGCATGAGCCGCTCACTGGGTAGAGAGATTGTCCTTTTTGCAGCCACATGATAGGTGGGACTATATGGTGTGATTAGAAGGAGTAGAAAGGCGGCCGGGCACAGTGGCTCACGCCTGTAATCCCAGCACTTTGGGAGGCCGAGGCGGGTAGATCACGAGGTCAGGAATTTGAGATCAGCCTGGCCAACATGGTGAAACCCTGTCCCTACTAAAAATACAAAAATTAGCTGGGTGTGGTGGTGCACATCTGTAATCCCAGCTACTCGGGGGGCTGAGGCAGGAGAATCACTTGAACCTGGGAGGCAGAGGTTGCAGTGAGTCGAGATAATGCCACTGCGCTCTACTAAAAATACCAAAAAAAATTAGCTGGGCGTGGTGGTGGGGGCCTGTAATCCCAGCTACTTGGGAGGCTGAGCAAGAAGAATAGCTTGAACCTGGGAGGCAGAGGTTGCAGTGAGCCAAGATCGTGCCATTGCACTCCAGCCTGTACTGGTTTGCTGAGTGATGCCTGAAACCTTTCCATTATGAAGGTATTTGGAAGTCCTAAAGACACTTGGAAATTATCTACTTCATTTCCCTCAATATGTAGATGACAGAAATAAAGCCCAGAGAAATTAAGCACCTCAACCAAGAACAAACAGCCTAGTCTAGGACTTCCCAAAGCAGGATTTCTGAAATAATAGTTTCACAAGTTGTTCTTTGAAAACAAAATTTATTTAAGGTTCTGAAATCAGGTAATTCAAGCAATGCTACATTCTCTATTCTTGTCTAGTCTGCTTCTTCTTTATCGAACATATATTTATTCAGTCTCAAAATGAGGTACACACTTTAGAGATGTGGTCTAACCTGGCAAAGCTGAAACTAGCCCATGAGTGTCCAGGTTTCAGGACCAAAAACAATACACCTACCTCAAACAAAAAGAATATTCCCTGAGGTTAAACCACTCATAGTGCTTTGTGAAAATGGTAATACTCCAGAGCCAGGCATAGCTGACTGGTGTCAGTCAATAACCTTTAGCATGATATATTTACCTAAGGCTTTTCTAAGCAGAGCACTTGTAACCATACGGCCAAACAGGTAGGCCTAATCCTGAGACTACTATCTTGAGAAAGCTAGTATGGATAACGAGGCTGGAAATGAAGTAGGGCAACCTGGAGATGGGGCTGTCTGAGGGGAAGAAGTCAGAAAGAGGGAGAACGGCATAAAAGAAAAGGTGACACGTCAGCAAAATCACTCCATGAGCTTTGGCGAGTGAATCGGTGATCATTTCTCATCGAAAGGAAGCAGACAACAAACACAGCCCTTCCAAACAAAGTATCCCTGCCACACTCCACCAGCAAAACACACCCTCGCCACAGCTCCCAGAGCAGTCACTTTGGAAATTAATTCTTTTCTATAGACTTCATGTGCTAGATTTCTCTCCTCGGCAATCATATAAGATCTAGAAAGGAACTTATTTTTTAATAGAATTTGTTTTAATTATGAGGAAAGGGTGTCTGCCCTATCAATTAAGTCATGCTTCAATTAGTACAGCTATCATTGGGGTCATTACTTTAAGTATTTGAAATGTCTACTTAAATAAGGTCACTTTCAATTTGGTAAACACGCCTAAGTCATCATATTAATTCACAGCCAGTGACCCAAGGAATGCTGAGTAAGTAAACAATCAAGCATTAGCTAACTAGCCACAAATCCATTTGACTTTATTAATTTCTCTCTTGGCAAAGAAGCAAGAGAAGGAAGCAAACCATCAGAAACATTCTCACATTGTTCATTCACTATACATTTATTACATACCAGGTGCCAGGCACTATGCTTAGGTTTCAATATGTTATTAATATTCACAACTCAGTATATATGAATGTTTTTAAAAAAATGAAATCCAATTTTCCCAAAAATAAAAGTTTCAACTCCTCAGATGTTTTATCTTATTTCTGCCTGATATGCCTTCCTCCACGGGGTGTGTGATACATCCCAACTCTTCAGCTTCCAGGTTTTCTATCCCTCGCTCCAAAAGACTCATCACCTGACAAGTAATTAATGAATATAAACTCACACTAGAAGTACTAGAGAGGCACTCACTATTTTAAAAGTCCTAGGAGAATACGAGTGGTAAGAAAATAGTTCTATTGTTACACTCAGATTTTTTATATATACATTTGGGTTTTGTGTTAGAAGGAGTAGCTTACACTTATTCAAAAACTTTTTTAAAATACACATATATATATATATTCAAAATGCAGACAGAGATGTATACATCCTAGGAATAAAGTCTGAAAAGAGTACCACTTTATCAGAGGAATTCCCCTTGCCTCATTTCAAAAGAAACACCCCCTTTCCCATCTTCTTCTGGCAACACTGAAAAACTGGCACCCATCCAAATCAATACCCAAGAAAAGACCCACGCTGAGAACTGACCTCAAGCAAGTCACTGCTCATCACTAAGAAAAGGAGTTGGCCTGGAGATGTCCCATGTTCCCTCTATGGCCTGCAGATTAGGGGGTCCAATGTCACCTAATCTTCTACTACAGCTCCATGGGGAGCGGGTACATATACTATACACATCCACACACTGAACCCAGCCTGGTCTCCAACACACACATGCTGCAGGCCCCTACCCATGAGGCCCCAACTCCCCCAGGGAGTTCCAGCTGGCTTACCAAGACACATAAAACACCCCCACACCACCCAGAAGGAGAGGTGAGGAATCTCTTTCCCTCAGCCAGGCAGTCTCCTGAGGCTGCTGACATCACAAAGGTGTCAACTGGCAACCTCATTGTCATGTGGCTCTCCCCTGGCTCCCCTTCACTTGCAAACGCAGGGAAAGGGTGAGACCTTTCAAAGCTGCCAAGTGGGCAAGCTTCCAGCAGCAGTCTGGGAGCGAGCGACAGAGCCACCAAGCTGGGCGGCAGGGCATTGAGCCTCGCGTTTCAATTTCTGTTCAGTTCTCCTGTAATGGAAAATTGCTTTGCACAAAGCTAAAGTGTTACAGTTCTTTCCAGCGCCCCTCCCCCGCCCCACCCCCCCACCGGCAGCCTTCGGATCAGAGGGACAGAGCCCGCAGGAAGGTGAAAGGAGGGTGGTTGTGGCTTCTTACTATGTCCCTTGCTTCAGGCCCTGGCCCTGGGTGGTTACTCTTTTCCTTTGGAATGGGGCTGGTATCAGGGTCAAAGTGTCCAAATAATTGTCTGTGTCAAGCCCAAGAAGTAATCTGCACAGGGAAGCAGTTAACCGAATACCCCCTTGACATACCCCTGAACACCCGGAGGCTGTTCCTGAACGAGAACAGAATCACTAGTTTGCCAGCAATGCATCTAGGACTCCTCAGTGACCTTGTTTATTTGGACTGTCAGAACAACCGGATTCGAGAGGTGATGGATTATACCTTCATCGGGGTCTTCAAACTCATCTACCTTGACCTCAGCTCCAACAACCTAACCTCGATCTCCCCATTCACTTTCTCGGTGCTCAGCAACCTGGTGCAGCTGAACATTGCCAACAACCCTCACCTGTTATCGCTTCACAAGTTCACCTTTGCCAACACCACCTCTTTGAGGTACCTGGACCTCAGAAATACCGGCTTGCAGACCCTGGACAGTGCTGCCTTATACCACCTCAGTACTCTGGAGACCCTGTTTCTGAGTGGAAACCCCTGGAAGTGCAACTGCTCTTTCCTGGACTTCGCCATCTTCTTAATAGTATTCCATATGGACCCCTCAGGTGAGGGCTTGATTGGGTGTGGGGAAGAGGATGTGATTAAAGTGGCTCCAGAAAAGGTGAACTCAAAAGATGGTCAGAATGGGAGAAAAAGTTGGGTGAAGCTGATTGAATGCATTCTTATTACTCTGCAGGGCCCACCCTTGGGTTGACTGGAGTAGCAGTAAGAAAAAGTTCTGAAATAGGAATTCAAAGAGCTGAGTTCTGGTCCCAAACTCAGCACTTACCAGTTGGCTACCCTTGAAAATGTCACCATTTCTCTGAGCCTCCGTTTTCTAATCCATAAAGTGGGGACAATAATATTACCTAAGGCACAGAGTTGCATCAAATATATGATGTGTGTAGAAATGATGAAGTACTCTAATTGCAAAGTGACAAGGTAATATAGGGACACTGTATTCTGTTGGCAAACTGTTTTAATCTGTTTAATTCAGCAACTGAATTTTTCCAGGATCAAAAAGTAAATTCAGTCATTCATATAGGATTATGATATATAGAAGGGAAAGTTTAATATAAAGATGGAAGGAGGGGCACGTGAGCTACCCAGACAGTGAGAGAGGGAGGGAAGAAGGAAGAAAGGGCTTTTGATAGCTGCTTTGTTTTGAAGATGCTGGCCTCCTATAGAAGGAGAGAATGGCATGAATCAATGGAGAAAGGGTCCAGTGCTCACTCTGTCAAGCAGAGAGATTCTAGTCTTACAGGTAGATGCTCAGCTCTTACCTGGGAGATTTCCAAGCTCCTTGCCACCACTCTACCCGCTGTCCTCACCCGGCCTGCCACGGCCCCTGTGCTTCATTCCCTCTTTATCTTAGGGACTTTACTGTCTCATCCTTACCCTCCAATTCTTCTCTCCACCAATAATAGCATTTTTACCCAGGAAAGTCAGAGCTTCAGAAAAATGAGAAATAACTCCTCACAGAAAGTCTGGAGCCACTGATGTAATCCGGCAAAATTGGACTCTGGGTAGAAAATCAAATCCTGTCAAAACCATGTAGTTTCTCCCTTCCCTGGGTGTTTGCCTTTGAAAACGTTTTCATAGACGCAGCTTCATAAAACTCCTGCTGAAGCTTCCACCATGAAGTACTGCCCAGGTGGCAATATGCTAGAAATAATCCTGGCCAGAATGACAGACTTCAAGGAGAACTGGGGGAGAGAGAATCAAGTGGTGACAGTAAGTAAAAAACGTGCCCTCCTGGCTTCCCAATGGGTGTGTCTCAAAAAGTCCTCCTGGCAGAGTCTGGACTGGGATGAGGCAAGCAGGGCTTTTAGGAGGCAAAATTTAAGGAGGCACTAAGAGTGAGTGCACTGAGAATAAGACATTGTGAGTCAGTGCCTCCTTAAATTTTGTGCCTTAGACACCTGACCCTACTGCCAGATACCTCAACTTGAGTTGTTAGAATAAATCAAAAGAAACTAACTTTGTCAGACCATCTTCCAACAGGACTAGAATGCAGAAGCAGTTATCTCAGGTAGGTTGCCTTGACTCTCTATAACACCAACTCTAGGAGGCAGAGATAATGTTTTCTACTTTTCTCCAAAACTGTGATAGTGTCTAGAAAGCACTATCAAAGAGGTTCAATATTAATGATCCTCATGCATGACCTGTGGTCCATAAAGGGGATTCTCCCCTGTCCATGTTCCTGTAAATTAGCCTGTGGAAGGGTGTCATCTTCTTTTGCCCCTCCCCACCATACATGCACTTTTCCTTGAGTATAGCCCATCAGGTTGCAAGTGGGACCTCCCACCCCAGATGACAAGAGTAACATAGCTTGGCTTCCACCCCAGCACCTAAGCCTACCATTTCGCCTCCCATTCCATCTCCCTTCATCAGATTTCTGCTTGCACAGTTGTATCTTCTCAGAATTTTCAGGCTGACCACTTTGGACTCCTTGACTCTTCAGTTCAATCCACAGTTGAATGGGATTATAAAGTAGATCTTTTTCACTGCATATTTTCCAAGACATCAGAAAGGAGTGTCTATCTTGTCAAGATTATAAGCTCCTCATGAATGAAGAGTCTGTTTTGTGAGGTAGACAAAGCTTTCATCCCCCAGCCGTGGGACCCCACACACGCACCCACAAGTGCTAATTTGCTCATCTCCCTCCATTTTTCCACACATGGTACCTCATTTCCTTTAGCATGAGTGTCACACCAACACTTAAACTTGTGCCCTCAGCCTGTGGAAGAGACTAGGATTGGTATTTTTAACCCTATCCTTGGATGAGAAAATAGACTCACCTGCCCAAAATCACACAGCTGATAAATGGCAAGAAAGTGACTTGAACCCCTTGATTTCAAATGCAGGTCTTTTTCCACAAGACTATACTATCTCGTAAATCCTCGAATTACATAACTATCATCCTGTAAGTGAGTTTAGTTATAAATATAAGTTATATTATAAAAATATGGCTACAGCATCTAAACTTCAGCTTTATTTTCTATCTGGCTGCCACTTGGAACTGACTCAAGATCATTTTCATTGGATAATAAGCACTAACCATCATAAATTCATTGATATGCCTGTACTTCCCTTGCAAACCCAGGTTTCACCCCAGTCTACCCCAACTCCAAAAGGGTGAATCTAACCTTAGCATTTGCTCTCATTTGGGCCTTAATCAGTCTGGTTCTCCCTTCCCATACACACATACAATCACAAATATGCACACAAACACACATGCAAACACAAATACCTACACACACATATGCAAACACAAAGGTTTGTATATACCATATATACATATGTTCATACCATATATACATACATACTTACATACCCACACGTATATACCATTTATACATACATACCTACTTACGTACCCATCCACATATTACATACACACACATAAATGTACAGGTTCACACCCACATACATGAACAGATACATGCATACCCATAAAGTTGAACACACATACAGTAAAATTCATTAGCTGCTTCTCTTGCCTTCTAGCCAAACCTCAATGTAAGGAAAGGTATTTAATTCATTTGACTCTCAAATGATGGTTCATGGTCTCTGCTAGGTGGAAATATCTTTGCTATAGGCAAACATTCTTGGTGAAGTCTCAAACTTAAGCCCACCTATTTATACCACATTTGTTATCAAAATCGTGATCTTTGACATATTCTAGCATGGAGCCCATGTATCTCTCTACATATATCCACATTTCAGGAGATAGGAAGATTTCTATGAAATAACCTGAGTTATCTGGTGTTTATAAAACAGAATCCACTTCACAAACAGACTCATTTTAGACCCAAGGAAATACTGAACCTTAGCCCTGGGAAATTTTCACTGTAGTGTAATATTAAGGGGAATATGAGAGTGCACATATATTCCTTGAAAAGCAATGCAGTGAAGTAAAGGACTTCCATGCTACAATTCAGTTCATCCATTTATCTAAATACTTATTGAGTGCCTACTATGTGCCAAACAAGTGCTCATCAAGGTAACTAACCAAGAAACCTGAGGCTGCATATGGAGACTTATGTAACTCTAGGTCATCTGTGCCATATCTATGTCATAGTTTAGTTGTGCATAACAGAACAAAACAGGGCAGGACAAACGAGGCCAGCGTGTGCCTGTTGGGGTGACAGGCACTTGGGGCAGCCACTTGTCCTCCAAGAGATGAAGGACAGTCACCCTCAGGCAGCAGAGCCCAGTGTTAAGAGCTCAGGTTCCGGAATAAAATTGACGGGTTATAATTCTAGCCCTGATGCTGACTATCTGCAGGATATAAGATAAGTTACTTAACCTCTCTGAACTTTAATTTCCTCATCTTGAATACAAGGATAATAATAGAACCAACATTCCTAGGGCTGTCATAAAATGAAATGAGAACATTTATAAGGTGCCATTAGCATTTAAGCTTGACACACTATAAGCAATCAAAAAACAAATGGTTGGTAGATGAGGAAAGGTACAGGATACTAAGAGAGTAGAATACCAGAAAGCAGTCAAGTGTTCCCCTAGATAAGCAGTGGACTTCAGGAAGGCTCAGCATATGTGGTGTTAGAGGACAATGCACCCTGTCTAGAAACATGACTATAGAGATGCAGGCAGGAATATAGATAGAATGTGGGAAGGTGGGCAGCTGCTTCTAAGACTCTAATCCATACAAAAATGGGGCAAGGAGAAGCCTGGAGGGACAGGAGAAGTCTATGTCACGTTCTGACTAAGTTGGGTATTATTAGATAAGTTAAGAACATGGGTTTTCAGACCCTAGAGGACAAAAGCAGAAGCTCAAATCAAGACTTTGTCTCAGCCTAGGCCATAAGACTTGGGGCTGGACCAGCAGCAGCAGGGTGCCTGTTCCTGAGTCACCTGAACCTAGAACCAAAGCTCTACCTAAAGACAAGCTCCACTTCCAGAGGCAGGTGTGGATGTGTAGACTACATTCTAGGGATGTGTAGGCAACTTTCTCTAGCCTCAGGAGAAAGACTTCACCTACACGGTATAACTGAGCAATAAATACTTTTGCCCCAATGTGTCCCTATCCACTTCCTACCACTAAGCTGAAATTAGTCACTAGAGGTTCATCCTTTTGGGTACCAATTATGTGTTATGATCTTGAAAAAGAAACTGCAAAAATACATGAACTCCTGGGAAGAATAACACAAGTGTCCTTAAGCCTTTATCAGCTCTCATATCAGAAGGAGGAGTTAATTCTTGGGAATTTGATTAGCTAAGATTAATTCTGCAGCAGTGGAGAACCTTGAAGGAAACAGAGGTGCAAGAAGGAAGTGGAGAGGTCTTAAAAGAAAAGACATGAGGGCAATATCATACGCTTCTTCTGTGTCACATTTTTGCTAAGGACCTCCCCCATAGAGGCGTTGTAGAGGAAGCCCAGTGTTTCATTCATTTTATTTTATCATAAGGCTACACTGAACAAGAATATCAAAACTTTCTCAGGTTGGCGAGATCTGGCACCATAATCAAAGGTCTGATTCAAAAGAAACTCTCCAATGGCATACTCACCAGATGTACTGAAAAGTATTCAGTTCTCAAAGAGTTAATGTAGTCACTTTTTAAACACGAAAGTTACAGCAGAAATGGAGGTGTGTTGTAATGTGTCCCTTGCTAGGGTGCTCTACTGAGCCCTGACCAATACGGACTGAAAACAGACCCACACATTCCATTTCCTTTCTGGCCCAGGTTAGCAAGTGGGAGGACTAATTCCTGGCCAGCACTGTTATTTTCCTGTCATTAATGCTACTTGAAGGTGAGAGTGGTCATTGAGTTCTTCCCAGGATATTTGATTTCCCTCAGGGGACAGGGTTGAATGGCTTTCAGGAGGCTCTCGAAAACTCACTCAAACTCTAAGCTCCAAAACATACAAAACCTAGCCTCATACATCCCATTCCCCTCTACCCGCAAAGTCTGCTCTAATGCTGTCCAGTAGAAGTTTCTGCAACAGGGTAAATAGTCTATATATATGGTGTCGGATACAGTAGTCACTAGCTGCATGTGGCCATTGAGCTCTTGAAATTTGGCTAGAACAAATGAACTGAATTTTTATTTTATCTTATTTCAATACATTTAAATAGCCACCTAAGGCTACTGGCTACCATACTGTTTAGGGTAGCCTTTTAACATAGGATGTTTAAGCTGGAACTTTAGAATCCAGAGTCACAGGTAAGTGGCTATAGAGAAAAGCCCAGCACAGAGATATCCTGACATCCAAGTTCAATGTTTTTCCCTGATGCCATGATATTTCTTTGCTGTCAAGCACATCATGATCCATTTAACTCTGAAACATTTATTGTATATTCATTATGTCCCCAACATTGCATTATAATGCTGGGGTGGCTGTTTCACAGAGAAAAAAAGTCATAATTTTTGTCCTGAATAAGATAATCTAGGATACGAGAGAGAGAAAATAGAATTGAAAGCCAGGAAGCCCTGTCTTGATCCCAGAAATGCCACTGTGTGATATGGGGAAACTCACTTTCCTTCTTCAAGAGTCACTTTTCTTGTCCTTAAAATAAAGGATTTGGGTTAGAGATCCTCAAAGGCCTCTTATAGCTGGTAGCCTATGGACCTAAATAGAAAGATAAGCACACAGGAGGTGAGAGGAGAACAGCGCTCAGCAGGCAAGGTCCCAGGTGAGCAAGTGCAGAGTGGTAAGTGCTGAGGCGAAGGTGTTCCCAGTGATGAGGGCTACATCACATAATTAGGAAGTTCATTTAAGAAACAGATGCTTCTAACTCCTGTACTCTCCCACCTCCTATATTAAGCACCCTCAACTTCACTAAAACAATGCCTCCACCCCAAGAAACTCATTGCCCCAGACTTTCCTCCCAGGCCAGACTTGCTCAAACAGTGCTTCTCAAACTCTAATGAGCAGAAGAATCCCAGGTCCTATGCCCTGAGGTTCTGATTCAGTCAACTCTTCATGCCGGTTGTCCTTAGGCCACTTTTCAGAAACCCTAGAACAGTGGCCTGTGTTCTGGACCTTCAGTGGCTGTTCCAAATAGTAAATGAATCGATTTGCTCTGAGATGCTAATGGCTAGTGTTTTGAAATATCCCCACAGGGAGCATTTGCAATTTGACAGGGAACAACCAGAAACAGTGAGAATTCAGAAAGTGATAGGCTACCAGGGGCTAGAGTGGGGCGGTTTGAGGACAGAGAGTCCCCTCTGTGTCAGCTCTGATAGCCTTAGCCAGTACTAAATGAGCCTGATGGTGGGGCCCACACATCAGAGGAGCTTGAGCAAGGGTGCTGCAGAGGCAGTGGACAAAGCCACTCAGGACCATCTGCAGGGAGCAGATGGGTTGAGTCATGTGCTGCTTCAGGTCCAAGTCATTTTGAGGGCGTTTTGAGCAGAGAACATCTTAGTTTCATTACGAGGTTATATCATCCTGTATTCAAGACTGCTGTAATGGGATAATGGCCCCATTTCAACCTACCAAGTACAAAGTCATCCACAACTGTGCCCAAACTTAGATTTCCGGAATGAATTCAGGTCCTCACGTTATTCCACTATCAATGCTTACCCATGTCCTCCATCAGGGAAATTAAAATAAAGACCAAAGGCCAAAAAAGAAAAAAAAAAAAAAAAAAAGAAAGGTTGGGCAACCAGCAGCTCCAAGGCTTCCAAGGCTGTTGAAAGCCAGAAAAGCAGCCTCCTGAGGGCAAGGAGGGGGCTGAGAGGGGTGCAACTGAGTCAGTGATCCCTAAGCCACCCAGAAAATCCAAGAAGGGATAGGAGCAGCAAGCATGGGACGTTTAGGAACCCCTGGGTGATGCTGACACACTCCCTGACTCAGGCCAATTGGGATCCCTGAGAGTAGGTGATCGAAGGTTACTCCAAGCTCAGAAATGCCAGATTTCTACACCTGGCCCCTCAGGTCACCGAGCATCACTCAGGACTCTGAAAAACAGCAGTTCAAGTCTGGCTAAAGCAGCCAACCTCAGTTTGCTCATCTTTAAAGGTGAAGAGCTCCTCATCCTGGAGGTAATCCTACAAAGGATGGA
Source organism: Pan paniscus (assembly GCF_029289425.2). Lineage (NCBI taxonomy): Eukaryota > Metazoa > Chordata > Mammalia > Primates > Hominidae > Pan > Pan paniscus. The sequence goes on along the minus strand of NC_073249.2, from coordinate 84,213,895 downwards.
TGCGGCTAGAGAAAAGGATGGGGGCCCAGCTAGGAAGGGCCTTGAGTGGTTTTCTGGGGAACACGCAATATATCCTAAGAAGTCTTGGGAGGCAAGCGAGCTGGAGGTAAGGCTAGGAAGGAAGCTCCCGTAGGCGTTCAAGCCAGACAGTATGGCAGCCTATGGCAACAGTGAGGAGGAGAGGTGTAGACATTTGAGAAGGAATCATTTAGAAGGCAGAAGCAACAGGATTTGGGACTGAACTAGCTCCTCTCATAGTTTCTTGTGCACCCTTTGTAACTTCTGGCACAATTCTAATTAATAAATGTGTATTCATTTAACACTTGTCTTCCCTGATAGACTGGAAGCTCTATGAGAGCAGATCTGGATCTTCAGAAACAAGCACAGGCCTGACACAGAGAAAATGCTCAACTAGTGTTTCCTGAGTGAATGAATGAGATACAGAAAATACAGAAAAGGGAAAAATCAATGGTAGCTCCCAAGACTTTGGCTTGGACAGTGTGGGGGCTTTGCTGACATAAACACACTTGGAGGAGGGCAGTGAGGAAGTCAGGCTAGAAGCCAAGTCCCATCTTGACCTTACTGAGTGGGAAGTCCCTGTAAAACACTAGGCATTTGGATATTCTGACCTGAAATTCAGAATAGAGAACAGGGCATAAAATATACATATATTTGGGGATCATCAACTTACTAGTGATCACTGAAACCTAACAGAAGATGAGATCAATCAGGAAAAAGAGTTTCAAGTGAGGATAATAAGGGCCAAGTGCAGAAGCTTTGGGGAATGCAATATACCAAAGGGTCAAGTAAGAAAGAGCAACTCATGTAGGACAGCAGGAGCCCCCAGACAAAGGAAATTAGAACAGGATAAATTCATGGAAGCCAAAGAGTTCCAAAAAGTGGGAGCAGGTCAGATAAGGACAGAAAACTGTCCATCAGATTTAGGACCAGGGATCCCTGATGTCTTGGGCAGTTCTGCTGGCATGATGAGAGTGAACACCAATCCATAATGGGCTATGAACTGAACATCAAAGGTGTGAAGGAGTAAACCATGTAAACTACTCTTCTAGAAAGCATGGCTGTGGACTGAAGGGAATAGGGTGCTAGTTGGAGAGAAAACAAATGAAGAAGGAGGATTTTTAGAAGAAAAGAAATCCAACCATGTGTTTATCTGCTGATGGAAAGAGTCGATGCAGAGAAAAAGGACAAAGATATAAGAGAGAGGGGAAGTCATTGGTGGGGTAAAGTCCCTGAGAGGACAGAAATGGATGGATGATCTCCAAGGGGTAATCCTTGAAAGGGGAGTGGCACCCCCTCTGCCCTCTGGGACTGCAGAGAAGGAGGCGAGGGTAAACATAGATGGGGGTGACTGTAATAACAGGGGACAAATACAATTGAGGGGCCCAATTGGTGCCTGTATTTCTCTTTCAGTGAGGTAAAAGACAAAAAATGACTATATATCTATAAAGTACACATTTTCATGTAATGTTTTCTATGAAGCTTCCATAACACCAATCCAATTAGGCGACTATAAAATATCCATTGTCCTTGAGATGCTCACATCCTAGTTGAGCAGGCAACACCAAGGTGGGCTGTGGATGCAGGCCACCTGTCTTTTCATCCTGCCTCTGTCACTTGCCAACTACTTGACTGTGGGCAAAAATCTCCATCCAACTCAAGTCCTCATGTGCAAAATGCAGATAAAATAGTGACTATTTCCTCAAGTTGTGATAATTAAATGAAAAAACCCACATGAAGATTTTAGAACTGCACACAGTACATGTTCAATTAATGCTAGCTGTCATTGTTGTTACAAATTCTTTGCCTGGCGGTGATTCTGAGTGTCACATGAGATGCAGAGGAGGGGTAGAGCAGTGTGGGTTTGCAGAAACAAAGAGGGTGAGCAGAGGCAAGGAGTTCAACTTGGGGGAGCCAGAGCTCTTGAGGGGGATGTTAAAGCTTCCAAGATGATGTCATAAAAAACACCTAATCTGCTGCATGACCCATATGCAATGATAGGTGGTGGTTGTTGTTGTTGTTGTTGTTGTTGTTGTTGTTGTTGTTGTTTGGAGGCAGACTCTTGCTGCTCTGTTGCCCAGGCTGGAGTGCAGTGGTGCAATCCCAGCTCACTGCAGCCTCGACTTACCAGGCTGGGGTGATCCTCAGCATCCCCAGGAGCTGGGACTATAAGTATGTGCCACCATGCTTAGACAAATTTTTATTTTTAGTAGAGATGGATTTTGCCACATTGGCCAGGCTGGTCTGGAACTCCTGACCTCAAGTGATCCACCCACCTTGGCCTTCCAAAGTGCTGGGAGGTGTGAGCCACTGCACCCGGCCAATGATAGCTTTTTTGATCACACAGAAGAATTTGGCCTTCTCCTCAACCCAAATAAGAGAATAACTAAAAATCCAATGCATCCAATTAAAACATAGTTAAGATGGAATTAAAGTCATGTTAGACAAACCCTTGTAATTTTCAATGCATTTTCTTGTAACAGCCAAGATGCTTTGGTCACAGCATTTGGCTGAGATGAGGCACAGGCATTGTTATCCCTATTTGACATTTACAAAGAGGTAAGGAGCCCAGACTGGGATCTGAGTACATGCATTCACTGACAGTTACTGAGCACCAATCAGATGCCAGCCCCTTGGCCAGGCACAGGGCATACTGGTGTGAACAGAAACAGACATGCTCTCATGAAACTTACATTATAGTGGGAGAAGAAGACAATAAATAAATTGATATATGACATAATGTCAAATAACAAGTGCCATGGAGGAAAATAAGAGAGGGGAAGAGAAGAGTGTGCCTGAGATTGAGAACAAGGCAGATACTTCAGGCTCAGTGGGCCCGCGGAGGTGGTTTTGAGCAGAGAACTGAAATAAAGTGAGAGAGAAGCCAAGGAAATATTACAAGGGGTGGAAGAAGGTCTTTCTAGACCAAGGGGAGAACGAACACAAAGGCTCTGGGCTGGAATAGAAAGGGAATATGGCTGCAGCAGAGTGAAGGAAAAGGAGAAAGGGAAGAAATGAGATGGAAAATTACTGAGGCCAGGTCACATAGGGTAGATAGGCCATGGAGAGGCTTTTGATTTTATTCTAAGTGTGATGGGAAGTCATGGAAGGATTTTGAGCAGGGAAGTGACATGATCTGTAATTACAGATTGCTCCCACTGCTGTCTCCAGATAGAGATTGTAGGAAAAAGCAAGGACACACATTCAGAGGCCAACACAGTTCAGGCAAAAGAGGGCACTGGTTGGGACCAGGACAATGGTCCAGGTAATTAGAAGAGGTAAGAATCAGGATACATTTTGAAGGGAGGACTAGCAGGGTTTGCTTATGATCTGAACATGTAATGTGAAAGAGGAAGCAAACAATTTCTGCCTGATGTTTCTGCCTGGTGAACTGGTGAATGATGGTGCCCTTCGGCTCCTGGGGTTTCACAATGGTTTGTTATCCATGAGGACAACTGTCTGCTCTCTGGATTTTTCTGAGCAGATGGGTAGTTATTAAGCAGGCTCAGCTCTAGGCCAAACTGAGAAGAAACTAGAAGAAAAAAATTTAATTTTTAACTTCCAAGAAGAACCTGGTCCCAGCCGCCAGCCCCACCATGCAGCTTGTTCCCCTCACCCCACCAAAAGGTGGTAGCAGGGGGCTACCCCTGAGTAGGGATTAAGTCATTTGCTTCTTTTTCAGAAAACTTTACACTTTTGAGTGTTATTTTATTGGTGAAATGGAATGTTTCATCTCCCACTGACAGAGTTCTGGGTACTGACAAGCCCATGAGAAGGAATTATGAGAAAAAGAAAGCTTTTTGCCTCTGAATCATGCCCATTTGCAACCAGTTATACATGAGACCAGTTCTGTAACCTAAAACACCTGTAAAGCACAGGCATAATCAGGTTGAACTTGCTAAACGTCAAGGTCTCGTCTCCATGTTCCATGAGTCTATGAATCACTTTTAACCTTTAAAAATCTATAGACTCTATATACAAGGGGGGTAAATTGTGAATACCAGATAAGAATTGTACTTTGCACAAGCCCAAATAACACAAATCCTTAAGGTTTTAAGGTGCCTAGGATGGATTAGACCAGGAGTCAGCACACACTTTCCAGAAAAGGCCAATAGTAAATATTCTAGGCTTTGTGGGTCTTCATTGCACCTACTCAACATTGCCATTAAGGTGAAGGCAGCATTAGAAAATATGCAAAAGGATGGGAAAGCTGTGTTCCAATAAAACTTTGTTTACAAAACAGCAGGCTGGATTTGGCCCACAGGTTGTAGTTTGCTGACCCCTGGCTTATGCCATCATTGCATGACAGCTGGGCAATGAGTAAGTGGAGCTCCAGAAAGGCAAAGGTAGAAGCCAGTGCCAGGGCTTGAAATTCTCATAGGTTTGTGCATGAGGATCTGAGAAGGGGCCTTGTTGGCCAGTTGGCTTTGGTGTTCTTGAGCAGTCATATTGCCCAACCTAGGTTTCCTTCTAGGGAATCATCTCCTCTGGGCACCTGTAGTACAACAGAATATATAATAGTGATCCCTTCATATTCCATTTGGGGAACCTGTCCTAAACAACAGGCCAAAGACATCAGAGTTTTAAAAGTGCTATAGGAGATCAGACCAATAATCCACCCTTGCATTCATTTATTGAGCACCTACTGTGTGCCAGGCACTAAGGATACAAGAGTACAGAAAAAGGGTCCCTGCTCTCAAACAGTTCTCGAAAAGTAATTTGGAAATAATAATAATTACCTTTTGATATCATGTCTGCAGCAGTTTGTCCTCATACTCTTACCCTTGTTTCCTTCTCTTCAGTCTCACAGGACAGAGGAGGTGCTCTTCCCAGTTCAAGGCTTATACCTCCATTTGGTCCTAGAGAGCATCCATTCCTGCCTCCTTGGAGCTTCACTTAGCTCACTGAACCCTCCCCAGACTCTCATAGGGATTGGTACTCACCCAGTGTAGAGTGTCCGAGGCAGTCCAAGGTCAGCTGACCCACCTATGATATTCTACCACTCAGGTTCCCTTTCCTCCACCTGAGCATTACGTCAGGGACAGTGACCCCAAGGGGTTTGAATAACAATCAATTCATTCAACAAATACGCCCTGTGCTCTAGCATCCTGATAGACGTCAGTGAACAAAACAGACAAAAAATTCTTATCCTCATAGTATCTGTAATCTAATGAGTGGAGTCAGAAAAATGAATAGGTGGCAAATCAATTTCCTTGACAAAAACATAATTTAGCTTGCAAAAAAATGGAAGGCAAAGCACTGTACATCTAGTGATATTTGGGTGGACTGGGGCCTAAAAGAAAAAATGGGGGAATTAGGCTTTTCTCTAGATCCAGGGTAGAAGTTGACGAAGTGCTTGACAAGGTGCATAAAGCTGATAGAAACATAATTTCCTCACTGAGAGGTAATTGCAATGCCTTCAGATTCCACCCTCTTGCTTTCCATTGCCACTGCCTAGATGCTCACCCCTCCAGTCAGCCCAGAAGGTTCCTGAGCAAGCTGCCACAGGGGCTCGAGCAACCTGCCCATGGCCTGGCTCCTTTGGGGGCACCAAGGCCCTGGGAACCTGCAGCACAGCCCTGGGCAGAACTCGGGTCCCTCCTGAAGACCAAGAAAAGAAGCATTTCCCCTTATAACTGGCGGGTTCAATACTGTTTTCTGAAAGAGAGGCCTCCTTGGCTCCCACACTAATAGGTGTGGTTCCAGGACCCAGACACTGTAGTTCTTCCATGCATCTGATTCTGACAAAGAGGTTTTCTGCCTTTGAGCAATATGTTGTGTACAGAAATAAACCAGGTGGTGGTTTATGTTTCCTTAGGAACTATTTGCAATAAGAAGTTCAATATTAATGACATCTGTAGTTAATGCCTGGCCCGCTGGAGTGAGGCTGAGGAAAGGGATGGCATAAAGTTGGGTCACCTGTCTATAAAATGAATGGAACCTCCTGGAGTTGTGCAGTGCACAGCATGTAAAACAGTACTTGCCGACCCCCTGTGTGAGAGGCAAGGAAATTAAGAAAGCCAGAGAAGGAAGAACTGATGTATAGTTTATTCATTCCATAGCATGGGAATAATTAAAACTACCCTGTGGGGTGATCAAAAGTAGAGCTTAGAGCTTAATTTTGTAAAGCATCTCATATAGTGCCTAGCACATGTCAGGCACTTCAGGATCAGTAGATGGGTATAAAACCTCTGAAGTCATCATACTAGAAAAGTAAAAGAAGGTATGGTTAACGAGCTAAAGAAAAGGAAGTTAAATGATTTTTTTTAAAAAAAGGAGGCAACAGGTTAGAAAAAGGACATGAAATAAGTGAGACAAATAAAAAAACAGATACTAGGTATAAATCCAAATATATCAGTAATTACATTTAATGTCAATGGGCTTATTAAAATACAAAGTTTGCTAGCTTGGATGAAAAACAAAACCCAGCTACATACTGCTTACAAAAATATACCTTAAATATAGGAGCATAGAAAGATTAAAAGTAAACGGACGGAAGAAGATACACAACGCAAACACTAACCAAAAGAATTTCAATGCAGCCATACTAATGTTAAACAAAGTAAACTTTAAGGCAAGAAGCATTACTAGAGATAATGAGAGATATTGGTCAATGATAGAAGGGTAATTCTACCAGGAAGACCTAACAATTATAACTTTGTATGCACCTAATAACACAGCTTTAAAATTTGTAAAGTGAAGGCCAGGTGTGGTGGCTCACGCCTGTAATCCCAGCACTTTGGGAGGCCAAGGCAGGAGGATCACCTGAGGTCAGGAGTTCGAGACCAGCCTGGCCAACATGGTGAAACCCCATCTCTACTAAAAATATAAAAATTAGCTGGGCGTGGTGGCGCGTGCCTGTAATCTCAGCTACTCAGGAGGCTGAGGCAGGAGAACCACTTGAACCTGGGAGGCAGAGGTTGCAGTGAGCCAAGATCATGCCACTACACTCCAGCCTGGGCAACAAGAGTGAAACTCTGTCTCAAAAAAAAAAAATTGTGAAGCAAAACTTGAAAGAACTATATGGAGCAGACCAATGCACAGTAAAAACTGGTAATTTTACATAATTAGAGGGACTAGTAGACAATTGTCTAATAATAACTAAGAGACAATAGACGTTTATAAATAAAAAGTCAATAAGGGTATAGAAAATCAGTACACCACCACAACCTAACTGACATGCATAGAACAATGTACTCAACAAAGAATACAGTAAATCCTAACTTAATATCCATAGGTTCTTAGAAACTGCCACTTTAAGCAAAATGACATATAGCAAAGCCAACTCTACCATAGGCTAATTGATAGAAGCAAGAGTTAAGTTTCTAAAGCTTATTTCTAGTCACAAAAACATCATCAAACTTCTAATAAAGATCAAAAAACCCTTCTAATATTTAGCATTGAAATATGAAACATACATACATTTAAGAAAGATTTATACAAACAAGTAAGATAATATTTGCCTAATTATTTCAGTTCAGGGTTGTGAGTGGTTGGAGCCTATCTTGGCAGCTCAGGGTGTAAGGTGGGAAGCAGCCCTGGCCAGGACACCATTCCGTTGGGGGCCATGCATACACATACTCACACATACTTAGACTGGCACAATCTAGACACACCAGTCCACCTAATATGCACATCTTTGAGATGTGGGAAGAAACCAGGGCACCTGGAGAAAACCTGTCCAGACATGGGGAGCGCACACAAACTCCATACAGACAGTGGCCCTGGCTGGGAATACTTTTTTTCTCATTAACATTGTAACAAAATGACATAGAATGAAATAATGTTGTTAGAGGATCTACTGTATAATATATTTGTAGCACATGGAAAATGTACCAAAATTGACCGTACATTCAGTCATATAGCAAATTCTCAAGAAATTTCAAAGGATCAGAGTGTTTCTATAGAATTAAACCAGAATAGTAGGATTAACCTAGAATCTCATAATTTAAAAAAGTACCAGAACATCCCTCAATTTTACAAATTACACAATTCAGTCAATGAATGATAGCTCTTATTAACAAGAACAATAATGATCAGACATGGTTTATACCTTTAAGAGCTAAAAGTCTACCTGGTAGGGGAGAAAGGATGCACATTGTAAATAACCATCATGCAAGATAGAATGTGATAGGTACTTAAGAATGACACAAGGAAATGCTAGGGATGAGTTCACGAGTGGGAACAATCACATGTCCTCTGAGCTCTGAGGACGGGGTGGTTGAGGAAGGTCTCCCTGAAATAGACGCATTTAGGCTAGATCTTAAAAGATGGGAAGAACATGACCCTGCAAAACTAGGGGTATGAGGCATTTGACAAAAAAGGAGCAGTGTAACAAAGTAACTATAGATGAGGGCAAGGGTGAGGTGTAATCAAGGCATAATATGTAGTTTAATTTAATTGGAGCAAAGGTTACCAGCAGTGCTGAGAAGGAGGGAAGGGGAGAAGGGTAGCTGCTGAGGGGCTCTGAATGCCAGGCCAAATGGTCTGGGTGTTATTCTGAGGTTCACAGGAGGTCAGAGGACTGTTTTGAGCCAGAGTGTGACCGAGAAGAGCTGTACTTGGGGAAGGCAATTTGGCAGAAGTGTGTGAAATGGCCCCGAGCTGGGAAAAGGAAACAATGGAGATAGGGAGCCTGGGAGGGGAGAGCCCAAATCTTGGCAGTGACTGCGACTGGGAAGAGGGGGAGATAATTCAGTGGGAGAGAAACCCAGGCCTCCCTCCCAACAAAGCCACCCACATCCCTCACTTAGCAGCCTAACAATGCATTAAAATCACTGCCTAATTGCTCCTTTCAAAGTTAATGCTCCAAAATGGGGAAACGTGTGTGATGTTTAGTCTCATCTCTGCCGCCCAATCTGCAATTTGAAAGCCCAATCTTTTTAAAAATAGAATGAGATAAACCCCCCCTAGACACATCCCAGACCCTCCGAATCCCATGTTTTCCTTTCTCAAATACATCTTTCTTTGAAGATTCATGTGTCTCCCACAGTTTGGGCAGGTGACCTGAGCTCTCTCTCGAAAGAATTCCTGGAGAGCTCCCAGGCGCCTCCCCTGCTCATGGGAGCCCCATGCCCAGGCCTCCTGGGCAAAGCCACAGAGGTCCTCAAGCCAGGCTGACTAGAAAGAGGTACAGAGGCATAATTGTGTTCCTGCGACTTCAGCCCTCAACTCCTTTCCCTCTACTTGAGAGCTCTCTGGTGGGGCAGGTTTGCCCTGAGGGCCACCATCCCACACTGTCTAGAGAGAGGCTTCTTCCTCTCCCTTCCTCTGTAATCATTACAAACAGTGGATATGACACAGTTCGTGCACTGGCTTCCCCTCTTGTGTCTAAAAGCTTGAGTCCTAAACAGCATTACACACTGCACGCCATCTTCCTGAACAAAACAAAATGACTTTGCTGTAGGTGCATTGATACAGAAGCAAGAGGCAAGTATTGGTGTCCGGGTGAAGAGGACTGCTCTTTCCAGCCACCCATAAGCCCAAATGCCTTCTCCCCAGCCAACTTACTTCTGTACTTTTTCTTTGAATGCTGCTTCCAGCCCCCATTAGGATTTACCTAACTGAACCTGATTTTCCTAACATCCTGGGTCACCAAGGATAGTGATGTTTTCACTAGTCAGGCAGTTCCTGCCCTGAAGTTTAGAGGAAACTCCTCTCCACAATAGCTCCTGTTTGCAAATCCCACTTACGCAAAACAAGCTCACACTGGCTTTCTGTCTTCTGTCTTCTATCTTCTATCTAGATTCTGCAGTTATCTAAAACCTTCAAGTTATGGGATCTCCTGAATCTCAGTTTCCTTATTTGTAAGACAAGGAAAATAATATTATGTGCATCAAGGTTATTATTAGAATTAAATAAGATATTTGTAAATAACTTAGTGCATAGCAAGCACTTAGCAAATACTGGCTGCTATTATAATTTTGATTGTGGTTGTCTCAAGCCCTGAGCCGGAGCTCAGTGATCTAGTGTGTGCTGGATACATTCACCTGAGCACCTCACACAAGCACTCAGCCTCAGCATGGCAGAGTATATGGAGTTAGAAAAATGTAGGGGCAGTGATAGGGCTCCGAGGATTCCGTGCTCGAGGCACAATCACCTGTGCCTTCTTACCTATGTCAGTCAGTTCTCTCAACTACTCTGAGAAGTGTCATTCTTTGCACTGGTAAGATGAGGAAATGGAATTCAGAGACAGAATCCGGTATCCTGCTGAAGTTTACAAAATTAGCAAGTAACAGAATCTGGATTAGAAGCCTGGCCTGTCTAGCTCCAGAGCCCACTTTTCTTTCTGTTATATAGTGAAGGCCATGGCGCTACATATGGGGAGGTGCTCAGAGAAGTAGCCAGGAAGCTGAGTCAGCTACTAAGACTGACTGAAGACTCATGTCGATGACATAATCAGCCAGTGATGGCCAACATCACCACCGAGAAGCAGAACTGCTTTCCCTCTTGGCAACCTGTTTACCCTGGGCTCCCCTGACTTGCTCGGGGGGGAAAGTGGTGAGCGGGTAGAACACACAGTAAACATTTCAGGAGAATCTCGTCCCTCCCTATAGTTGAGTGGCTTGCAATGCTCTTGGGGGATGCTAGTGGTGCCAGGTTGGACTCAGCTACTGCTAAAGAGAAAGGGACAAGGTGAAGGGAAAGTCGGGATGGAGGCAAGGGAGGGGCAAGAGGGAGGTGACTGGTAAAGAACAGAGAGATGTCAACCCTCCATGGCAATCTTGCCTAACCTTCCAACCTCCCCACCCCTGTTGTGGCCTCTCCTTCCTTGAGCATCCTTAAGAAGCATTTTCATGGCCTGAATGCAGCAAAGCCTGGGGACAAGGAACAGTCCAGGCCCAGTACTTCTCAAACTCCAGTGTGCAACAGATACCCTGAAGGTCTTGTTGAGATGCAGATTTGGATTCAGGAGGTCACAGGTGGGTCCTGAGATTCTGCATTTCTAACAAGGTCCAGGTGATGTCGATGCTGCTGGCCCACAGACCACACTTGGAGCACTGAGGGTGCAGATGGTCCCTCCTGATCCCCTTTGGCCTTAGGACGCTGGGAGTCACGCTGTTTCAGCACCCTGCCTGCTGTGTTTTTCTTCTTAGATGATCTAAATGCCACATGTGTGGAGCCCACAGAGCTGACAGGGTGGCCCATCACCCGGGTGGGGAACCCACTCCGATACATGTGCATCACGCACCTGGACCACAAAGACTACATCTTCCTGCTGCTCATCGGCTTCTGCATCTTCGCCGCGGGAACTGTGGCTGCCTGGCTCACAGGTGTGTGTGCTGTGCTCTACCAGAACACCTGCCACAAGTCGAGCGAAGAAGATGAGGACGAGGCCGGGACTAGGGTGGAAGTCAGCAGGCGGATTTTTCAAACCCAGACGAGCTCGGTCCAGGAGTTCCCTCAGCTTATTTAGTTGCCAGAGACCACTATCTTATGTGCCTCCCCCAGGCTCCCTGCTTTCTCTCTTGCCCTCCCCATCCCACCACCTTGGAGCTGTCATAGAGATTGAAACCTTCTAGTAAAATAAATAAAATCTCTGCTGGCCATTTCACAGGTTGGTCCCTTCCCACTGCACCAGCCCGAGGATGACTCCTTGAGCTCAGCAGGATGGGGTAGAACAAAATCTAGAAACATTGTTGGATGCACCTAAATACCGAGAAAGTCTACCCCAAAAGTAAGCCATCTCATGTTTAATAAGTACATATTATGTCCCCAAACTAAGTGCTGGAGGGATGGATACAAGGAATACAAGATTTAAGATCTTCCCTAAAGAGCAAACAATTTAAGTGGAAGTGAAGATTAATATTAATCAAATGGAGAAAAGTATAAGACAATGATAAGAACTAACATTAATGGAATGTGTCCATCCATGTACCATCTTCACACTCCATCTTGTAGTTACCACAGCCATCCTATAATATTGATATTATTTTACCGTGAAAATTTGAGGCCTGAACAAGTTAAACAACTGACTGAGGTCACCCAACTGGTAAGTAGCACAGCCTCCCAAAGTCCATGTTCTTTCCTTTACATGAAATATAAATATTTAGCAGCACAACCAAGGGTTCATCATGTAAGCCTGGCCACACAGAGGTGGCCACCACCCAGCGGGTCCATCCCAAGTGCCCAGCATTGTGCCCAGCTTTATGCACACTTCCCCCGGGCTAATGTGTGTGACAACAAGGTCAGGTGGTCATTGTTACTGTCGTTTTCCTGAGGCATGGAGAGATGAAGTCACCAGCTCAAGATTACATAGTTGGTAAGAGCAGAGCAACTGCTGGACCCATGCCAAAGTCCATGCCCTCTCACTACAAGCTACTGTTTATCACTAAGCACTAAAACAGAATAGCCAAGTGTACACAAGCATGTCCTGCGCTCAGGGACATGTGGCAAAGGGAGTGAAGAGAGGGTCGGCTCAACCCAGGCCCCAAGACCCATTCCAGGTTTTCCTTTTTGCTCTACTCAGATCATATTATACTCATGTTCAAGACTCAGATCAAACCCCCACCCATGAAACTAGCTGTCTCTAAACCCCCAACCAGACCTGTTTTTACATCTGCACTTCCACTGTGAATTGCCTGTGACTCTAATCACCACTTGCCCTCCAGTTTGTTTGGTGCAATGCTTAAGAGCATGGGTCCAGACTCAGGAGCTGGATCTCTATCCCCAGTTCTGCACTTAGCACTGTGTGAACTTGGGCTTCCTACTTATAATGATCTTGAGAGCAGAGACCATTTGCCTTCAGTGTTCTCTATTGACACAGCATATAGAGTGATAACTTCCACAAAATAAGTGTTTATTACTGCATTCTATTTAAATCCCAACCCACCAATCATTCCTACTTTGTTATCCTGAACTAAGAGTGACCATGGGCAAGTTATTTAACTTTTGTGTGTCTCAGTTTCTTCATCTGTAAGTGGCAATCACTACAGTGCTTATATAGGGATATTTTGAGAATACAATGAATATCAATTATAATAAGAATTTATTTTAATACACTTTTTATTATGGAATAACTTCAGACTAAGCTACAGAGGTAGCACAGAGTTCCCACATACCTCTCACCCAGTTCCCCCTAACGTTATCTCACATTACAGTGGTACATTTATCAAAGCTGAAAAATTTATATTGGAACACTACTATTAACTAAACTCCACACTTTATTGGTATTTCATTAGTTTTTTTTTCCACAATGCCCTTTTCTCTGTTCCAAGACCCAATCTAGGATACCACGTTTGCATTTAGGATATTTTTAATATAATAACACGTCTAACTTTATTGGGCACTTCTATATGCTAGGCATTGTTCTAAGTGCATATACATACACACAAACACACACACATACACACACAAACACACACATCTCAACTAATTGAATCATCACAACAATCCTATGAGGTAAGCATTATTCCCATCAGATCCTGAAACTGAGGTTTAAGAGGGTAAGTAACTTGCTAAACATTACACATCTAGTACAACCAGAAGTGAAACCAGCTGTGGCTGACTATAGACTGTTTCCTCCAAATCACTAATCAATATTGTCTCTCAGGAATTTAAACTACCAAGAAAGTCTTGGCAAAAGAAATGTGAATTGCAGCTTTTCATGATAGCTTCTCCCCTAAGATTTCGCCTGGATCTTCCAACAATAAGTAATTCCACAAAAATGGGCTGAGCACCTACTCTGACAAGGCCTGAGAAGATCACAGTGAACGCGGCAAAGTGGTGAAAGCTCAAGGAGCTTCCAGTTCAGTTTGGTGGAGAAACAAGAAAACAATCCATTTCAAGACAGAGTGGTAAGTGAAGGGCCGGCACAGTATTCTAAGGGGACCCAAAGGAAGGGCGCCTCAACCAGGAGGCAGTAGGGCATCCTGGAGGGCTTCTCAGAGGAAGAGGCATCTACACTGAGGCTTGAAAGTTGAGTTGAGATTCACCAGGCAAAGTGGTAAAGTGGATGTGGGTGACGAAAAGACATCCTAAGCAACAAGAACTGCATCTACAAAGGCCTGGAAGTGAGGAAGAGCCTGGCATGCCATTATAACTGGAATATACAGTATAAGGGAAGGAAGAAAAGAGAAATAACGTTAGAGAGAGAAGCAAGGCCAGATCCTGAAGGGCCTTTTATATCCCTGTGTTGGTCAGGATTATGATAGGCTATGCTACAATAACAAATTAACCCCAAAGTTTCATTGGCTTACCACAACAAAGACTAATTTGTCACTCATGTAGAGTCCCATGTGGGTAGGGAGCCCTCCCACCCTGTAGCTCCAGCACCTAGAACATGGCCTCAGAGGTCCACTCCAGAAGAGAAAAGAGAGGCCATAGGCACACAGCTTGTAACTGCTGGGCCTGGAAATGACACGTGTCACTTCAACTCACATTTCACATGGTCCCAACCTTACTGAAGAGAAACATAGTCTGTGTGCCAAAAATGCTATGGAAAACAAGGAATTGTCTCTGCCCCACCAGGATAAGATATGGGACTTGCTCATGAAGTACACTCAAGAGTTGTAAGCATGAGAACCACCAAGTCTAGTTAATTTGTATTTGAGAAAACTCACTCTGGCTGTAAGGTGAAGAAGAGACCAGAGGGAGGCATGACGGAAAATGGGGAGACTAGCAGTGTTGCAGTACTCTAGCAGGGGGTGCGGGTGATAGACCAAAGGCAGTGGCTGTGGGAACAAACAGAACTGGATGAATTTGTGAGGTTATGTCAGAGGTAGAGTTGGCAGAATTTCATGAGTAACTGGATTTGGGATGTTGGGGAAGAATTAATGGAGGGAGGATTCAGAGAAAGAAGAAGGAGTTAAGGAGAGGGCCCAAATTTCTGATTTGGACAGCCAGGTGGCTGGCAGCATCAGTCACCAAGGAGGAGAAAACCACCACATGGCATACTGGATGCAAAAATGTGCTGGGCAATAAAATATGGGGAAGGGATATGGGGAGGATGGAGGGTTATATCCTCATTGTCTCAGTGGAAAGTCGGTAGCTGGTGCCTAACACTGAAAAATCAAATGGGAGCAATAAAGGCATAATTTTTAGACATATCAAAAGAAATCAGCAAAAAGAGTTCCAGGTGCTTGCCTCTGGAGAGGAAAACACACTGGGACAAAAAATGGAAGACTGCTATTTAATTTTAAAAAATTTGTACAACTGCTACTCTTTAAACTATGTGCATACATATCTGATAAAAATGAATTTTTTTAAAGGAAAGACCAGCTGGTCTAGGATGTTGCTCCTTTCCTCCGAGAGGTGTCTTTTGTCTTTAACCACCTTAAATGGTGAGATGTCCATTGTGATTACAAAGGGTAGGGTACTAGTCAGTGGGACACTCATACCACCTGCCACATTTCCCCATTTGCAATAGGCCCCTGCACTTAATTCTCAGAAAAATCAAGGAGGGCTTTTTAGGGGAGATTATGCTTGACCTACATCTTGAAAAATCATAGAATTTCACACAGGAAGGAGCATTTCAAATGGATGGTAAGGGTTAGAGCATGGAGGTATGGCAAACAGATGTGTTAGGGGAAGAGCTGTAGTTGTGTTTGGAGCCTGGAAGACAAATGAAGGTGACTAGAAAATGGAGACGGAAGACCAATCAGGGAGCTCACGAAAGTGGTAAATGTTTCTCCAAAGAAGGCTCATGGACCCACATCAAGATCCTGACGATCTCTCAGTCCTTCAGATGCTCAGGAAGGATAGGCAGTATCCCGCATTTTAGTAAGTTCGCTAGGTGAATTTCATACACACCAAAATTTGAGAAACACAAGTCAAGCAAGATGATAAAGTCCTGAAATAAGGTCATGACAGTGCGAATGGGAGGAGGAAATGGTTATCAGACCCAGGGTCTCTTGGGTCCAGAGCTAGCCTTGGCCAACAAGTCAGGTAAAGTGGCTCTTCTGCCTGCAAAGAAATGCAGATCGTGGGGAAGCAGCAATGCCCTGCAGCTCCTGCTTACCTTTGACTTTCATTCCTGCCTCAGTGCAAGTCCTCCCACTAAATATGATATAGGGATTTCAAGTCTCAGCTTTTCCACTCTATATGTACTCTGAAAAAAATCACTTTATTGCTTGAGTCTCAGTTTCCCCAACTGTAAAATGAAGTGGTTAGACTAGATTACCTCAAAGGCCACCTCTAAATCTAAGCTTCTAAAAACAACTCCGGTTAATATCCAGAACATACAAGGAGCTCCTACAAATCAAAAAGAAAAGCATGAAACTCCAATAGAAAAAATTGGCTAAGAATATGAACAGGCAATGGATAGGAGATGAAAAAAAAACTATCAAGCATATGCTGATGCTCATCAGTAATCAGAGAATGCAGATGAAAACAATAGATGTCACTGTGTCTCTATTAGATTTGCAAAGCTTTGAAATCTGGATGTTGCATTTTGGCAAGGATATTGGGCTGCAGGAACCCTCATGCCTTGCTGAAGGGACTCTAAATGGGCGCAGCCAGCCTAGAGAGTCATCTGGCACTAATAAATTAAATTCAGTGTATGTCTACCCTGGGACCCAGCAAATCCACTTGTTCCTGGGTGTTTCTCCACAGAAATGATCATACAAGTCCACAAGGGAACACATATGAAGACATCCATGGCAGTATTATTTGTAATGGCAGGGGTTTGGAAGACTGACTAGGGAAAATTTGTGGATTACTATAGGACAGTTACAAATAAATAACTAGGGGCCGGGTGTGGTGGCTCACGCCTGTAATCCCAGCACTTTGGGAGGCCGAGGTGGGAGGATCATGAGGTCAGGAAATCAAGACCAACCTGGCTAACATGGTGAAACCCCGTCTCTACTAAAAAATCCAAAAAAAAATCGCCAGGCATGGTGGCGGGCACCTGTAGTCCCAGTTACTTGGGAGGCTGAGGCAGGAGAATGGCGTGAACCCAGGAGGTGGAGTTTGCAGTGAGCCTAGATCATGCCACTGCACTCCAGCCTGAGCGACAGAGTGAGACTCCGTCTCAAAAAAAAAAAAAAAGGAAAAAAAAAAGAAAAAAGAAGAGAGAAATAAATAACTAGGTATACATCTAGCAACAAGATGAATACAGCTGAGTAGGGAAAAAAGAATAAATATAATGAGAACACTCTATAACACTCAGCATCCTGAAATGGCTCCCTATTTCCTTCACAATAAGAGCCAAAGTCTTCACAATCTCCCACCAGGCCCTAAATGATGTGCCTCCACCCCTACCCCCACCACCTCTTTACCTCACTGATGTCATCTTCTATCACTACCCCATTGCTTACCCTGCCCAGCCTCACTGGCCACCCTGCTGCCATGAAATGATATGGGGCATTGATGCTGCCACAGAGCCTTTGCACTGGCTCTTCCCTCTTCCTGGGCTTGTAACCCTTCAAAGTACCCTACACATGCATTCACACTCCTTTTCCCTTACCCTGCTCAATTTTTAACTTAGACAATAATCAATTATAATAACTAAATTGTATCCTAGTCTAAAAGGCAATAAGTACTGTCTTCTCATCCCCACCTTCACCTCTAGAATATAAGCTCCCTGAGAATGGGCATTTTTGCTTATTTTGTTCACTGATGTCTCCCAAGGATGAGAGCAAAACCTGTCCCAAAAAAGGCACTATTTTAAATACACTTTTAAACACATTATATGAATGCACATGCAGAAAATAATGAGTGGGAATTGGCGGTAAAGAGGATTAAACAAAATAAGAGAGGAGCCTAGCCTGGATCAAGGATGATAACACACCATTAAGGGAGGATTCTGAGTAATTCAACCTTCTATACCTGAGGTTAACAAAAGGGGAGGAGGGAAGCAGTGTCTGGTCACCTCCCCTGAGCCCATCTGTTGAAGTTTCTCCTTTTGCCGGGTCTTTGCCAAGCCCATCTACACAGCAGCTGTTTCTGAGATTGCAAGGTCGTTACTGGGCTGAGGATACCTCACAAGCAACCCTTCCATGTACAACCCCACCCACCTCCCTACATTTCCTCAACACCGGCCCACCTGAGGAAGAAAGGACTGGGCTCCACATAGAACACTACCTAATAATTTTAGAATGATTTCTAACTCACAAATCACTCCACAACTTTGAAAGATACTACTGTCCTCATTGTATGGGTTAAAAAAACTAATGCTTAGAAAGATTCACAGTTGTCCTGTTTCACTGGCTAGTCCCCAGCAGAACTGAGATGTTCAGCAACCCAGGTCTTCCTGACACCACGTTTCACGTTTTCTCTACCAACTTACTCTCCCACTAGGTACAGATAAAAAGACTTCCATGTTAGGGAAATTAGCAAAATACATTTTTCCAAATCTGATTTTGCATGACCCTGTTCTCAGCTCTCCTGTTTCTAAGTAACTGCTCTCCATCTCTAGGCTAGGATGCAAATTCAAAACCTGTGGATTTGACACAGTCTGTCTAAAAGCTAATGTTAGAAAATAAGGCCAAACAAATCATCTATTACTATTAAGACTTTAAAAGGATTATCCGCTCTTTGCAAGGAGCCAGATGGTGAAGACTGCACACTGTCAATCAGCTCTGGCAATAATAGTTCTGATACTACTGAGGAGTACAGAGGAACCACTAAGAATGTGGGGAATTCTCAACACAACACTCCGTGTTTGACAAGAATCAGATGATGAAAGGGTTAGGGCTGGTTGATGTTTTAAGCAGGCCGACTATTTAGGCCAAGAGATTAACATTTAAGAACAACAGCCAGGCGCGGTGGCTCACGCCTGTAATCCCAGCACTTTGAGAGGCCGAGGCGGGCGGATCACCTGAGATCAGGAGTTCGAGACCAGCCTGACCAACATGGTGAAACCCCGTGTCTACTAAAATTACAAAATTAGCCAGGTGTGGTGGCGCATGCCTATAATCCCAGCTACTCGGGAGGCTGAGGCAGAAGAATCGCTTGAACACAGGAGGCAGAGATTGCAGTGAGCCAAGATTGCGCCACTGCACTCCAGCCTAGGCAACAAGAGCAAAACTCCATCTCAAAAAAAAAAAAAAAAGAACAACAGACTCAGGTACATAACTTAGAGTTTACTTGCATGCCACTCCTCGCACTCATTTAAGTGACTCTGGGCTCATTCTCATTCAGCAAAATGGATCAGGACTGGCACATACTCATGGCTTCTAGTTCTTCTTTACCTGCACTTAACTTGGCATGATGCAGTACACATGGCAGGGGCTCCATAAAGCTCTTTGAATTACAGGCTCACTGAAACTCATACTGCAACAACTTACACTGAAGCGCTGAAACCTCTCAAGTCTCCTACTAAGAAATCTTCTCAGGGATTACCAGTTTCCAGTGAAAATCTCCTTAGGCTGATCTAGCCTTAACTCCTCACCCTGCCCAATAAACAAGTAAAAAGAAATATAATATAATGATAAGTATTATTGACATGGTTAGACATTTCCTAGTGAGTGACATGAGCCTTGAACACATTATAATCTCTGTTATTCTCCTTTTCCCTCAAATTAAAATGGGGATTAAACTCGCCTTGTGGTTCTAAAAGTTAGAGACTCTTCATATAAAGGACTTTAATATCATTCCTTGCACAAATTAGGTGTTCAAAAAAACTGGTGGTTTGGGGGAGAGAATGAGCCACCTTAGCACCCACACACAAGAATGCTGTTTTTCAGATGGACTCATAGCACTCATGTTTCATTCTTGCTTGACACCACCAGCTGCATAATCATAAGCAAACAATTTTATCTCTCTAGCCTTCAATTTCTTTGTTAGTAAAAATCAAGGTTGTGGGCTAGAGCTCTGATATTCCTCCTACCTCCTTTTTTTTGTTTTTTTTGTCTTTTGTTTTTTTTAATTTTAGATGGAGTTTTGCTCTTATTGCCCAGGCTAGAGTGTAATGGCATGATCTCAGGCTCACTGCAACCTCCATCTCCCGGGTTCAAGTGATTCTCCTGCCTCAGCCTCCCGAGTAGCTGGGATTACAGGCGCCTGCCACCACGCCTGGCTAATTTTTGTATTTTTAATAGAGAAGAGGTTTCACCATCTTGGCCAGACTGGTCTTGAACTTCTGACCTCGTGATCCACTCGTCTCAGCCTCCCAAAGTGCTGGGATTACAGGCATGAGCCACCGTGCCCGGCCGCCTCCAATTTTTTTACGCTTGTTATTATCGGGTTTCGTTTAAAAGAAGTCCTCAAGTGGGGAATCTTGGTTCCTCTAAGCCTTAACTGGGTTTTGCAAAATTTTTTTTTGACAGAAAAAGATTTTTAAAAAATTGTTTGGAAAATGAAATGGTACCCTACTCTAAGACTTTGCACCTCAGGCAGAGGGTCATATAAGCAAATAATAACATTATAAGATGGATTCTGCACACATAAGTATATGTATAGACTTTTTTAGACCACAGAAGAGCAAAGAGTTCTCTCAGTCTGGAGAAGCTAAGGAGTGTTTCAACAAGGAGACATCTGAGCTGGGATTTCAAGGATGGAGGTCAGGAAAAAACATTGCAACTGAGGAAAGCATGTGCAAAGTCGCCAAGGTAGGTGACAGCATGACATATTCAAGGACTTGAAAGAGGAGAGCATTGAAGCTACAATATAAGCAATAAGAAGAGTGGTGCAAAATAAAATGGGAGAGACAGGAAAAGGCCAAATCAGCAGGGCCATGGAAAGGGTTTTGGTCTTTATCCTAAAAGCTACTGAAAGTCATCAAAGAGTTTTAAGCCAAAAGAAGATGACCAAGTTTGAATTTAAATAAAAAGACTCTGACTAGAAAGGAAAAAGAAAGGATGTAAAAAGACAGTTAGAGGACATTGCAATAGCCAGGTGAAAGAGGATCATGGTTTGGTGGTAGCAGTAGGGATGGGAAGAAGTGGCTGATCACAGGGTCCCCAATGAGATAAAGAGAAGAGAATCTGTAGATTGATTGGATAGGAGAGTAAGGGAGAAGGAGATACTAAGAATGGATTCTAAGTGTTTGCCAAGAACAACTGGCTGGATGGCCTTGTCCTTGAGGGTACACTTACAGTGACTAGAGTTAAGTCTTACTATACTGACATTTATGTGGAAATCATAGCAGAGATGTCAAGCAGGCAGTAAGTTATATGGGTCTGGGACTCTGAGGCTTCTGTGCTGAGAATGTGGAAGTAAGAATCAACAGAGAGTACTTAACTGAAGCCATGCTTATGTATAAGATCACCTGTAGAAGAGCATAGAAGAAGAAGAAAAAGGAGCCTATGAAAGCTTTGAGAATGCCAACAGCAAAGAAGGATGAATCACAAGTGGCTGAGAATAAGAGGGTGGAAGAGAAACAGGAAACCTTTTCTCAGATATTGACAAATTATCTTTCATCAGCTCTGCTTTAAGTAAGAAAAACTGAATAAGGACACAAACTTCCATAGCCAAAGGGAAAGATAGAAACGAAAAGGCTCGAATATTGCATGTATGCAATGATCAATACTTGTATTACCAAGAATTCCCTCTATTAAAATTCTTCCTTGCTACAGATTACACTATTCATTTACAAAGCTCCTACCATGTTTCCCTTTAGATAAAGTACACTTACCTACCAAGTGACTCTGAGCTTGACCATATGATCATGAATGTGAGCAAATGTGATACACACCATGGCCAAGCAGAGACTTTAAATACACTTACATGGATTGGCTCCAGCCCTCTTGGGTTTCTGCCCTCCACCATAAGAACAACATGTTCCTTCAACCAGGGTCCTGCAATGAAAAGATACAAAGAGCAGAACCCAACATAAGCAATACATAAATGAATGTGATTTTTTTTTATTTATAGAGTTGAGGTCTCATTCTGCTGCCCAGGCTGGAAGGCAGTAACCCAGTCATGGTTCACTGCAGACTTGAACTCCTGGGGTCAAGTGATCCTCTTGCCTCAGCGAGAGGGACTGGGACTATAGGTGTGTGCCACCATGCCCAGCTATTTTTTCTTAATTTTTGTAGAGATAGGGGTCTCACTGTGTTGCCTAGGCTGGTCTCAAAATCCTGGCTTCAAGCAATTCTCCCACCTTGGCCTCCCAAAATGCTGGGATTATAGGCATGAGCCACTACACCACACCTGGCCTGAATGTGACTTTTAGCAGCTGAGCTTTGGGGGCTGTTTGTTACTGCAGCAAATGCTGACTAATATACTTGTCCACAGTGAGATATCTTTGACACCAAATCTACTTATTTTAAACTCCAGTCCAAAGAAGAAATAGCACTATTTGTCTAGATTGTATTATATACCTGGCACTAATAAGTGATTTATAGACATCATCTCATCTTAATCCTCATGACAATTATTTTCACCATTTTACATAAACAAATAGGCTCAGATAAGTTAAATACATTTCTCAGGATCACAAAGCTAGCAAATAAATAATGGAAATGGAACAAACATTCATCTAACTGATTCCAAAGCCCATGCATTCTCTATATTGCCATATTAATGAAATGAATCTCCTAGATATCAAAACCTAAGTCTCCCACATGGGAAACAAGACATATTAATACATTGGCAGTTGTGCTGCTGTTGAGCAAGCCAAGAGCAACCAGCAGGAGAATATTTACAGCTCCGGATCCGAAGCTCATATTGCCACAAGCTCCACCTTCCTCTCACAAACTATCATAGCTGAGAAAATGGGAGCCTTATAGCTTGAAATTTGGTGAAATGTGGTGCTCAAGTCAGGTTGCACTGAAACATTGGAAACAAAGGTTACATTTTTATCTCAATCTCTATAGCCAGGTGACTTTTTGTAATAGTTCACTGTGATCACCCCTTATGAATTCAGCTTGGGTTTCCCACCTGATCCTTGGTAATAGGAGTCATAACTACCTTTCTGAATCTTGAGGCAAAGTTAAACCTCTAACATATTAAGGAACAAGGAAAAGCAAGATATAGTAATCACTTACCAGTGTCCATTTGTCCATTGAGGAGTTACGTGTCCTGCTTGGAATTTAGGGCTGCCTTGCAGATCCCCTTATGAGACATTGTGGGGTCAGTGGGTGTGAGGAGAAATAGTGAAAAAGCATAAGCTTTGAAGTCAAACAAATCTGGGTTTAAATCCTGCTCTGCCTCTTACCCACTTTGTGGTCCTAGGAACTTGACTTTATTTCTCTGATCATCAGTTTTCTTGGTGTAAAATTCAGGTGATAGTAGCTAATTCAATTAGCTGTTTGAAGATAAAATGAACTGGAATATTCACTTCTTCTCTACTGTGAATCATCAGCTTCTGTCTTGGGCTGCAAGGAGACTCTGTGGCCAGGACTAGGGCCCTAAGATCTCCTCTCAAGTTCCTCCCCTCCCCTTTAAATGCATGCACAATGCTGTATAATCATCATCACAGGCACCAACAAGGTCAGGCAGCAAATCGTGAACACCCACTCTATACCAACATTTTTCTAACTCTAGTGCTTACAACATTGAAGCAAAACAAATTGTATTACATTCATTTTAGAGGTCAGCAAACTGAGAGGTTAAGTGGCTTGCCACAGCTCAGACCCGGTCCTCCTGACCCCCAGGCCCACGCCTTTCCCACTTGGCACACCGCCTCCTGCTCTTAGCTGCTCAGCTGGTTATCTCTGTCCATTGCTTTCAATGAGACCTCTGAGAAAAAAACAAGTGTCCCTGGCAGGACCACACAAACTCACAAGAAGGTATTGATTATAAGAATTGTACACCAAAAATTAAGTCATTGCTCAGAAAAATTAAAGGAAACCTATATTAAGGGAGAAACATTTCATTCATGTACTGGAAGCTCAGTATTGTTAAGGTACCAATAATTCCCCCCAAATTGATCTATAATATTATCCCAGCAAGTTTTTTTTTTTGCAGAAATTGAAAAGTTGATTCTAATACTTACATGGAAATACAAAGTACTCAGAGTAGCCAAAACAATTTGGAAATAAAAAGAAAGTTGGAAGACTTATAATTAATTGCAAAATGTATCATAAAGCTACAGTAATGAACACAGTGTAGTACTGACTATAAAGATAAACATATAAATCATTGGAACAAAATTGAGAGTCCAGAAATAATCCCTTATATTTATGGTGAATTGATTTTCAACAAAGGCACCAAGACAATTCAAAGGGGAAAGGATAATCTTTGCAAAAAATAGTGTTGGAACAAATGGATATCTACACGCAAAAAGATTAATGTACACCCCTGCTCACATCATACAGAAAAAATAACTCAAAATTAATCACACGCTTAAATGTAAGAGCTAAAGCTATAAAAGTATTAGAAGAAAATCTAAAATCTCCTAAAATCTAGAAGAAAGTCTTCTTGATCTTGGGTAGGCAAATATTTCTTAAATAGAACACTAAAAGTATGACTCAAAAAGGAAAAAAAAATCACATGTGGACTTCATCAAACTTAATCACTTCGAGCTTCAAAAGACACCATTAAGAAAGTGAAAGAACAAGCCACTGAGAAAATATTTGCAAATTATATATCTAAAAATGTACTTATTCAGAATTTGTAAAGAACTCTTACAACTAAATAATAAGACAAGAAACCAATCTGAAAATGAATAAAAGAGTTGAAGAGATATTTAGACAGAGGAGATATATAAATGACAAATAATCCCATGAAAAAATGCCGACAGTGTTCATTATTAAGGAAATGTAAATTAAAACCATAAGATACCACTGTACACCCAATAGAATCAGAAAGACAGACAATAACGAGAGTGGTGAGGATGTAGAGAAGTTGGAAACTTTATGCATTATGGTGAGAATACAAAATGCTATAGCCACTTTGGGAAACAATTTGGCTGTTTCTGAAATATAAATTTACCATACAACCCAGTGAGTTCACCCCTAGCTATTTATCCAAGAGAAATGACAGCATACCTCCACACAAAAATTTGTACACAATGTTCATAGCAGCATTATTTACAATAGCCAAAAAGTAGAAATAATCCAAATGCCCACTAACTGTTGAATAAATAAATAAAATGTGACATAGCCACACAATGAACAATTCAGGAAAAAAAAATACTGATACATGATACAACATGAATGGGCCTCAGGAATATTAAAGAAGCCAGGCCCAAAATACTACATATTGTGTGATTTCATTTATATGAAACATCCAATAAAGACAGAACTATAGTAACAGAATGCAGATTCCTGGTTGCCTGGATGTGGGGCTGGAAGCAGGAACTAACTGCAAATAGGTACAAGGGATTTCTGAGGGATGATGGAGATATTCTAAAACTGGATTGTGCTAATGGTTGCACAGCTCTGCAAATTTATGAAACCTCATTGAATTGTTCACTTAAAACAGATGAAGTTTATGGAATGCAAATGATACCTCAATAAATCTGTTTTTTAAAAGGTCTTAATGATTCCTTTGCAAAATATCAGAAACAAGGCAAAGGAGGCAGCCTGATAATTCTCCTCCCCAGCCTTTCTCCTTTGTGTCCTCTGGGAAGGGCACCTGAGTTCCTACCTCTCCACACTAAGAACTGTCTCCCCAAGCAGCCTACAGCAGCTGTACTGGACTTCTCTGCCTAGAGACTTAGCGGCCCCAATTCAGGCTTCTGGCAGCAAAGCTCACCTTGCAGAAATACTATAAGAGTTATAAATACTTTAGGTCCTTAGAGAGCTCAGTCAGTTCTCTGCTATGCCACTAGTGACCTAGGGCAAGGAAACTTCTATTCGTAGGTATACTGAGTGTCAGTGAGCAAGGATGCAAGGCATTCTGGCATCATAACCTCTTTAATGGCATGGTTTGGACCCTTAAGAAAACCATGCTTTATTAAAAGCTAATTCCTACAAGCTAATTGCAGCCATCACCCCAGAAAAACAGACTGGATGCAGGTAATTCAAAGTCCATTCATCAGGCATAGGGGTTGGGGAACCTGACTTCAGAACAGGGAAAGGTTCTTAACCTCAGCTGCATAATTAAACTACCTGGTAAGCCTTTTAAAAAATACTATATCAGGTATAGTATTTTCTATAAGTCTTAATCACCACAGAGATATGGATTTAACTGGCCCATATGGCTTAATATCTGTGTTGTTTTTAAGCTCCTCGGGCAATTCTCCTGCTCATCCAGGGCTGCAAATCACCAGCTTTAGGAGACAGGTTTCTTCCACCTATTCTCTACCAGTGACTCACTCAAAGCCCAAAATGCACTACTCCTTAAAAAAGGACTTTCCTCCTCATCTAGTAAAAGCAACAGGATAAAGATGGCTGAATGTCAGACAACAGGATGTTGTCATTTGCAGTGTAGACACTGCCAATTTATCTCAATTTATCCCAAATGAGTTTATGTTGAGTGTATTGATTTATATGTCCTTAATCATGACACCCGTAAGAAGGATGTCTAACATAACTGATAGTGGAGAGGCTAAAAGAAAAAATAAGTCTATTTTCAGTATTCAAGGACTTTTCTCCACAATAGGGAGGAAGAATAAAATTAATTAGCATCCAGTACAGTAGTAACACATTAAATATTAAAGGAAATAAGCAAGCATGAATCTCAGACATCAGCAATCATGAGAATTTGGGACAGAGTTCTCCTCTGGCTTCAGTGGACAGGAAAAGCTTTGTGGATGGGGCACAGTTCTATCTGGGCCTTGTAGGACCAATAGAATGTGAATTGGGAAAGTGAAGGAACAAAAAAAATCACCCAATAACAATAATTGCAATAGCCATTTACTGTACTCCAGGTATTCTCTCATTTCGAGCATCCTTTTCTTTAAACCTTGTAACCACCTTATGATCCTCATTTTACAGATGAGAAAATGGGAGATTAGAGCGCTTTAAAAAATTGCCGTGGTGGCTCGTGCCTGTATTCCCAGCTACTTGGGAGGCTGAGGCAGGAGAATCGCTCGAACCAGGGAGTCAGAGGTTGCAGTGAACCAAGATCGTGCCACTGCACTCTAGCCTGGGTGACAGAGTGAGACAAAAAAAAAAAAAAAAAAACATTGCCCAAGTTCAGAGTCAGCAAGCAGAATTCAAACCCATGTACTCTGACTTCAGAATTCAGGTAGATAGGCCAAGGCAGAAAGGCAGAAAGGCAGAAACACAGACAGGAATCTCCCATTTGCGTGATGTTGTGCAAAGATTCCAGCCTGCTAAGAAGGTTGGGTTCTTGTCACTAAAAGCCCAGAAGAGAAGAGAAAACTGCCTAACTAGGACAAGGTCAGATCATCCACACAGCTCTACCTAGATATTAAGCCAACTGCAACAAGGAGAGCTGAATCAAAAGTCAACCAAAAAGGGATATCCTTTTTTAGAAACACAAGATGATAAAAGCATCAAATAGGTGAGCATGACTAGGGAAGCACAGGTCTGGAGGTTCCCAAGGGGTGAAGTTTCACCAGAGGCTGTGAAAATGCTGAGAGCTGAGACTGGAAAAGAGTCACTAGGCCTGAGTCTATGTTCCACCCATCAAGGACTCTCCAGGATGGTATGAAGGGCAGAAGAGCTAGAAAAGGCAGAGGCTGTGTGGAGGACATTCACAAGAAGTCCACAGGACAGCACAGAATGTTGAGGCAAGCAGCTAAGCCTGCCTGCCTTGGATGAATTACATTTTTCAAAATGCCTAGTTGAAAAGTAGTCAAAAGGTACTAGGCACCCAGTGTACCCGGGAGCATGACCATGGAAGCATCTGTGAAAGGCACACAAAATACGTGAATTCTGCCTGCAAGGAATGCATACTCTTGTTGGAGAGACAGGGAACACACACACAGAAAGAGAGAATGAATAGTAGTTTGAGTGATTTCCTCAAGTCATTGGAACCAACTGACAGAAGCCTCGATTATTTTGGCTTTTCCCAATCCTGCAATCTGAGAATAAGCAAAACACCAAGAAAGAAATAAAGGCAAAAAGAAGGAAGGGAGAAAGAGAGGAAAGGAGGAAGGGAAGGAGGGAGAGAATGGAAGGCAGGAGAGAAGAAAGGGAGGGAGGGAGGGACAACCAAATTCATATAAGAAATTCATTAAGAGCGATGTTAAGTGTGAACCATATACCATCTGCATCAGAGTCACCCTAGGTGCTTCATAACAAGACAGACCCTCTGAAGCAGGGTTTGGGAATCTGAACTGTGAGCAGTCCCTCAGAGGATGCTTAGGCACTCTGAAGTCAGAGGCCCACTAGTCTGGACACTGCCTAAGGCCAGTCCATGTGCTCAGACCTCTGCATCTGCTGCTACATCTCCAGCTACCAAACTACCTAACAATCTCACATTCAGACGACTGGTCCTAAGGTGAGACAAAGTCCCAAGTCATCAGATAAAGACGAACTTATGTTCACAATTTGTCGTGGGCTTTGGAGTGAGGCAGACTTCAATGGAAAGCCCAGTTCTCCTTCTTCCTAGCAGAGACTTTAGGGAAATTACTTAAACCCACTGAACGTCAGGGTCCTCATCTGTAAAATCCTCATAGGATGGTTGGGAGGGTGATCAGGTAGGAAAAATGGCTTTTTCTAAGCTGCTTTTTATTTGCTGACTTTTGAGAAGGGACGTCTTACT
Organism: Pan paniscus; assembly: GCF_029289425.2. Classification (NCBI taxonomy): domain Eukaryota; kingdom Metazoa; phylum Chordata; class Mammalia; order Primates; family Hominidae; genus Pan; species Pan paniscus. Next base: position 84,185,434 of record NC_073249.2, on the reverse strand, counting down.
CAGGCACAGTCACATGTGCCTGTAGCCCTAGCTACTTGGGAGGCCAAGGCAGGAGGATAGCTTGAGTCCAGGAGTTCAAGACTGCAGTGTGCTATAACTGTGCCTATGAATAGCCACTGCTTAGGCAACACAGTGAAACCCCATCTCTAAAAGAAAAAAAAAAAAAAGACCAGACATCTTAGAAAGATTCTTCAAATCCTAACCCTAGTTAGACATTAGACATTGAATGCCTCTCCTAGACTTGACTAATGGAGAAAAAATGCCTTTAAGTGTTTCATCTGTTTCATCTTACTCATTCCTCAGAACATTCTGCTGACATCAACAGCCTCCAGGCCTTTGCACATGCATGTCTTTCTTTATGAAATACACACACACATGCACACGTCTCTACACCCTGCTTATTCTATAAATCCATATTCATCCTTCAACTTCTTGCTCAAGTATCACTTCTATTTTAAAATTTCCCAGACACCACAGCCTGCCCCAACTCACCCATTCTCACTGCAGTGACGGCTCCCAGAACCTGAACAAACCACAAGTCTGATCTTGCCGCACTGTGATGACTGATCTTCTGGTTTCTCCCCAACAACCATGGGTTCCCCAAAAAGCAATACTTTGTAACCCTAGCACTTACTATCATGCCTAATGTCTAGCAAGTACGCACAATTTGTTGCGTTAATATATTCCACATGTAGCTTCTTCTCCGAGAAAACACCAAATGGCGGATGACGCCGGTGCAGCCGGCGGTGGCGGGGCAGGGGGGCGTCCCGGAGGCCCCGGGGGCCCTGGGCTGGGGAACCACGGTGGCTTCTGTGGAGGTTTCGGCAGTCGCATCCGAGGCCGGGGTCACTGCCGTGGACCAGGCTGGGGCCGAAGCCACGGAGCTCGCGGAGGCAAGGCCAAGGATAAGGAGTGGATGCCCGTCAGCAAGCTGGGCTGCCTGGTTAAGGACATGAAGATCACTTCCCTGGAGGAGATCTGTCTCTTCTCCCTGCCCATCACGGAATCTGAGATCATTGATTTTTTCCTGGGGGGCCTCTCTCGAGGCCTAGGTTTTGAAGATTATGCCGGTGCAGAAGCAGACCGGAGCCGGCCAGCGAACCAGGTTCAAGGCGTTTGTGGCCATCGCGGACTACAACGGTCACGTCGGTCTGGGTGTTAAGTGCTCCAAGGAGGTGGCCACTGCCATCCACAGGGCCATCATCCTGGCCTAGCTCTCCATTGTCCCCGTGCGCAGAGGTTACTAGGGGAACAAGATCGGCAAGCCCTACACCATCCGTTGCAAGGTGACAGGCTGCTGCGGCTCCGTGCTCGCGCGCCTCATCCGCGTGCCCAGAGGCACTGGTATCGTCTCGGCGCCTGTGCCCAAGAAGTTGCTCATGATGGCTGGTATCGATGACTGCTACACTTCAGCCAGGGGCTACACTGCCACTCTGAGCAACTTCGCCAAGGCCACCTTTGATGCCATCTCTAAGACCTACAGCTACCTGACCCCTGACCTCTGGAAGACGGCTGTATTCACCAAGTGTCCCTATCAAGAATTCACTGACCACCTCGCCAAGACCCACACCAGAGTCTCCGTGCAGAGGACCCAGGCTCCAGCTGTGGCTACAACATAGGGTTTTTATACAAGAAAAAGAAAGTTAATTAAGCCTGTAAAATATACATACATATGTGTGTGTGTATATATACATATATATGTATATATGTGTGTGTGTGCACGTGTGTGTATATACATGTATATGTGTATGTGTGTATATACATGTATATGTGTGTATATACATGTATATGTGTGTATATACATGTATGTGTATATACATGTATGTGTGTATATGTGTGTATATACATGTATATGTACATGTGTGTATATACATGTATATGTGTGTATATACATGTATATGTACGTGTGTATATACATGTATATGTATACACACATATGTATATGTGTGTATACGTATACACACATATATGTATGTATATGTGTACACATACATACATACATGTATATATGCATGTATATGTATACACATATACATACATACATGTATATATGTATGTATGTGTATACACATATACATACATGTATATATGTATGTATGTGTATACACATATACATACATGTATATATGTATGTATGTGTATACACATATACATACATGTATATATGTATGTATGTGTATACACATATACATACATGTATATATGTATGTATGTGTATACACATATACATACATGTATATATGTATGTATGTGTATACACATATACATACATGTATATATGTATGTATGTGTATACACATATACATACATGTATATATGTATGTATGTGTATACACATATACATACATGTATATATGTATGTATATGTGTATACACATATACATGTATATATGTATGTATATGTATACACATACACATGTATATATGTATGTATATGTATACACATACACATGTATATATGTATGTATATGTATACACATACACATGTATATATGTATGTATATGTATACACATACACATGTATATATGTATGTATATGTATACACATACACATGTATATATGTATGTATATGTATACACATACACATGTATATATGTATGTATATGTATACACATACACATGTATATATGTATGTATATGTATACACATACACATGTATATATGTATGTATATGTATACACATACACATGTATATATGTATGTATATGTATACACATACACATGTATATATGTATGTATATGTATACACATACACATGTATATATGTATATGTATACACATACACATGTATATATGTATGTATATGTATACACATACACATGTATATATGTATGTATATGTATACATATATACATACATTAGGTAGGGGATAAAGCCAAGTAATTCTGATTCAGATTTTAAAAGTATGTATGTATATGTATATATACATATATTTATATGTGTATATATACATATATGTGTATACATATGTATATATACACATATACATATATACACATACATATATACATATATACACATACATACATATATGTATGTGTATATATACATATATGTGTATATATTCCAACTGTAAAACATACATATATGTGTGCATATATATATTCCACCTGTAAAATATATATATATTCCACCTGTAAAATATAAAATTATGATGCTGATTTTTAAAGTGTTATATAACTTACTCATACTGTTGTTTTCAAAACCCAGCTTAAGCCAGAGGGGGAAAAAAAATAATCACACTAGTTTGGTCTTCTTTTTTAATCTGAATCAGAATTACTTCGCTTTATCCCCTACCTAATTCATTAGATGTGGCTCTGAATTGTAGAATCCACCTCATAAGCGGAAGATTTGCTGCCATCAAGAATATTAAGAAGACTCCCTCTGACTTCAGAGGCAATTCAAGTCAGTGCAATGAACACTAAGCTAAGTACTGAAATTCTACAAAAAGGATCCTTCCAAAATCACAGCCTCTCTGATGGAACCAGAGCTCCCCTCCAAAGGTGCTAACTTCTTGTTAGGCTGGCAGGCTCTTCCCCAGACCGTCTCTTGGTGTGTGTGTTTTTACCATAATTCTAACACAAAGAGTAAGAGTCCCATTTCTACCCGTGGGTGCTACCCAAGCTTACCTCGCTGCCCCAAGCCCAAAGTGTCTCCTTTATGGATCACTGCCCATGCCTTCCCCGTGCCTGAGTTTAGCTTTACATTCAAGCCATTAATGGTCATTTCTCAAAATTCTACTCAATTAATAGCTACCATTTACTGAGTGACTCTATGTGCCAGATACCCTATTAGAGGTTTTATAGACACTTCAGAAACTTAAATCTCAAACAACCTATGATCAAGTGTTATAAGTATCCTCATACACAAGTAACTGAGTAAGTGATGGAACCAGGTGTGACTCCAAAGCTCATGTTAACTGTGGAGGTATACATCTTCCACTAGCTCATTAAATATTCACTTAGTACTCTATGGACGTAGTGTTATTATCTTATTTTACAGATGAGGAAACCAAAGTATAGCAAGGTCATTAGACTTCTCATACTAGTTCCAAATTATTTGAGCCCCTCCAGTTACTCATAGCTCTTTAGGCACGTATTTGCCAGCTCTGTGCTGGCAAATATCTTGCCAACATAGACAAAATTGCAGCCAACCAGGAAGAGGCCAGGATGAGAAGTGAAGACAGATGGACCCTCAAGACACAATCAAGCCTTACTAATATATCTATGATCTTCTCAGTCACATGAGGAATTAAATTGCCACTTTTACTTTAGTTTGACTTGGCTATAGTCTGAGTGTTTATGTTGAAATCCTAATCTTCAAGGTTATGGTATTAGGAGGTAGGACCTTTGGAGAGGTGATTAGGTCATGGCATAGAGCCCTCATTAATAGGATTAGTGCCCTTATAAAAGAGGCCTGATCTGCCATGTGAAGACACAACAAATAGGTGCCATCTATGAACCATAAAACAAGCCCTTACTGGACACCAATCTGCCTTCACCTTGATCTTGGATTTCCCAGCTTCCATTAATAGGGAGAAATAAATTTCTGTTGATTATAAGCCACCTGGTCTATGGTATTTTGTTATAGCAGCTTAGATTAAAATAACTTCACTTTTTAACTGTTGCTTACAACCCAAAGAGTCCTATTTAAGACAAAAATGAACGCCTGCAAGGTGAAACAATAAAATAATGTGGATGACTCTTTTAAAACTCACATACCAAGGTGTATTCATCCAAATGACAGCAGTTCCTTTCAAAGTAGTTATCTTAAGGAAAATGAAGTTGCAAGTAAGTAGGCAACCAGAGGAAATGCTATGAAAAAATGCCCCCAAATTATGGTATTGATCAAGCACTGGCCAGTATTTTGGAATGAATAATGTACATGATTTTGCAAGCCTAGTTACTTCATGTTGTCATAGGGAGTAGCTCAAGGGACAAGAAGAATAGTACTTGCTTCCACTCATGTTAAAACTATAGGCTCTTGATCTGTCAGTCTGTTCTGAACATTGGTATAAAATTAATGAATAATCAGCTTCCTATCCCTGAAGTAATAGCCTGAAGCTTGCAGATAAAGTACCAAATCTCAACAAAATCAAACCTAAAGTCCCCAGATGTTCAGATAAGTCATATGCCAGGGTCTACCTTTGGCCCCAGATTCTCCTGTTCCCAGCCTTGACTCAGCTGAGACTCAGTGGCTTCTCTCCTGGGACAATATCAATGGTTCAGCCAAGGCAGCACATTTCTATACCCAGTTCATGATCCATGGTTACCACTGCTGTCCAGACTATTACACCAGTGGAATCGAGTCACAAGACCATGCTTACCACAAGCTTTGAAATATGAGAAAATGGAAAAAAAAAAAAAAAAAAAAAACCTCCCTTTAGAGCTGTGCTGTTTCTCTTCCTGTGAATAAAAGGAAATTCATGGTCATTACTCAATTACAGAAGGATCAGATTAGCACCAAGAAGAATTTCCTAAGTATAAGAAGAAAAGAAGAACCTGTGAAGTGAGGAGTCTCACAATGCAAACCTGAGACTTTAGCTCAGGCCTGAGTGTGGCCTCCAACAACAGACCTGAGGCAAGAAGAGAGAAACTTCTCCTTTGCGTATTCCTCAGAGTTAACTTTGGCATTGTTGAGTTTGGGTTCAACACATTGTTGACCTCTCTTTCCCTGCCTAACTGCACATGAGAAAGTGAAAACTTGGATTAACATATTACATGTTAATGAGCCCATGTAACACACGTAAAGCTGGACTAGTTGCAGAGAAGCATTAAATCTAAAGAAAGAAGAAGTTAGCCTTCAAAGAGATCTGAAAACTGAAATTGTTACTGCAATTTCTTTAAAAGACACCAAGGGAGCATTCCTTTCATAATAAAAATAAAACTTCTCAAGACCCTCTTTCCCCATCCTCTTCCTACTCTCTCGTGAGAACAGACGTGCTACCAACTTCATGTCTCACACTCCCCCAAACACCCAAAAACTAGCTCTCAAATCTCAGCCTGCATTTGCTGTCATCCCCTTCCTGTTTCCCTTTCTGGAATATTCTTCTCTCCCTCCAGTACCTCTCTGCCCTAACCAATGTAGCTCAATCATTCAATTCTCCCTTCTCATTATCAGATACCACATAACAAAAGCAGCTGCCCATCCAAGAAACCTACTTTCTTTTAGAAGGCAGGAGGAATGGAAAGATTCTGAATGTGCATATGTAATGTTTTTGTCTTTGTCACATTTGCTCACCACGATAAAGACTTAAATATATGGAAAGAGGCTGAGATCTGAAGCCAGATGACCTGGATTGTCTCAGTCACTGCGTGTGACTTTGGGGCAATTAAGCTAAGCTTTCTGGCCTTTGTTCCTTTATGTATAAGATGAGGTCACGGTAATGCCTTCTTCACAAGGGTATGGTGATGATTAAATGAAAAAACATGTTTTGTTGTAGGAATAACAAACCATAAAGTGTTTTATGTACATGATTTCCAATCCCACTGGCTTTAATTCTTTACATTGATTAGAATATTATATATACATCATTCCATGTTATTATATAAAGTTTAATCAGCTACTTGGAGATACAGTTTGTTAAGTCTGTCACTCTTCACAATCTTGACTAAAGTCTTAAAGGTTGGTTACCTTTGCTTGTGCAGTGAGTCCCCTGATTCTACCAACCCATTTTGGCATACTCCATAAATTGGAATCCAGAGTCTTTAGACCATCAATTATAAATTTAAATTCCTAATTCTCAACTCCAGACTTTATATAAAATATCTAAACTCCAGGCACCATATAAAATTTCTGACCACAGCACAAAAGGTGTTTCTGACTTGAGCCCCCTTTTAAAAAGAGAGTCCCATCTAATTTCTTATTCTATAAATCAAGACCCCTGTCACCATCAAGTTTCTAATGAATAGCAGGCAAAGGCATCAGGCACAGGTTAAAAGAGGACAGGAAATAAATGGGGTCAAATTAGAAGGGAAAGGCATGTAGAACTCAAAACCAAAGAAACAAAGAATTAAGGAAAAGCACTAGAGTGCTTACACAAAAATACCAAAACCATTCCTTCTAAAATAGAATATGAAAAAATTGTGAGCACATGTGAATTTACTGATTTGCAGTGAAAATGATTCCAAATCAATCCCTTTAGATTCCATGTAGGAAGGTGTAATTGTGAATAAGTCAGAGATTGGGTAAAAGGCGGCATAAAGAGAGAGAGGATGAAAGCACAAAGTGATATTCAAGCTGACAGAGGGTGGCACCCATAGCTAGGACCTTCTTAATCTTTGAGCTTCTCATTTGGGATATGAGTACCTATGTCCCAGGCACGAAAAAAAATAAGACAGCCCCTGCAGCACCTGCTCAAGAAATGCAGCAGGTGGTGGGTATCCTTCCCTCCCCTCCTCCAGGATGGGCTGTGCTTCACCTTTTGATGTGGCATTTACCTTGGTTCACAGCTGCCTCTTGGCTAACCCATCACTGAGTAGAGGGAAAAAGATAGACAAGAAAGGTTGGGTATAAGCATCTGGGAAGGATATGCTATCTTCATTAAAGAAGACCAAGAGAAATTAAATTTGTTGTTGATTATTTGCCTGGCATAGGAACTAGCAAAGAGAGCAATTCAATAGTCTTTTTTTAGCCCAAAGGATCAATTTAGCTCTGCCCAAGCAAGTAAGAGGCTAAGAACTCCAACTGTCCACGTGCTCAAATTATAAAGTTTAAATTTGACATTGAAACCTAAATAAACATAATGCCATATGACATTTTCCATTGATGTTTCCCTTGAGTTCCACTGCATTTTGCTTAACAAGCAGCTCATCCACATGTGGCTAGAGAAGAAAATACCCCAAAGGCCAGAGAAGGCCAAAGAGACCCATGCAGGATAGAAGCCTCAGCCATGGAAACTCCATACTCCAGATTGAATTTCATGAGCAGGATAGACAGGCACCACCAAACTGGGTCCAGTGTCCTGGCTATGGCTTCTAATTCCCTAATCTGGTTCTATCTATGAGTCAAGGGAAAATCTAGAAATGGTATACAGTCACCAAACATGAAGACATTTCCAAGAGATCCAGGATTCCATTCCAAAGAAAAGCACCTTTTCCTTTTACCTTGCTGTCTACCCACCTTCAAAGGCGCATTCTAAACGTTGCCTCTGCAGAGGGTGACTACATTAAACATTTCAAAAATAACCACACTGGATGTTGTGATACCCTAGAGAACTGCAGATTTTTCCCCAAATAAGAAAATGTAGCTCTTTAGAGCATATCTGAGAAACCAAATATCTGCTTAAACCCTTCTGTCACAGACACTGACACTACTCAAAATGAACTTTTCTCAAACATTAGATATAGGTCTTTACCATCTAGCTGAGATGTCAGGGCACTAGAGAGTCTCTATCTGAAGAGATAATTAAGAAAGAAATATCCAGAGTTTGCACAGTTTCTGACAGTGACACCAACCACCCATTGAAATGCTCTCTTTGCCAGATCTGTCCATTCATTCAATAAATAAATATTCAATAAAAACACCTGCACATAGAACACCCATGTGGCAAGCAAAGTGAGACATAAAAAAGTAGTTTAAAAATAGACCTTGCCTTCAAAAACTAAGACATATATAACCCTCCCCACCCCCAAAAAAATAAGGTAGAAAGCATTAATTGCCCTAAGAGGGGTATAAAGTGCCACACTCATGTGAGTTCAGAGAGGCTGAAATTATCTCTGATGGAAAGAGTCTAGAAAAATTTCACAGAGGAAAATAGTATTTGAGATGACCTTTGAAGGGAGGCAGGATTTGAACCTGAAAGATGATAGCAAAGTGCATCCAGGTGGAAAGATCGTTCTAAGCAATGAATCTAAGGAAACAAACACAGGAAACAACACATTTGTTTCAGTCTGGCTGGAGAATAGGCTGCAAGGCACATAATTTGGGGAGGGGGGTAGAAAAATAAGTGACAGCCATTTTATAGATGGCTTTCAATAGGAATTTGGAATTTATGTCATAAAAGAGAGCCACTGAAGGTTTCTGAGCTGGGGAGTGGCGTGCCAAGGGTGAGGCTTCAGAAGGATTAATTGGGCAAGGCAGATTAGAGGAGAATGTGAGCAGAGGCAAGAAGACTAATCAGGATAGAAATACAATGATGTGGGTAAAAAGCAAAGAACTGTGGTGTCAGAGAAGGCAAGGAGAGGAGGAGGTAGATGAGAGAAATGTTGTCAGGTTAGGGTCAACATGATTTGCTCATTGGTGCTCATGTGGAAGAAGGACATGAAAGATAATCCTGATGGGTGTATTCTGGATGTCTGAAAAGATAATAATATTATCAACAGAAAAGGAACTCAGCAAGTGAAGATGCCTGTAGAAATCCCAAATGCTTATGTTTGGTCATCCACTGGAAATGTGGGCCTGGTGTCAGGAAGTCACAGAAGTATCTTTGGAAGACCAAAGATACTGTTCAGTCCCAGTTACCTTATCTCTGTGGTATTTGCCATTGTTGATCCTCTCCTCCTTGAAATTTTCCTCTTGGGTTTCTAGATAGTATCCATTCCTCATTTTCCTCTTCCCTCTATGGCAATTCTTTCCGTCTGTATGAGCTCTTCTTCTCCTACTTGTCCCACAAATGGTTGTATTCTCCAGAACTGCAGCCTCAGTCATTTGCTGTTCTCATTGCACATCCTGTCCCTGAAGTCTCATCTATACCTGTTGCTGCAGTTACCACTTCCATGTGGATGGCTCCTGCAGAAAGCAGTGGTTAAGGATGCAGATGCTAGTATCAGCCTTGGTTCACATTCCAGCCCTACTTCTGGCTGGCCATGTAACTTTGGACAAGTCACCTACCTTGATCTTTCTCATCTGTAAAATGTGATTATGGAGTTGTTAAGAGGATTTAACATGAGGATTAATATGAAATCTGGTACAGTGTAAGTCCTCAGTAGATGGTAATTATTATTGAACAAAATCTGTAACTGGAAATCTCTCTCTTGATAGCCAGTTCTACACAGTCAGTTGTCACCTGGGCAGGATCCCTCAAAGTCCCAAAGTAAACTCATTGTCTTTCTCACCTCCCATAACCCTGCCCTTCTGTATTCCCAACATTCATTCTATCATCCAAATTAGAAGCCTGGGAATCATCCCACAATTGTCCCACTCCTTTACCCCCACATCCATCTGTCATCAAATCCTATAAGATACAATGCCAAACTACTAAACATGGCATGAAAACCTCATCATTATCTCACTCCTGCTTTTTGTCCAAACTCATTTCCCACCACTCTCTCATTCCCCAATGCACTCACACCCTGTGGTTCAGCTTCATATCAACGTACTTGCCATTCCTCACAAATATTGAGCCACCTAATATAAAGGTCTTTGCATATTTCTTTCGAATAGCCTCCTTCCAACTTCCCATACCCAATTCAGATAATTCCTATTGCCTTTTAAGACAGTTTGTGTCACCTCCCTGTGAAGGCTTTCTTGGCTACCAGTGGGCAGGTAAGTGGCTTTCTCTCTATTTCTTATAACAAATTGTGTTTCCCTATGGTGGTTCTTACCACATTAGAATTACTGATTTGCTTGTCTCTCTTCTCCAATAAATTGTAAGGACTTACAAGTAAGGACTGTGCTTCATTGATTGTTCAACTCTCCTTCCTCTGCCCTCCCTTTATCACAATACATAGCACATGGAAGGTACTTTTTTTTTTTTTTTTTGAGATGGAGTTTCACTCTTGTTGCCCAGGCTGGAGTACAGCTGCACAATTTTGGTTCACCACAACCTCCACCTCCCAGGTTCAAGCGATTCTCCCACCTCAGCCTCCTGGGTAACTGAGATTACAGGCACGCGCCACCAGGCTCCAGCTAATTTTTTTTGTATTTTTAGTAGAGACAGGTTTCTCCATGTTGGCCAGGCTGGTCTCGAACTCTCAACCTCAGATGATCCACCTGCCTCAGCCTCCCAAAGTGCTGTGATTACAGGTGTGAGCTACCTCGCCCGGCCTTTTTTTTTTTTGAGACATGTTCTTGCTCTGTCACCCAGGCTGGGGTGCAGTGGTGTGATCACAGCTCACTGCAGCCTTGACCTCTTGGGCTCGAGTGATCCTCCCACCTCCTTCCCAAAGTACTGGAATTACAGGCTTGAGCCACCCCGCGTGGCTAGGTTTTTTGTTTGTTTGTTTCTGTTTTTTGAGATAAGGTCTCACTCTGTCACCCAGGCTGGAGTGCAGTGGCGCAATCTCAACTCACTGCAGCCTTGACATTCCAGGCTCAAACAGTCTTTCCACCTCAGCCTCCATAGTACTTAGTATTATAGGTGCACACCACCATGCCCAGCTAATTTTATATTTTCTAGAGACAAGGTCTCACTGTGTTGCCCAGGCTGGTCTTGAACTCCTAGACTCAAACAATCATCCTGCCTCAGCCTCCCAAAGTGCTGGGATTACAGGTGTGAGCCACTGCCCCTGGTCAATTATTATTATTATTATTATTATTATTATTATTATTTAGTAGAGATAGGGTTTCTCCATGTTAGCCAGGCTGGTCTCAAACTCCTGACCTCAGGTGATTCACCCATGTTGGCCTCCCAAAGTGCTGGGATTACAAGTATGAGCCACGGTGTCCGGCCCAATTTTTTAAACATATAAATAAATGACTGAATACAGACAAACCAAGATAATCCTAGTGGTTTCCTGCTCTCTTTTTTGTTAGCATGATCAGTCATAGAATTCATGTAGCTTGACTTCAAAAGTTTTTCTGGTTTAGTCCATCCTCTGGAATAATAACTAATAGTTTCTATCCTATTTTCTAAGATACATGCATTTTAAAGCTAATGGGATATTTGATCACAATCTCCTGCTGGGGTGTTAAATCAAAGAAACCAAAGCTTTGCTTCATTTTATTTTGTCTGTGGCGTCTTTCCTGCATTCTCCAAATGTTCTCTGGTTAATCACTTGATCCACACCAAATAAGTCAAATGAACTCACCTGATGAAATGCAAAAGAAAGCCTGTAAGAACTTTAAGTTTGCAAATACAATTAGACTCTCTTTAATTCAAATAGTCGGATAATGCGATTCCCTAAGATTGTCATTCAGAATACCAACTCTCATTGTACTGAGGGGAGAGAAGATGCATAGAAACTCCAGGTGACAAAATACTTAAAAACACAGAATATTTTTTTCAAATGTATTCTTCTAATTTAAAGATGACACATCTTATAAGGGGGGATGAGAGCAACAAAACCGCTCCCAGTTATTACAGTGAACCTGCCAGAAGACCAGTCTTTGATGCCTATCAGCAGTCTCTGTATATAGAAGCTGTTCCAGCTTTCATCCAGCCTTCTGGGTCCACTTCTCCACTCTCATTCCTCACATGTTGACCCTTGCGGATCTCCTACTGGAAAGTGCTCTTTCCTGCCATCACCCTCCTAGGCCCCTACCAGGGACCCAGCCCCAGTGGGGCTTAATAGGCACCTTGGCATGGTAGTCTGGTGCCCTAGACTTTTTTTCTTTTAATTGAGGCAGAGTCTCACTATGTTGCCCAGGTTGGTCTCGAACCCCTGGGCTCAAGCATTCTTCCTGCCTCAGCCTCCTGAGTAGCTGGAATTACAAGCCACGTGCCACCTCGCCCAGCCAGTTACCCTAGACTTTTTGACGAAAAGAAAAAGTTTTCCAGGTTAAGAAAATGAACCATAGAAAATTACAATTGTAGCACCAAAAAGGAAACTGGCTGACAGACCAGCAGCTCAGAGATCAGTGACTTAGACAATGCTGCCACCTATCGACCAAAAATGGAAGTACGGCTGGTCGTCTCAAATTTAGAGCGACTTAATGGAAAATTTCATATGGATTTGGAATAGGTAGTCACTGAATTGTTATTACCATCATTACTGGTGCTTCAACAATAAGTTTTTTCTAGTCCTAACACAATCACAACTAAATCCTATGAGCAGGGGGTGCGGCAGAAACTGAGGATGTAGAGTAGGAAAGTAGAGTCATGAATGTGAAGGAGTAAGTACTCTAGTACTTTTCCTTAATTCTGGGAATGTGGAGTAGGAAATCAGTTCAAATCCTGAAAGAGGGAATAGAGGGAATAAAGGCTGAGAAAAGCGCCCTTATTAGAAAAACAGATGGAGTAAGAGGAAGATAACAGCACCAGGAGACTGAGCACCTCCCATACACCACCCACTGACTCAACAAGGTACATTCACATAAGGAATCTAATTTAATCCCCACTAAAACCCTGCCAGACTAGCATTTTTGTCTCCATTATTGGGTCTCTATTATTAGAGTGTAGCCAAAAAAAGGTACAGATTTGCATAAGCTCACAGCTCAGACCCAGCAGGGCTGGTTTGAACTCAGGTCTGTCTGCCCTGTCACAAAAGCCCATTCTCATTTTAACAGACCAAAACCACCTATTCTCACTTTTCAAATTTTTTAAGGCAAATATTGAGTACATAAGATTGTTCTGATTACAATCTCCTGCTGGGGTGTTAAATAAAGGAAACCAAAGCTTTAGGGGATGCCTATGCCGGGAGATTTGGTGCCACGGATTCTCTTTAACCCGTAGGGGCTCTTTTTTTTCCTTTCTCCTTCCTGCCCCATTTTTCTCTCCCCTCTAAAATCCTCTGCCTAACTATAGATACAGTACAGTAGCAATAGCCACTATCTACATATGGCCATTGGTACTTGAAATTAGGCTAGTCCAAATTGATATGCACTGTACATGTAAAATGCACACTGGATTTCTGGGACTTCATATAAAAATTTTAAAATCCCATTAATTATTTTTATATTGATTACACAGTGACATGACACTATTTTGGCTATATCCAGTTAAATAAAGTATGTCATTAAAATTAATTTCATCTGTTTTATTTTTTAACAGGACTACTAGAAAATTTTAAATTACATATCTGGATGGCACTGTATTTCAACTGGATAGCGCCGGTTTAAAGACATGCAAACATGCTTTTGTAAAGAAAGGCATTTCATACATTAATTAGTATAAGATCACAGGCATGAAACCAAAATCTGTTTCCTGCTCAGTTGATAGGCAGAAAACTGCCATCTGAGGTTCAATTAAGACAACTATAATTATTAACCGGGAGCTTCTCATCGTGAGCAAACTAATGAAGCCTGATTTTCTCTGGTTGTATGCCTTATGAGTGACTGATTTGTTCACTAATTATCCCAACGTTTTTTATCCTGCAGATTACATTAATAATAGTGTGATTTATATACTAGAAGAATATGCTCTATCAGGCTCAACAATAACTTCACATTTCTCATATTAGAGAAAGTTGAGCTATTACTATTCCCCTCAGAAGCATGTTCCTAAGACACTGCAGAATCTTCTCACCCCTACCTAGTTCAATGTCTTTAAAGCAGATGGAAATGTCATTGTGAACCAAAGGCTAGTCACATCCTAGGATTAAACCTATTTACCTCAAAGGCTTATTTTCAGGCTAACCAGGGTTCCTTACAGCTTTTTCTTATCAAAAACAATCCTGGAAAAATGGACTTAGAGAAATCTACAGGCCAATGGACTCCTAAAGACAAGATACAGTCAAAGTTTCTAACCAGGAATTAAAAGATCAGGCTTACTCCCTAGGTTGACAAACAATTGGTCCAAACCATATGGAGTTGCTCCTTCTACAGAGCCCTCAGCACAGTGGTACCTGAGACTGGACTTCATGAGCAGGGTTCTTGGGCAGGCAGAGCACATTCTGGGATGGCAGAAGACATTCTGCCTGTCCAAGAATTTCAAAGAGCCTCCATCTGCCCCTTGGAGTCAGGGTCTATGTCAATCATGATGCCGAGTTTCCAGACAGGAGGAGAATGGACTAATTAATTTCTCAAGTTCGCCTTCAAAACCAGACTCTGATCCCCCACTTTCAGCATAAGGGAACAGACCCAATAAGTTAAATTGAAGTTAAAAAAAAAAAAAAACCCTGGTCTGAGGTTTCCTAGGAACCCACTTGAATAGTGCACAATACAAAGTCAACAGATATCTTCTGCCAGCTCTTTTCAATTTTCTCTGCTATGTGTGATATTTTCCATGGATGAGACCAGAGATGTTTGGTTGTAAATGATTGTCAGATGTTTAAACAATTTTATTGCTGAAACATGATAATTTCCAGAAGCCCCTTTTCTGTACACGGTATCTTTTGCTAAGACCCACCACAAAGAAAATGAGTTGTACAAGAAGAATGGCAGAAGATCTGGAAATTAACCAAAAAAAAAAAAATGGACCGTAACATGCCTCAAACAAAACAAAAAAAATCATTAATAAGAAACAAGCCAGTTTCTAAGGGTCATGGAAAGAATACACATTGAGTTCCCAGCAGCTGGCTATGTTTCAAAGTCAGTAACCTCCAACTTGTCAGGGAAGATTGTGGTTAATGCTGTGAAAGACATGTGCTGAAAGATTTCTGGTTGCCCTTAAATTCCTGAATTTCTAGTCAGGATATCATACCACACATGTGCAAAACAGAAAAGTCTGGTAAAGTCTAAGTGGGTCCTGCTGTAAGTGTATAAAATCTTAACTTATAAAACCAATACATTAGATAATCACATATCAAAAAAGGATTAACTCGAAAATATTTTTAAATACAAATTTCCCTATTCACATAGTAGGTTGAATCATATGAAACTGCAAATATTTGACTCTTTTTGACCCAAAAACCCCCAAATTCTGGCAATTCAAGCTATACATTTCATTAACAACATTGGCACTAAAAATTTAAAGAGAGTATTAGGAATCCCTACAAAAGGTTGCAGAAATAAAATTTTTAAAAAATATATTTCTCAAATTACAAAGTCAACAGGAAATTATTTTGTTCAATGTTTTCTATTTTTAGATGTATGATTTTTTTCAGTGACATACCTATAGCCTCTTTTAATCTGAATACCACAGGATATAATCAGTGATAACTAAGAAGAATTTTTTTTTTTTTGAGACAGGGCCTCACTCTGTAGCCCAGGCTGGAGTGCAGTGGCAGGCACAATCTCGGGTCACTGCAACCTCCACCTTCTGGATGCAAGTGATTCATGTCTCAGCCTCCCTGGTAGCTGGGATAACAGGCGTGTGCCACCACGCCCAGCTAATTTTTGTATTTTTTGGTAGAGATGGGGTTTCACCTGAAGTAAGAATTTCAGTAATAAATTTGGCAATGCCTAAAATAATAGTAATACATTCATGTTTGTTTATTTTTTATATTTCAAAGTAGCTTTAAATGAAATGACTCTATTAAGCCATTTCTCCAAATCCTTTGTGTGAAAATGAGACAAAGATGGAAGAAAGAGAGAGAAAGAAAGAAGGAAAGATGGACTAATTTTAATTATCGGAATTTAGACACCCAAATGAGCATTGTCTTTCAAAGGACTCCCTATAGCTACATATCTAATTCCAGGTGACGCTGCCACACTGATCAGAACGTTCATGGAATTCCTCTTTGGAATCACTTTCCAAGTTACATAAGAAAACCAGTACATTCTTTAAGTCATATTTTTTTCTTTTTCTTTTTAAATTCCAAAACGGGGTGTCTAGCTAGATCAGTTGGTAGAGCATGAGACTCTTAATCTCAGGGTAATGGGTTCGAGCCCTACGTTGGGCGCTGTGTTTCCCAGCATTTTGGGAGGCCGAGATGGGCAGATCAGTTGAACTCAGGAATTCGAGACCAGCCTGGCCAACATGGGAAAACCCCGTCTCCACAAAAAAATACTAATATGAGCCAGGTGTGGTGGCGCATGCCTGTAGTCCCAGCTACTTGGGAGGCTGAGGTGGGAGGATCACTTGAGCCTAGGAGGTGGAGGTTGCAGTGAGCTGAGAGCGCCACTGCACTCCGGCCTGGGTGACAGAGTGAGACCTTGTCTCAAAAAAAGAAAGAAAGAAAGAAAAGAAAAGAAAATGGCACCAACCAGCTTATTGATCTACTTAGTTCCAGATGCTTTTGGACTATTTGCTAAAATGTGTACATACATGCATACATAAAAATAAAATAAAAACGACTTGGGAAAGGAAAATATTTTTACACTGAGGATATCCAAGAATGCCGGGTACATTCTCCCACTTTCCCTTTTTGTCTGCTTATTACCCACTTCCTCCAGCAGTACCCTCCACCTTCTGACAGAAAACCAGGTCTCTTCTCGGTAAACCAAGGTGGTTCGAAATGAGATGGTGGGAATGTCCCTTACAACGGCCAGCCCCAATCCCACCGGGAGTAACTTCGACATATTCCTTTACTCTTTCTGAGTCTTTTAACATATCTGAAAATGGAAAGTAGGTAAACTGCACCTACTTCCTCAGAAGGTGGAAGGGATTCGTGGTGTAATCTCTCTACGTGGGCGGAAACACACTGTAAGCACCCAAATAACAAAATGTAAATGTCTGGCAAGTATATAAAAAACCATCAGTAAAGGTTTTTTGTTTGTTTGTTTTTGTTTTGTTTTTGTTCTTGTTTTTCATATAAAAGGCCAAAAGTAGGGAAGTGACAGGCTGATTGCCGACCTTTTCAGAGCTTACTTATTTTAAACAATTACACTGACTCATAAAATAAAAGTATTTCTTGTGCCCCGGTCAAAAGCAAGTGGGTTTTTACTTTAAGGGTGAATAACAATAATGCTTTGGGGATGACGAATAAAAGGGCTTCCCCCGGCTAGCCGAGGTGGAGCCATCGGGGATATACCGTCTCTCCTCGTCGATCTGGAAGGCTTTCTGAAGGAACTGGGGTTTGTGTCCCTGGCACGCCCGGGACCTGCATGGGGCTCAGCGCGCTGCCAGGCGGCCTCAGCAGCCCAGAGCTTCAGCGGTTGCTATGGCAACAGGCCGCCCCGAGCAGCAAAGTCCCTGCGTGGGCGACTGCACTTCCCAAGCGCGTAGAGTCTGCCCAGTGAGTTCCGCCCTCTCTAGCGCGCTTTCTGTGATCCACCAATCAGGCGCTGCCACGCCCGAGCTGAGTGGTCAGCTTGCCTGGGAGGGCGGTGTTAGGATGCAGAAACAGGACGGAGAAGGGGGTTGTATTTCCCCTGGCCTGTGAAATGGAGGTTAGTGACTAAAGCTCAATTTTCCAGTTAAGGGAGGAGCCGAGACTTTTAAGTCGAGTGTTCCTGTGGGGCCAAAAGGATGGTTTCAGAGAAATCCCAGGAAGTGAGAGTGCTGGGATATGCGAGGGGCCCACGGAGCCCTCCCCTGCGTGTCTGAGATCACACCCTGCGGGTACCCTGCCGTCATGTGCTGAAGGAGGTGACTGGATCTCGACTCCAGAGTTTGCTCCTGAGATCGAAAAACAAAACAACCCAATAATAGTAATGACAGCCCTGGGTGGGGACAGTTGCAGCAGGTCTCATGAGAAAGTCAGTAATTGTGTAGGTTCAGGGAAGGCGTGGGCATGTTGGTGAAGTAAGGTTCTGAGTTGAAGAAGAAAATGCTGCTTCTGGGGAAGAGAATACCGTCTGAAGGAAGGAAAGAAAGGAGGGAGTGGGAGGGGAGGGGAAATCAAGGGAGAGGAGAAGAGGGGAGGAGGGAAGGTGAGGTGAGGTGATTGGTATTCTGCCAATCCCATTCTGCACACTAGTGAGACCTAGCAAGGACTAGAGTTTCAGGGGGAAAATACGAGAATAATGAAAGAGAGGAAAGAAAAAAGAAATAATTGAAAAGTTTGAAAGAAGAAAGACAACAGCTGAATCAATGGAGGTGAAAATAGAAGGAAATGAAAATTCTGCAAGCTTTTGTTTCATGGATAAAAGGCCTGTATTTTCTGGTCCATTATCAGGATACAAAATGAAAAAAAAAAAGCTATTGAACTTGTGGAGAAAGTGGCTGGTTTAAATTAGTCCTGTCCCTGAAAACCCAAGCTGCGTGTTTGTAAGTCTTATGGCTGATTTAACTCATAGGCCCAGGAGAGAAAGGATAGAAGGAAGCCTGAATGACCAGCAAAGAATCTGCATCCAATCAACACTCAGAGCATGTATGCTACTTTCTTCAGAAACCTTCAGGAGTCATAGACTATGGTCAGTTCTTCGTCAGAATTATTTTAGATTTACTTCAGTTGTTTTTTCATCAAATGCACATAAAACATGGAATTGTTCTTAGCTGTGCAGACCTTGTCTATTTTCTGAAAGGAAAAACAATGTTAATTTTTAAAGCCCTACATACATGACATCTTCGTACTTTTCAAATCATTGTGTCACCCCCTTCCCTTCTCTTTTGACGGTGCCTGGCTGAATCTCTCCTATTCTCGCAATGGCTTTGCCTCCATTCTGCTGAAGTCGCTTCCCATTGCTCACATTATTATACTGTTTTTACTTCACTTCCAAGCTTGTTTCTGACTACACAAAGGGTGCTGTAATTCTGAGTTCCCTATATATAGAGTTGCTTTTCCAGGAACATTATTAATAAAAGGAAAGGTCTTCCTTTTCCATTATGGAGATATACCCATGTTACGTTGTGCTTTGATGATCTGGGCTCTGACTTATAAAACCAGTGTTACTATAATTTTCACATCTTTGAGCAGCTCTGCCCAGTCAGTTCCCCATAGGTCCCTCGGGAGTTTTTCTTGTTTTATTTTTGAATCTTAGCTGGAATCTATCTTCATTAGGAGTCTAGCGTCTTGTTCTCCGTAGAGTTCTGAAATGGTATAACAGAGAGAAGGGTACTAGAAACAGCAGGCTGACTCTCTTTAATTTTCTTTTTCTTTTCTTTTCTTTTCTTTTTTTTTTTTTTTTTTTTTTTGCGACGGAGGCTCGCTGGTCGCCCAGGCTGGAATGCAGTGGCGCAATCTCGGCTCACTGCAAGCTCCGCCTCCCGGGCTCACGCCATTCTCCTGCCTCGCCCTCCTGAGTAGCTGGGACTACAGGCGCCCGCCACCACGTCCGGCTAACTTTTTGTATTTTTAGTAGAGACGGGGTTTCACCGTGTTAGCCAGGATGGTCTCGATCTCCAGACCTCGTGATCCGCCCGCCTCGGCCTCTCAAAGTGCTGGGATTACAGGCGTGAGCCACCGCGACCGGCGGACTCTCTTTAATTTTCTAACAACTCAAATAGAAAGTTTTTTGGCTTCTGCTGTTTCCTGACTCTTCCTTTCCTCTTTTCATATAGCTGGTCTACCTTACTGATGTTTCAAGTCACTCTAGCTGCTAGAATTTAGGTGAATTATATTTCAGGCTTTCAAGCCCTTTAAGGGGACAAGGAAGATTGTTAACGTCTGGACCTCAGATCCACTGGCCTTAAGAGCTCAGTATCACTCCCCACGATGTTGGCAGGTTGGTGTATGTTGTTCTCTGATGTTACCTTGTAGACATCTAAATGGCTCTCTGCATGCTAAACCTTGGGGAGGAAAGGCTCAAATAGGGTTCACCTTCCCTAACTCCTACTCTTCCATCATTTTTTAAACTATCACAATATCCTGGACATTCTCATTCATTGCTGAATCAGTATAGTTTGAGTGTTTGGAAAAGAGGCGGTGGGAGGAGAACAAAGACGAGTGGAAAAAGCTGAAGTGAAAGCCTTTTCTCAAAAGCTCCTAGTCAGGAGAAGTGACACTGTAGGGCAGACAACTCTAGAAATAGTAGGATACACAGAGGAAGGGCCAGAGTTCACAGACGTATGTGAACTCGATGTTGTAAATAGAACATGGGTATAAGGAAGACAGAACACTCTAGTGGTTGCTGGCACAAACTCCTGGGTTCTGATTTCCACTGTGGTGATTACTATGTGGTGACCCTAGCCAAGTTACTCAACCTCAGCTTCCTTGTCTGTAAAAGGGGGATACTAATGGCACCAACTTCACAGGGTTGTTGTGACAATTGAATAGGTTGATTATATAAAGTGCTTGGAATAGCATCTGGCATTTGGAAGTGCTAAATAGGTATTAACTATTATTATTCTAGAGCCATAAGCCCAAACCCACAGCAGCTTGCCACCACAGGAGTGTCTCTGATACAACCATTCTTTGAGCAAAGACAGTGGGGCATTCTTTCTCATAGTTACTTGTTCTTTTATTGCTATAGGCTCTACTTGGTGTCCAGGACATTAATTAAGCAAACAAGCTTTTGCTTAGAATTCAGTAAAAGCATCATAATCCATTTTCATTTCTACTTTAATACAAGGGTCAGTATGAATTGTCATCCATTGATAGTGGAAATTCTCTACAATAGCTTCTCTATGAGTATGTTAGCAGCACAGTGGAAAAAGAAATATATGAGAACCTTGACTGCTTTCCACCTCTTTCTCTCATAACTCTCAGTATTCCACAATCAATTCCTTCCACACTACCAAGGAGAGTCCAAAGAAATCAGTGTCCTGAGATCCACCACTGAAATTAAGCATTGCTGTGGGTGAAACTCAAGTGACGCTGACTTTCCAGGATATAGGAGTAATTAGAAATATAAAGTGAATAAGAGAAGGTGGAACATTTGATGAGAAGTGGTAAGTGGCCACAAGGTGGCACAGGACAACAGCCACAGAGCACTCCCTTCCTCCCAAGTGACTCTGTTTTGCATAAGGGCTCTGTCTCTGCTGCCCTGCCCTCTTACAACTTAGCACCCTTAAAAGCTGTCTTTGCAAACACCCTCGTGCCTTTCTTCTCCCACATTCCGTAGTCAGTGGTCCTCTTTCCCTAGTCCCTCTTTTCTTTCAATAGGTCTCAATTCTCATTGTTTCAGCATGGATTCCCTTTACTCGCAGGTGACCCTGCTTGTTGGTCCTGTACTCAGCAATTCCTCCTTCAGAAAAGTGAGCTCGGCAGGGCACGGTGGCTCATGCCTGTAATCCCAGCACTTTGGGAGGCCGAGGCGGGCAGATCACGAGGTCAAGAGATTGAGACCATCCTGGCCAACATGGTGAAACTTCACCTCTACTAAAAACACAAAAATTAGCTGGGCATGGTGGCAGGCACCTATAATCCCAGCTACTTGGGAGGCTGAGGCAGGAGAATCACTTGAACGCAGGAGGCGGAGGTTGCAGTGAGCCAAGATCACACCACTGCACTCCAGCCTGGGCAACAGAGTGAGACTCTGTCTCAAAAAAAAAACTAACTAAATAAATAAAATAGAAAAGTGAGCTCCTCCACTGCATCTCCAAGTCACACATTCAGTGGAATCTAAGTGAGGCATGCAGCAGAGTCC
This sequence comes from Pan paniscus, assembly GCF_029289425.2. Classification (NCBI taxonomy): domain Eukaryota; kingdom Metazoa; phylum Chordata; class Mammalia; order Primates; family Hominidae; genus Pan; species Pan paniscus. Next base: position 84,163,323 of record NC_073249.2, on the reverse strand, counting down.
ACTGGTTTGGCCATTTCACCAGTCACGTTGGGGTCCAACAGGGCTGAGTAACAGAAGGCTGTTGATTGACTTTATGTAATCTTCAAGAGTTTCCTGAGTAGTTAGTTTGAGTTTTTTAGATGATATGATCTTCTATAGAGGAAATAGATTAGGGCATTAAAATTGAGAAAGCAGTGCCTGACTGGATGTTTGTTAAGGAATTATTACCCAAAGACAAGTGGCCTAGGAGTCAGTAGACTGACCTGGATTTTAATCCCACCCCTAGCACATAGCTTGTATGTTTAGGCCAGTTAATTAATTCTATAAGTGGCATCCTTTTGTCCATAAAATGAGGGTAATATCCATCTTGCAGGATTTGTAACATGTAAAATATCTACTTCAATAAATGTTGGTTTCCTCTTTTTCCCTCATATGCAAAATGAAGGGGACTGGGCCAGGTGTTGTGGCTTACACCTATAATTCCAGCACTTTGGGAGGCCAAGGCTGGAGGATAGATTGAGCCTAGGAGTTGGGGATCAGCCTGGGCAAGAAAGTGACACCCCAACTCTACAAAAAAAAAAAATCAAAAAATTAGCTGGATGTGGTGACATGCACCTGTGCCTGTGGTTCCAGCTACTCGGGAGGCCGAAGCAGGAGGATTGCCTGAGCCCAGGAAGTTCAGGCTGCAGTGAGCCAAGATCATGCCATTGCACTCCAGCCTGGGCAACAGAGTGAGACCCTGTCTCAAAAATAGTAGGGGGAGGAGGGACTGGACTAGATCTTTAAGTCTTTTCCAATGTTAATATTCTATGTTCTATATCTTATTACAATGATGACTCTCATAAATTAATGGAAGTCTGGCAGCAAGTGAATAATAAAGTATCTCCTGATTTTAGGGGAACAGGGGCTATCAAGAACTAAAATAGGATTGCTTTACACTTCTGTGAGCCTTCTCTACAACTCCTTCCTCTCCAGACCTTTTGAAGAGGCAGAACAGTTTCCTGTCCCTCAATCAAAGACTACATATAAACAGGGAGTGGGCTGGGCATGGTGGCTCATGCCTGTAATCCCAAAACTGTGGGAGGCCAAGGCGGGCTGATCACTTGAGATCTGGAGTTCGAGACCAGCCTGGCCAACATGATGAAACCCTATCTCTATTAAAAATACAAAAATTAGCCGGGTGTGGTGATATGCACCTGTATTCCCAGCTACTTGGGAGGCTGAGGCATGAGAATCACGTGAACCCAAGAGGCAGAGGTTGCAGTGAGCTGAGATCACACCACTTCACTTCAGCCTGGGTGACAGAGGGAGACTCTGTCTTTAAAAAAATAATAATAGGGAGTGGCCTCAGCCAAAGACATGGCTAGTTTAGAGTGGGAAGGGCTCAGCAACTTCCCAAAGCACAGGGTCCCAGCAGAAAGACTACCCTGTGATCCTTCCCTCAGGAGTGGCTTCCTTCCAGTGCCCCTATGACCTCCTCTTAGAGCCCGGAGACACTGCAAATGTCAGTATCCAGGATGCTCTGGGTAGAAGTTAATGATTACATGAGTCAGCTCTTTCTGCAAACCCTGATGCCTGTGCCTGGTCACTCCAAATCTGGAAGAGACACTGCATAATCTTTGGAAATTCACTGCAGTTATTTTCTTCATCTCCCAATAATCAACCTCAACAACATCCCTCAGTCCTAGGAACTTCCTAGATGGAGTTTGGTCTCTAGACTAGCTATGGGATATCATAACAGCTATGAAGGAATAGAATCATTTTGTGACTTTAACCTATTAGCCCTCTAGTACTGGCCTTAAACAGAGAGACAGGTTTAAAAAACAAAGCCCATGACTCAAGTTAAGGACTCCAGAGCCTGGAAACTCTCTCTCAGGATTGATACCTCTGTTGTTTTTTCAGGACTTAATGTTAGGAACGTGGGTTCTCTATATTGGGGGAGTATTATGGAGTGAATTGTGTCTCCACAAAATTCATGTGCTGAAGTCCTAACCTCAGAATGTGATTGTATTTGGAGTGAGGGCCTTTAAAAGATAGTTAAGGTAAAATGAGGTCATATGGATGGGCCCTAATCCAATATGACTGGTGTCTTTTAAGGAGAAGAGATTAGGGCACAGATATACCAAAGGTAGATCATGTAAAGATACCAGAAGAGAATGGCCATCTACAAGCCAAAAAAAAAGCGGTCTTCAAAGAAACCAACCCTGCCAACACCTTAATCTCAGATTTCAGCCTCCAGAATTATGAGAAAATTAATTTCTGTTGTTTAAGCCACCCAGCTGGTGTACTTTGCTATGTAATTCCAGAAAACTAATATAGGGAGAGTTATTAAGACATGTCTCATATTTCTGCCCTTTCCTATTGCCTCCAACCAGATTGTATCTGCTTCCCTGTGTCTACTTGCTGACTTGGAACTTATTAAGATTGGATCCTTCCTGGAAGAAATTTGCTGATGGAGGCAGAAGGACACTCAGAATTGAAACTGTGTGAGCTTTGGTGCCTGGGATCCTTACTTGCTGTTGCCCATACTTAATTCAAATACTCAATGGATATTTATTATGTCCTAGGGCTATAAGAACATAAGAAAAAGACCCCTGAGACTAGGAAAGAAAGCTTCAAAGAGATGGTCATTTAGACCATTTTTAAAGAATGAGAGGAATTGTTGGAGAAGATTGGCATGGGAGAAGAGAATTGAAGCAGAGGGAACAGCATGTACAAAGGTACAAAGATGTGAAACAGAATGACCCGCTGGAGGAACTACATCCTACTGACTAGAATATAGTGTCCATGTGGGCCTGTGGCACAAGGAGAGATAGGAACCCAAACCCGGTTGGAAAATACGTGGGCCTGTGGCACAAGGAGAGAGAGGAACCCAAACCCGGTTGGAAAATACAATCTGGGAGGCAGCTGCAGGGTGTGGAGGAGCCTCAGGTTATTCTCCACTATCTACAGCGTGCCCAGGTAGAGTGGTTTCAGCAGTCAGAGAGTGCCCTCAGGCAAAGAATAGCAGCTGCTGTCAGCTGGAAATTGTAATCCATGGTAATGGTTGCAGCTGAGATGTGGGTGGGTACCCCCAGCATCCCCTAGATCAACCATACATTTGTGTGAGCCATTTGGTTTTCTCTAGTAGGTCTTGATTTAAGTTCCTGAACTCTGCCCACCACCACCAGCAGCCATGACTTCTTGGCAAGACTCCAAACCCCTCCATACCTTCACTCTTTAGATAAGTTGTTTAAAGATGCTATGCCTCCTTCGGAATTTCATTGATTTCCATGTTCCATTCTGCCTGTTCAGCCTCTGCCAACCACTGTCCTGGACTCTCTGGCAGACTGTGCCTTCCTGGTTCTTGTTGGTTACTGGTTGCTTACTGGTTGCAGCCCTATACCTGTTCTTGAACCCCAACTATTGACCCTGTCCTAGGTTTAGTTTACTAATATGGTCTAAATTCTAGTACAGTGATAACTTGAAGAAGCTCAGGCCTAACTTACTAACCATAATATCTTACCCTATTGGAACTGAGCTTTTCCCAAAGAGTACCTCCAGTGTCTTCACTCCATCAGGATCAGTCAGTCCTTCTACCCTCACCCAACTATCTATAGCCCTAAAGGACCACTGATCATGGCAAGTTAAGGCAATTATCAATAAGGAAGAACAATGATAAAGTATTAGAAGAAGTTAAGTTAAAACCTTGTGTTGCTGAATTTGAAATAGAGAAGTATCAATATTAACTTGTAAGGTATTTTATCTTTTAAAAATTCCCTTGCTGTGTCCACTGAAAAGCCAAGAAATAATGATCAACCTAGTATCAATGAATATCTCTAGAGCCAATATTGTGAATCTGAAATCTATTTCCCATTAAAAGAAATCATGGCTGATTCTAGATCTAGGGCAGGAAATGTACAAGATGAGTCTGGAACATCTTATAATAGAAAGGAAGGAAGGAAGCTACACATGATCATTAGGTGTAGGGTCCAGCCCTACAGGGCTTAGCAGGTGTTCTCCCCATGTGCAAAGATGAGAGATTGTAAGAAATAAAGACACAAGACAAAGAGATAAAGAGAAAACAGCTGGGCCCGGGGGACCACTACCACCAAGACACAGAGACCGGTAGTGGCCCTTCCCTTTTAGGTAGCCGAAGCAAAGAGGGAAGGCAGTATATGTCAGCGTTTTCTTCCATGCACTTATAAGAAAGATCAAAGACTTTAAGACTTTCACTATTTCTTCTACCGCTATCTACTATGAACTTCAAAGAGGAACCAGGAGTATGGGAGGAACATGAAAGCGGACAAGAAGCGTGACCATTGAAGCACAGCACCACAGGGAGGGGTT